>NC_139553.1:2941575-3254212 GCF_965153285.1 Podarcis tiliguerta
AGAAATGTCCTGCTTTGGTCCACAAGAGGGCCCTGCTGTCCCACTTAGAATACATTAGGTTTTAAAGAGCAGCATTAGCACACAGGCCACATGGGGTTGATTAATCTTTTTAGATTCATTTCACATATTTATAAACTGATTCACAGACTGAAGCCATTGAAGCAGTGTACAACAATATAAACATGAGGGGGTGTGGGAGAGTCCCTAGGTGGAGACGGAGGCAATGAATTTTACAGATCTGCCTCTGAGTCAGTCTTTGGCCTCCCAGGAGGACACAGTACAGTAAGATCACATCTTATGTGCAGTTAGCTTGCATTCTTTCAGCCAGGTTGGAAGATAGCCTGCTGAAACTGAGCAAATTAAATGTATGCAAGCTGGACAGCTTAAAAGTTTGGGGGGGGTTGTGTGTGCCAGGTTTTCCCCGCAAAGCCCCTTCACTGTTCCTTGTTCACTTGTGTGCAAGCTCTGGAATGATGCAAGCATGGGAGCAGTTTGAGTAAACACATTTATGTGCCATCCCTGGAACATACCCCACCCCATGCAAGATGCAATCATACCTTACTGGGACACACACACACACAAACCAATTTTGGCTGAAGGTTTTAATGCATGGGTAGGCAAACTAAGGCCCAATCGCCTTCTAAATCTGGCCCATGGATGGTCCGGGAATTAGTGTGTTTTTACATAAGTAGAATATGTGCTTTCATTTAAAATCCATCTCTGGGTTATTTGTGGGGCCCGCCTGGCGTTTTTACATGAGCAGAATGTGTCCTTTTATTTAAAATGCATTCTGGGTTATTTGTGGGGCATAGGAATTCGTTCATTTTCCCCCTTCAAAATATAGTCCAGCCCACCGTCCACCCCCAGGTCTGAGGGACAGTGGACCGGCCCCCTGCTGGAAAAAAGTTTGCTGACCCCTGTTTTGATGCATAAGTCACTTGGGTACATAAGTCAGGTGACAAAGCTCTCAGGTCAATGGGTGCAGCAACCAATGAGGTACATGGCCAGGAGTAAGCCAAGACAAGGGATGCGGGTGGCGCTGTGGGTTAAACTACAGAGCCTAGGACTTGCTGATCAGAAGGTCGGTGGTTCGAATCCCTGCCACGGGGTGAGCTCCCGTTGCTCGGTCCCTGCTCCTGCCAACCTAGCAGTTCAAAAGCACGTCAAAGTGCAAGTAGATAAACAGGTGCCGCTCCGGCGGGAAGGTAAACGGTGTTACCATGCGCTGCTCTGGTTTGCCAGAAGCGGCTTAGTCATGCTGGCCACATGACCTGGAAGCTATACACTGGCTCCCTCGGCCAGTAAAGCGAGATGAGCGCCGCAACCCCAGAGTTGTCCACAACTGGACCTAATGGTCAGGGGTCCCTTTACCTTTAAGCCAAGACATTCCCCAAAATCTTTGCTCCTGAAATGGTTGGCACCCACAGAACTGAGAAAGCAAGCAGGCACTCCTCTGACCAGGGTGAGTTTGCCAAATCTGTTTGCACCAGCACAGCTGTGTCCACATCCTTGGTGATGGGAGACAGAGTTGATAGGGCCAGCTAACCGTGTGATGAAATCCCAGACACCTCAGAGAGGGCTCTTCACTGCTGGGAGGTGCTACTAGGGACATGCCAGTCTGCTTTGGCATAGCACTCTGACCAATCCCACCAGGATGTCTCTGCCAGACCCACAACACTTTGGGAACCGGTCCATTTCCCACTTGCACCCAGGACTTTGTTGGGGGAATGGGCAGGACTTTTGTTAGGCAGGCAGAACTGATGTGATTGGCCGGTTAGGTAAGTATTTCTATTGTTTTACTTAGGGGGGAGCAGCTGCCCCTCCCTGCCCCCCCCCCTTGGCTATGTCCATGCCACTGGGGATTGAACCTGCAACCTTCTGCATGCAAAGCAGGTGCCCCAGTACTGAGCTACAAACAGCCCCATCCCCTTAAACCATTAGAAATCCCTTTAAGAGGCGCACAGTCTTGAAGGGGAATAAATGGTATAAAAGGTGGATGCCACAGATATTGTCTGGACTGTAGTCGCCCTGCCATCCTGGATTGCCCTCACAAGATCGGAAAACAGCACAATTATGGAAAGGGTTGGCCTGGGGGTTTAGGCCCTGTATAGAAAACTGTGTACATCCTGGTCTGCTTCTGGTTGTCTGCATCCCTCTTCTTGGGTCAGGGTCACCACCTGTGTCTTGGGCTCTGCATTCCAATGAATTGGGTAGAGTGAATGGTTATTGAGGAACTTGGTATGTTAATAACGTTTACCTTCATAGATGCTGTTTTATTTTTGCTGTGTCGAACACAGCAAATATACAGTGGTACCTCAGGTTACATACGCTTCATTTTACATATGCTTCAGGTTACAGACTCCGCTAACCCAGAAATAGTACCTCAGGTTAAGAACTTTGCAGCAGGAGGCCCCATTAGCTAAAGTGGTGCTTCAGGTTAAGAACAGTTTCAGGTTAAGAACAGACCTCCAGAACGAATTAAGTACTTAACCCGAGGTACCACTGTATATTGAACAGATATATATATATATAAAATATATTGAACAGATGGAAAGCTCTTCATTCTGAACAGGCTGAAAGCAAAGAGTAAGGTTACCGTAACTTCTGTCACAGAGCTTCAGTATGCTGATGACAACGTAGTGTTCGCGCGCTCAGAGGATGACCTCCAAACCATCCTAAATATCTTCGCAGAAGCTTACAGAAAGCTTGGCTTATCACTCAACATTCAAAAAACCAAAGTGCTGCAACTGCAAGTACAAAATAACCCCTCTGCAGTGCCACAAATCCAACTCAATGGTGTAATGCTGGGAAATGTCAATCACTTCTCCTACCTTGTGGGATCACTTCCCACAAGGGCCAACACTGATGCCGAAATCCAGCATCGCCTGAGCTCTGCGAGTGCGGCTTTCTCCCGATTGAAGTGCAGAGTGTTTGAGGACCATGACAGTCGCAGGGAAACCAAAATGCTTGTTTACAAAGCTATTGTACTACCAACCTTACTGTATGCTTGTGAAACATGGACAACTTATAAACGTCATCTCCAACTCTCCAACCAAGATTCCATTAACGGTGTCTCCGAAAAATTTTACACATCACTTGGGAAGACAGGCAAACTAATACCAGCATACTGGAAGAAGCAAAGATCACCAGTGTTGAAGCAATGATTCTTCAACATCAGCTTTGTTGGACTGGTCATGTTGTGCGGATGCCTGATGATCGTCTTCCAAAGCAACTACTCTATTCCGAACTTATTCTGGGCCTATTCTGAAGACTCGGTAGGCTCTGCTCTTAGTGGCCCAGGCATTGTAATTAAGAAGTTTTGTGTTACGTTGTGATATTCCAATGCTATGTGTGGTGTCTCTCAGCTGTTTGGGGACTCTTTTGAGTGGGAAGAAGCTTAGAAATGCAATTGGTCCATTTCTGAACCAATTTGGGGGCAACCCAAAGAGGCACAAGGAAAACAGCAGTTTATGAAACATCAGTCCATAAATATATTTTTATAAATAAATAAAAGGTGGCATGGGGAAATTCCTGAGCTCCTAATGCCTAAAACAAAGGTCAGCACACAAATCTTGCATTGCTGGCAACGTTAAGCTAACATCTCTGGTAGGGAAGAACGGCAAATGGTCACATTCACTCTCTAGGTTCCTGAGATGGTTAGGGATCCTTTTTCACTCTTTGCCTTAAGGTGTGCTTGTGCTGTGTGATGTGCTGCCTGCTTATATTGTGATATTGCTGTCTGAAGGCAGCACCCAGTTACTCTGCCACTTTCATTTCATGCAAGTTTTCAGGAAACTAAAAGGTAAAGGTAAAGGTACCCCTGCCCGTACGGGCCAGTCTTGACAGACTCTAGGGTTGTGCGCCCATCTCACTCAAAGAGGCCGAGGGCCAGTGCTGTCCGAAGACACTTCCGGGTCACGTGGCCAGCGTGACAAGCTGCATCTGGCGAGCCAGAGCCGCACACGGAAACACCGTTTACCTTCCCACTGGTAAGCGGTCCCTATTTATCTACTTGCACCCGGGAGTGCTTTCGAACTGCTAGGTTGGCAGGCGCTGGGACCGAGCAGCGGGAGCGCACCCCGCCGCGGGGATTCGAACCGCCAACCTTTTGATCGGCAAGCCCTAGGTGCTGAGGCTTTAGCCCACAGCGCCACCCGCGTCATAGTCAGGAAACTATGCTTCCTTTATTTCTCTGGTATGTGAATTCCTTGGGGGGGGGGGAATGTTGACCATGGGGACACGTATTCATAACAGGTGCCCTTTTTTAACTCCAACAAAAGATCCTCGGCCTCTTGGGAGTGTGCATGGCTTGTGGGTTCAACATACACATTGCAACGTGGGTAGAGAGGGTGAGCAATGGAGGAAAGTGGTTTCAGAGGCTTCTGGGTGGTCCTGTGAAACTGCTGCATCAGGCCAGTGTGGTGTAGTGGTTAGGAGGGGTAGTCTTGTAATCTAGGGAACAGGGTTTGTGTCTCTGCTCCTCCACATGCAGCGGCTGAGTGACCTTGGGCCAGTCACACTCCTTTGAAGTCTCTCAGCCCCAGTCGCCTCACAGAGTCTTTGTTGTAGGGGAGGAAGGGAAAGGAGATTGTGAGCTGCTTTGAGACTCCTTCGGGTAGTGATAAAGCAGGATATGAAATCCAAACTCTTCTCCTTCTCTTGCTCTGCTGTAGGTCACAAACTCACGGACGGCTGAGTTGCTTGCCAGACAGCTCCCTGGCCCCAACAAATACCTGGGCCACAACCTATCCATCCCTTTTTAACCAAAGACAGGCCAATTTCTTGTGTCCATCTCTGTTAAACTCCCTGCCCAGTTTTGCCTTTTAGGATCCATGGGGTGTTCTCCCCTTTAACTGAAGGGGCTGGGGGAAGCATCCCTGTTCTCTGCCATTACTCATAACAGCCTATGCAGGCAGTAAATGTTTTTGCTGTTGTTGCCACTCAGGGCTGGCCCAGGACATTTTGGCACCTGAGGAGAACCACAAAATGGCGCCTCACCTGCCAGTGAAGAAGGGGGTGGAGTGAAGATCTACATCGGGAACAAGTGGGGAGTGAAGATCTACTTTGGGGACATCTGTCTAGCATAGATTGGTCTACTCTGACTGTCTTGTACCCCCTGGTGGCAAGTACTGCTGGTGTACACAGTATGTAGGGCTGCTATAGGTCTGGGAAATCCCAGACATGTCCTCTTTTGGGGGGCAAATAGGCCCATCCGAGGGGATTCTTACATTTTAAAGGAAATGTCTGGGATTGGGGGGGGGGGATTGGGTCTTTTGGCTCGGGCACAGGCAAGGGTGTGGACTGCTCTGCACGCCACGGCTGCTGCCAGGCCAAGCTGGAGATGGAGGTGTGCAGGTGCTGTGGCGGTAGCCTCACAAGTGTGTGCCCATGAACCTCTTTCCCCAGCTCGGGCTGGCAGCAGCTCGGGCTGTCCTCTTTTTTGCTCTTCAAATTATGGCAACCCTAACAGTATGTCAAGTCAACAGTTTAACGGTGAGGAAATGCAGTCCAGAGACAAACCCAAAGCACAATCCTGTATAAGTCCTGGAGCAGCCAAGCCGAGTTCCATTAACGTGGGCAGTTGAGCAGACCAAGCGCCTCTGCTTCCCTTTTATACCTTGCCTGTTGATAGATCTGTCTGTCTGTCTGTCTGTCTATCTATCTATCTATCTATCTATCTATCTATCTATCTATCTACCTTGCCTGTTGATTGCAGCATCTGGGCTTGGCAAGGCAGGTGACCCTCACTGGTTGTGAGCCCACTCCAGCTGGGGAATCACATACCGCCTCCCTGAGCTAATGAGCCCCACTTGGGCTGTGGGCCCTTGCCTGCCTCACTCTCCCAGAGTGTAACCTCCTGCTGCTCCCTATGTCTCAGAGCCCACCTTGAAGAAGAAGAAGAAGAGTTTGGATTTGATATCCCGCCTTTCACTCCCTTTAAGGAGTCTCAAAGCGGCTAACATTCTCCTTTCCCTTCCTCCCCCACAACAAACACTCTGTGAGGTGAGTGGGGCTGAGAGACTGTGACTGGCCCAAGGTCACCCAGCAGCTGCATGTGGAGGAGCGGAGACGCGAACCCAGTTACCCAGATTACGTGACTACCGCTCTTAACCACTACACCACACTGGCTCTTGAGCATGGAGATAGGGACCTCTGTGGCTCTGATGAAGGGTCCTGAACTTCTGGTCCCTGCACACTAACCCCCTCACCGCCCTCTGCCACCCCATGTGTACTTTCCACAACCCCACACTCCCCCCTCCTAACCGCAGCTTGCCCCAGTGGGTCCCAGTCATGGCTGCACCCTTCACCAAGATCCTCTTCCTCCTGCCAGTTCATGGCACTGACTGGCAGTGGCTCTCTCTCCAGGATCTCATGCAGTGGCCTTTCCCAGCCCTACATGGAAGTGTCATTGGGGATCAAACCTTGGATCAGCTTCATGCAAAGCAGGTGCTCTGGTACTGAGTCCCTGCACACACACACACCTCCACCCTTCCTGGCATCATGCAAGTGCAGCTGCTTTACAAGCCATGACAGGGCATGCTAGGAGGATGAGACCCTTTATTTTGTCTGGGAAAGGCTGCTTGCTGCCCAAGCTCTGGGCCACACAGGTTGTTCTGTGGGTTCCCTGATACCGCTGGGTGCTGCTCAAGGTGGTTTTTGCCCAGGGCTGTGGTTGTTTGGAGCAGTTGCCAGCAATAAATCACACAGCATCAGTGAAGTTAACCCTTTATTCAAGGAAACAAGGCCAGCTCAGGAGGCCAGGTTTAAAGAGCACAGCAATGTAGATCTTGCCCTTATGTGGCAGTTGTGGGGACCTTCCCACAGCTCCCTAAGTCTCCTCTTCTGCTGGTTCCTTCCTGAGCAGTCTGAGACTCTGACATCTTGTCTTGTCTGTCTCTGCTCTGGCCTCTTCATTCTTCTTCTGGTTCTGAGTGAGGTGAGCTTGTTGCAGCAGAAGGGGGGACACCCTGACGTCTTCAGCAGCCTGACTCCTCTCTTCCCACTTGGCCTCCCTCCTCTCTAGCCTCCCCATTTGCCTCTGGTTCTGGACTACTGTCTGCCACAAACTCCCCACACTCACTGAACCCTGTTGCCTCTTCAGCTTCCCACACCTCCTCCTCCTCCCAGTCTGCTGCCTCTTGCCCCTGTGACCACTCATCATCATCCCACCACCAACCCCTGGCTCTGAGCCTGCCTCCCTTGGGAGTTCCCCAGCTGGTGCCTCTCACCATTCCTTTGCATCCAGCCAGTCCATGAAATGGGCGCTGCTCAAGGGGCCTTGATGGTGGCCCAGGCATGCCTGTGGCATCAGCCCGAGTTGACAGCAAAACCAGCCAAATCAGAAATATTGATTTGGGGGAGGCTGGTGGGCCACCTCTTGGTGCGAGCCCTTACTCCATGCAGAAAATTGAAAGGTTAGAGCATGGGGAGTCCTTTGCTCTAAGTCAGGGGTCAGCAAACTTTTCCAGCAGGGGGACGGTCCACTGTCCCTCAGGCCATGTGGGGGGCCGGACTATATTTTTTGGGGGAGGAATGAACAAATTTCTATGCCCCAAAAATAACCCAGAGATGCATTTGAAATAAAAGGACACATTCTACTCATGTAAAAACACCAGGCAAGCTCCACAAACAACCCAGAGATGCATTTGAAATAAAAGGACACATTCTACTCATGTAAAAACACGCTGATTCCCGGACCGTCTGCGGGCCAGATTTAGAAGGCAATTGGGTTGGATCCGGCCCCTGGCCTTAGTTTGCCTACCCCTGCTCTAAGTAGTTGGTCAATAATTGTTCCAGTAGGAGACATTTGCTGTGTTTTGTGAAAACAGAGGGCCTTCTCGGTAGTGGCACCTGCCCTGTGGAACGCCCTCCCACCAGATGTCAAAGAGAAAAATAACTACCAAACTTTTAGAAGACATCTGAAGGCAGCCTTGTTTAGGCAAGCTTTTAATGTTTAATAGGTTATTGTATTTTAGTGTTTTGTTGGAAACCGCCCAGAGTGGCTGGGGAAACCCAGACAGATGGGCGGGGTACAAATAATAAATTATTATTATATTATTATGATAAAACTTATTTCTGTGCCTCTTTGAAAAAAACAATAGCATGTATTATTTAAAACCAATAAAGTGTATTTTTTAAGCAAAAGCCATTGGTCAGGTGGTTGACCACTGCTCCTTGCATGAAGGCTTGCAAGTGTTTTCATTCAAACCAGAAGTGGCTGTAGCAGGGTTCCCTTTTGCATTATTTTTCTGATATAAATCACTCCCTGAAACTGCAGGAACCCTGTGATGGAAAACTCAAGTCAGCAAGATCTTGAGAATCGTTTCCTGCACAATGGATCTTCCCAGTTTTTAGTTCACTCCAATGGCAAAGAATCTCTCTCTCTCTCTCTGAGCTGGTTCTCACTTCCCCATCCAGAATTATAGGTCTCTCCACCCCACACCGTTCCACTTCCTCTGTGGATGCCCTTATGCCCTTTTGGTTTTAACCACCAGAAGTTCCCTGTAAGTGTGACTCACACCAGCCTCTCGCAGCAGCCAGGATTTTCGATCCTTCCCTGTAGGCAAGACTGGAATGCCTCACTAGAACTGGCAGCTGGGCTCTTCAGCACAAACACATATGGGAAACAAAAGCCTCCAGAAATCCTCCCTAGAATCTGTTTCCCAACTGTTTAAGGCTCTCTTCCCTATATATATATAAACCGTATACTTTACAATCCCACTTGCAACCCTGCCTACTCACCTTCTGATTATTTATATCCTGCTTTATTTGCACAAAGTTTTCACGGTGCCATTGGTTCTAATTTGTTTGCAAGATTGTTAGATGACTGCACACCAGTCCACAGTTATCCCATAGTTTCCAGTGAATTCCACCCGCCTGCCCCCCATCATTGAGGGGAGGTGTAGTCCCAGGCAGGGCCGGATTTAGGTTTGATGTGGCCCTGAGCTACTGAAGGTAATGGGGTCCTTTATACGTCCAGCTGTCCTTTGTCAACAACAAATTGTCACTGTTTTTTTGTGTTGAATATATGCTATATGGTAATTTATGGACCTAATAGGTATCTAAAGCCATCTGTCACTGTTGCTGTATGTAGGTTTTGTTTTATTTGTTTTTTATCTTATATTTTGGAAATAAACATGGTTTCCCAGAAGCAGCTTAGTCATGCTGGCCACATAACCCAGAAGCTGCACGCTGGCTCCCTCGGCCAATAAAGCGAGATGAGCGCCGCAACCCTAGAGTCGGCCACAAATGGACCTAATGGTCAGGCGTCCCTTTACCTTTACTCTGATGTGCTTTCGAACTGCTAGGTTGGCAGGAGCTGGGGCTGAGCAACGGGAGCTCACCCGGTCACGGGGATTCGAACCGCCGACCTTCTGATCTGCAAGCCCTAGGCTCTGTGGTTTAATAATAATAATATAATAATAATAATTTTTTATTTATACCCCGCCCTCCCCAGCCAAGGCCGGGCTCAGAGCGGCTTACAAGTAATAATAAAAACAAGATGAATGATTACAACTTAAAAACAAAAGTAAAATACAACATTAAAATAATGGAACATTAAAATATTAAAATGTAGCCTCATCACAGGAGGAAAAGGAAAAGAAAAAAGAAAGAGAGGGAGGGAGGGAATCAAATTGGCTCCAAGCCAAAGGCCAGGCGGAACAACTCTGTCTTACAGACCCTGCGGAAAGAAATCAGATCCCGCAGGGCCCTGGTCTCATGAGGCAGAGCGTTCCACCAGGCCGGAGCCAGAGTTGAAAAGGCCCTGGCTCTGGTTGAAGCCAATCTAACTTCCTTAGGGACCACTAGGGTGTTGTTATTTATGGACCTTGAGGCTCTCCGTGGGGCATGCCAGGAGAGGCGGTCCCGTAGGTACGAGGGTCCTAGGCCGTGAAGGGCTTTAAAGGTCAAAAGCAGCACCTTGAACCTGACGCTGTACTCCACCGGGAGCCAGTGCAGCTTGAAAAGCACTGGGTGAATATGCTCCCATGGCAGAGCCCCGTGAGGAGCCTCGCTGCAGCATTCTGTACCCGCTGGAGTTTCTGGGACAGCTTCAAGGGCAGCCCTGCGTAGAGCGAATTACAGTAGTCAAGCCTGGAGATGACCGTCGCATGGATCACTGTGGCCAGGTCGGGGCGGGAAAGGTAAGGGACCAACTGCTTGATGCGGCGAAGGTGGAAAAATGTCGCCTTGGCTGTTGCTGTAACTTGCGCCTCCATGGAAAGGGAGGCGTCAAGGATTACACCCAAACTCTTAACGGAAGGCAATGGCACTAACTGGGCCCCCGCAAGAGAAGGGAGTTGGTCCCTTATCCCCATGCCATCCCGACCTAGCCATAGGACCTCTGTCTTTGAAGGATTTAGTTTCAATCGGCTCCCACGAAACCATCCAGCCAGAGCTTCCAAACATCTGGTCAGTGTGTTCGGGGCCGAGTCCATCAATAGATAGAGCTGAGTGTCATCAGCATATTGGTGACAGCCCAGCCCAAAGCTCCAGATAATCTGGGCAAGGGGGCGCATAAAGATGTTAAAAAGCATCGGGGAGAGAATTGTGCCCTGCGGCACTCCACACACCAAGGAGTGGCGCGACGACATTTCCCTCCCTAGTGCCACCCTCTGTCCCCGACCAGAGATAAAAGAGCACAACCAGTTACAGGCTATGCCCTGTATCCCCACGTCTGCAAGGCGGTGGTCCAGAAGATCATGATCGACCATGTCAAAGGCTGCTGACAAATCTAAAAGGATCAGCAGTCCTGACCCGCCTCGATCTAGTTGTCTACGGAGATCATCTGTTAGGGCAACCAGAGCCGTCTCCGTCCCAAAACCAGGATGAAAACTGGACTGAAATGGATCTAATGCCGATGTTTCCTCCAGAAACCTACCAAGCTGTTCAGCAACCGCTCTCTCAATTACCTTACCCAGGTCTGGAAGATTTGAAACTGGGCGGTAATTGGATAGGTCTAAGGGATCTAATGAAGTTTTCTTTAAGAGTGGACACACCACTGCTTCCTTCAGTTCCCCTGGGAATGTCCCCGTCTCAAGGGACAAATTGATAATTTCAACCAGGGGGGTCCGCACAACATCTGGACACTCCCTAATCAGCCAAGACGGGCACGGATCAAGGAGGCAGGTGGTGGGCCTACCAACTTGGAGGAATCTATCCACATCAGTAGGGAGTATCCGATCGAAATGGTCCAACACTGGACCCAAAGTCAGTCGAGGGGCCTCCAGTTCAGTCACTGTATCTAACCCACAGCACCACCCATGTCCCTTATCACCAGCTTAGATGCCTTTAAAAGAAAATTGGACGAATTCATGGAGAATACCAAAAGCTACTAGCTATGATGGCTCTGCTCTGTCTCCACGGTTGGAGGCACCAATGCTTCTGAATACCACAGGAGGGGAGGCTGCTCTTGCACTCAAGTCCTGCTTGCAGGTTTCCCACAGTGGGCATCGAGTTAGTCACTGTGAGAACAGGATGCTGGAACAGATGGGCCACTGGCCTGATCCAGCAGGAGGGCTTTTCTTACGTTCTTAATTATATGAATAACTGTAAACTAGTGTTTTTGTTCGTTACTTTCAAAGATCAATAGTTATTTAAAAAAACGGAAACTCTAACCTAACTGAGGCCACTGCAACCTGTAGTTCACCCTTTTTGTTCACTTTCCATGAAGTCTGCTGCCTGGTGACCTTTCCCTCTTTGTGTCTTCAGCGCCAGTCATAAAAAAAAAAGATCCGGTTAATCCCAAAACAGTCCAATGAATGTAAAAGATGAACAAAGCTGTCCTGTCAATAGCTTCTTTCATTTCATTTTGTTGTATTTTCTTTATCCTTCCTTCCCAACTGTGAGAATCAACATGTTTGGGGTGTGTTTGGAGGAAGGGACATTGCCTTTGTAAGATTTCCAGGATCCTGCCCTCTTCTCCACAAAGTGCTCAAATAAACACAACAGTCTTGCCTGCCTTGGAAGAACAGATCATTTTGTCCTTCCAGGAAAGTAGGGTATGCCACAGCTGAACCTCCGTCTATTTACTTCCTCCTGAGCTGAGTGTCTGGAGTGTCTAATCTTGTTTGCAAAAGCAACAAGGACAATTTGTGTTTCATTTCATTTGTTTTAGTTAGCGCTGCAATCTTTTCCTATGTTTGCTGGGAGGATAAATCAGCTGAAGTCCTGGCATCAAGGAACACATTTTGCTAGTTGTTAAAGAATACCAGCTGGATCAGGCCAAAGGCCTATCTGGTCAAGCCACCTGTTCTTACAGTGGCCAACCAGGTGACCCAGTGAGAAGCCTGCAAGCAGGACCCTAGCACAACAGCTGTCTCCCCACCTGTGATTCCCAACAGCTGGTATTTGGAAGCCTACTGTCTGTAACAGTGGATGTGGAACATAGTTATGATGGCTAATGGCCACTGATAGCCTCTTCCTCCTCCATCCATGTTTGTTTGTTTAGTCATTTAGTCGTGTCCGACTCTTCATGACGCCCTGGACCAGAGCACACCAGGCCCTCCTATCTTCCACTGTCTCCCACAGTTTGGTCAAACTCAGTTAGTAGCTTCGAGAACACTGTCCAACCATCTCGTCCTCTGTTGTCCCCTTCTCCTTGTGCCCTCCATCTTTCCCAACATCAGGGTCTTTTCCAGGGAGTCTTCTCTTCTCATGAGGTGGCCAAAGTATTGGAGCCTCAGCTTCAGGATCTGTCCTTCCAGTGAGCACTCAGGGCTGATTTCCTTAAGAATGGATACGTTTGATCTTCTTGCAGTCCATGGGACTCTCAAGAGTCTCCTCCAGCACCAGAATTCAAAAGCATCAATTCTTTGGCGATCAGCCTTCTTTATGGTCCAGCTCCCACTTCCATACATCACTACTGGGAAAACCATAGCTTTAACTATATGGACCTTTGTTGGCAAGGTGATGTCTCTGCTTTTTAAGATGCTGCCTAGGTTTGTCATTGCTTTTCTCCCAAGAAGCAGGCGTCTTTTAATTTCGTGAATGCTGTCGCCTTTTGCAACGATCATGGAGTCTCCATCCATATCCTCCAACATTTCTCCGATGAAAATAGGGACGTCCCATTCCATAATGATTATTTTGCTGTTTATACCCTGCACATCTTACTGAGTTGCCCCAGCCACTCTGGGCAGCTTCCAACATATATAAAAACATAATAAAACATTAAACATTAAAAAAAACCAAAAACCATTCCCTATACAGGATTGCCTTCAGACAGCTCGGGGGTCAGATAACTCCATACCCTCCAACATTTCTCCAACGAAAGTAGGGACATCCTAAGGAAAAGTGGGACATTCCGGGACTGAATCAGAAACTGGGACAGCTTCTCTAGATCAGGGATGTCCCTGGAAAATAGGGACAATTGGTGGGTCTGCTCCATCCAAGATGGTGGCCATCTCAACATCAAATGGGAGCAAATTCCATAGCTTAAATACGTGCTGTATGAAGAAGTGCTTTGGGTTGTATCCAATGTTGGCCCTACCTAAGCCATTGAAGTTTCCGTCCATGAACTTGGGTTCATTAATTTCAATGAGAAGAACTTAGTTGGATATTCTTTAGCATTCCTGCAAAGCAGGGTTTTTTTTTTACTAGATAACCCTTTCCTTTAGACTACTTCCAACTCTAAAATTCCTATGGTTCTGTAATCTGTTTCATTTTGTCTGTCCTGCATCTTCCTGCATTCATCTTCTCCAGATTTCTGCAAGGAGTTCTAAAACAATGCAGGACAAAGCCTCCCTTCTCCTTGAACCATGCATACCCATCAATTACCTCCTCTCTTCCTCTCCTTTTCTCGAAAGTCTAAACCAATAACTCTCAAAGGCTGCAAAGAGCATCCATCACCATTGCCAAAGTTTGTAGGGCACAGTTGGTCTGCCAATGGGCCTGGTGCCTGACGTGTGTGTGTACACACACACACACACACACACACACGTTATGCAGCTGTATGGATGCCATGATCTACACCTTGGGGGGGCAGTGGAATTACTAGGGGGGATGCTAAGGTGTAAGTAGGGGGCAAGGGGTGCTGGATGTAGCATTGGAAAGGACCCCAAAGAACTATCAGACTTTGAAAAGCTGGCATCACTGGATAAAGTTAATCAATTTTGTTGAGTTTTGTTAGTTTTAATTGGATTTTGAATAAATGTGCTATTAATTATTGCTGTTTTGAATTTTGTTGCTCTTACAAACGCGGGCGGCTCTGTGGGTTAAACCACAGAGCCTAGGACTTGCTGATCAGAAGGTCGGTGGTTTGAATCCCCACGACGGGGTGAGCTCCCATTGCTCGGTCCCAGCTCCTGCCAACCTAGCAGTTCAAAAGCACGTCAGAGTGCAAGTAGATAAATAGGTACCGCTCTGGCGGGAAGGTAAACAGCATTTCCATGCGCTGCTCTAGTTCACCAGAAGTGGCTAGTCCTGCTGGCCACATGACCCGGAAGCTGTACGCCGGCTCCCTTGGCCAATAAAGCGAGATGAGCGCCCCAACCCCAGAGTCAGTCACAACTGGACCTAATGGTCAGGGGTTCCTTTACTATCTTTTGTAGGGTAGCAGGCACTGAAGATGAGTTCATGGAAGCAGGGGGTGGTGAGCAGAAAAAGTTAAGGAAGCACTGATCTACAGCAGTAAACCACTTAAAAGGTCCATATTGGCACATAATGTCACGTGATAGCCACATGCTGAAACACAGCGGAAACACATGGGGCAAAACCTCAAGTGTAGAAAAGAGCACTTTCTAAGCACAAATTTTGCCTTTGCCTCACTGCATTCCCCCAGAAAACCTGCTCTTAAATGCTGAATCGGAGTATTTGCTAAATCATCAGTGCTACAGGTTTTCTGGGTGGTGGGGAGCATTGAGTGAAGCAGAAGTGTGGGTGATCCCAGAGTGTCAGATTCTGGGGACATGCCATTAAGCCAGCCTTCCCCAACTTGGGCTGCCCTCCAGATGTTCCAGACCACTATGTTCACCAGCCAGCACAGCTGTATAAGGTCACTGGAAGTGCTTGGTTCAAATGTTTGGAGGGTATCAGGTTGGGAAAAGCTCCAATGAGCCCATCTTCTGGGTTTCTTGGAAGCTTCTAGCGAAGACCCATTGAGAACAAAATGTGGGAGCAGAGTACCAGTGGTTCTGTCTAGTGGACATTTTGTTCTGTGATGGCGGGAGGTGGTGAGTGAAAAGCCTTCTGATCTTCTTCAAACAAATATTTCTCAGTTTCTGCCATCTTTGCCGCTGGGCACACTTTGCCAGACGTCCCCTTCTCTGCCTTGTGTGGTTGGGACATTAAGAACTGTCATCTTCCAGCCCCAACGGACTGGCCTTCGGGGACCTTTTAAAATGCCAACCGAAGGGCACCCTGTACAATCCGGTGGGGGTGGGGGTGGGGCAGGGGATTCCTCCTTCTTCCTCTAGCAAGTTATTTCCACGAAGGCCACTTTCAATGAATTGCGGAGGCCATGTGTTTGTCAGGCTAATTGTGGAAGAGGAGTAAAACAAAGGAAGATTCTAGGAGGAAATGGCTATAATTAGTGAGTCTGTTATCCACTCCCCCCCCCCACCGCCCCACACAGGGAGGGATATTTAGTGTGACAAAGCCTTTTCTGTTCTCTGTCCTTGTTTTTGGGGGTGATGGCGGACTCCTTGATAATCCCTTGGGCATGCGTCATTTGTTCCAGCTGAAATGCTTCAGAAATACAAATAAAAGGCCACATTCACACCATGCATTTAAAGCACCACAGTTCCACTTTAGCAGTCATGGCTCCCCCAAAATAATTATGGGAGCTGTAGTTTGCTCAGGCTGCTGAGAGTTATTAGGAGACCTCACCCGCATTCTTCCAGAGCACCAGTTCCCAGAGTCCTTTAACAATCGGTCCCTCTTCCCAGGGAATTCTGGGAATTGTAGCTCTGAGAGGGGAATCATCATCATCACTTTTAATTTGTATACCACTTTTCTATCTTACAATACTCAAGGCGGTTTACAAGCTGTAGAGACAAAGAATGTGCACCTTATAACAATCTAATGCAATACGAAAATGTGATAATGAAACATAGCTTTAAAACAAGTAATCTACATCAAATAAAGTAACATTCAACAATCATTAGAATAGTGTAGAATAATAATACAGTGGTACCTCGGGTTAAGAACTTAATTCGTTCCAGAGGTCTGTTCTTAGCCTGAAGCACCACTTTAGCTAATGGGGCCTCCCGCTGCCACCGCGCGATTTCTGTTCTCATCCTGAAGCAAAGTTCTTAACCCGAGGTACTATTTCTGGGTTAGCGGAGTCTGTAACCTGAAGCGTATGTAACCTGAAGCGTCTGTAACCCGAGGCACCACTGTATCATCATATAAAAATTAAACAGAAACCCACTCTTAACAATTACAATAAATAATTTTGAAACTACAATCAATAAAACAATGGCAAGCCACAGTGCATAAAATAATACAATACAAATTGAGAAGCAGCGACTGGAGGGTGGGGCAAGGCAGATGGAAAGAGGCCTTGCCTGATGGAGTCTCCCCCCTCACAGTTCTTCCTCCAGGACCAGCGTCCTTATGAGAAGTCCCAAGGCCGGAGGGGGCGGGGGCAAGGCAGGTGGAAGGAGGCCTTGCCTGATGGAGTCTCTCCCCTCACATTTCTTCCTCCAGGACCAGCTTCCTTATGAGGAGACCCAGGGCCAGGGGTGGGGCAAGGCAGGTGAAAGAAGGCCTTGCCTGATGGAGTCTCTCTCCTCCTAACAGCTCTGAGCATCCTTAAACTATGGCTCCCAGAATTCTTTAGTGAAACCATGCCTGTTTAAAGTGTTACCATAGCACTTTAAATGCATGGTTTGAATGTGTCCAAAAATCCATGGCAAGGATGTTAAACAGATCTATAATAGTTAACCTGTGTGTACAGTCCAGCATGAACCACACTGTGTACAGTACAGGCATCTCTCCACTTATACATTCAACTCACGCATCCCCACAACACCTACTCACTATGAGTCCCACTAAAGCAAACAGTCTAATTGGTCAATGACTAAAAGATATCAAGCATCAGAACAACTTGGCCACTATAAGGAAATTCTGCCCTTGATATGTTCATTTTCCACCTCTCCATTTTGATTCCCTGGCCCCGTATCTGCACAAACATATTATCCCAAAATACAGATGTGCTTTTACACTTGCAAGACTGGATGCTTTTGCCATCTGCGGTACTTGAGGGTCGATTCCGAAAGATCCCGCCTGAGAAACGTCTTTGCCCCTGTGGAGATGGCAGCACCGAAACAGCGGCCCACATCCTCCTGTCTTGCACTCTCTACAAAGACCTGAGGAACGAGATTATAACCCCACTTGTCCTAACCATCCCAGGGCGCTCAGCCACTGCCACAATCTCCTTTCTTCTATCAGATCAAAATGAGCAGATAACAGCAAAGGTTGCTAGGTTCATAGCAGGGGCAATCAGAATAAGGGCCACTAACTGGCTGCTGATTCAGGACTTTAAATTGTGCTCTTATATCAAATTTCCCTTTCTGTGTACACTTGTAATGTTTTATTGTTGCTATGGCCATTGGCTAATGCGAATAAAGTTTTATCTAAAATTTTTAAAGAAATCAACTCATGCACAACCATATATATGTGCAGCACCAGGAAGTAATTAAATAAATCAATTTAAACTGCGAAAAGGTGTAGAAAGGGTAAAAACGGCCCTATCCTGAACCTCAATATATCCAGAGAGTAGTCAGACTGTTCAAATGGTCAAATAATGGTCCTGGCTCAATACAATGAGTAAAGTCCAAAGTCAGTCCATAAGGTCAGGTTCCCACCTTTGCAGAAGATCCAGGGTTGGAACACCTGGAGTCAGACCCAAAGTCACAGTCCAGGAGAGTCCCCATAGCAGCCGAGCTGTGATCCATCAACAGAGAAAGTTACAGTAAGTCTCTGCCAACTCCTAGGGGCCGAGGGGTCTTTTGCCCCCCCATTAAAATATTTGAGTGCCCCCTTCAAATTGATGGGCATTGCCATTCAAATGGTCTGTGTGTTCACCAAATCATGTGATTGATTGTGAGGGGCAGGGCTTACCTGCCCGCCAAATATTTTATTCAAGTTGGCCCCTCTGATGTCTTGCTTCCCTTTTGTCCTTCCCAGTCGTGATGGCTGCATCTGAGTTTGCTCCAGCTGAGCAGCTGTTCCTCCCCGCTTGGCGAAGTATGGTGGTCTTCACCTGCCCTGAGTGACTACAAACCTTCTCCCAGACCCAACAAGCCCCATGTTCTCCACTTGGTCCACTAGTGAGCTGGGCTGTGTTCCCTTGCCTGCCTCAGTCTCCTGGAGTGAACTTCCTGCAGTTCCCGATGCCTCAGAGTCGCTGTGTCTGCAGAGACAGGGGCGCCTCTGGTTCTGGCGATGTGTCCCCCTCCCCTGGCTCCCATGAACTGTCCACTACCCCCTTAGCTACTCTGATGTCCATGGAGTTCCTCTCAAGCCCTCAACCTTTTCAGCTTTTCTGGTGTGTTTCAATCGTGGCTACACCCCTTGCCGGGATCCTCTTCCTTGTTGTCCTGGCAGCTCATGACAGGTCCAGGAAGAATGGCGAAACTGGAATGAGGAAGAATGAGCCACCATTGCTGCTGGGTTTTTTTAAGAGGTTTTCAAATGTTTACAGGCTTTTGTTAGCTTGCACCCAGTTCTCCAATCTGTTAAGGTCATTCCGAATTCTGATTCCATCTTCTGCAGCATAGAATCATAGAATCATAGAGTTGGAAGAGACCACAAGGGCCATCGAGTCCAACCCCCTGCCAAGCAGGAAACACCATCAGAGCACTCCTGACATATGGTTGTTAAGCCTCTGCTTAAAGACCTCCAAAGAAGGAGACTCCACCACACTCCTTGGCAGCAAATTCCACTGTCGAACAGCTCTTACTGTCAGGAAGTTCTTCCTAATGTTTAGGTGGAATCTTCTTTCTTGTAGTTTGGATCCATTGCTCCGTGTCCGCTTCTCTGCAGCAGCAGAAAACAACCTTTCTCCCTCCTCTATGTGACATCCTTTTATATATTTGAACATGGCTATCATATCACCTCTTAACCTCCTCTTCTCCAGGCTAAACATGCCCAGTTCCCTTAGCCGTTCCTCATAAGGCATCGTTTCCAGGCCTTTGACCATTTTGGTTGCCATTTTGGTTGCCCTCCTCTGGACACATTCCAGCATTAGCTACCCCTCTCAGTTTGGTGCCACCTGCAAATTTGATAAGCATCCCCTCAACAACTTCATCCAAGTCATTTATAAAGGGAGTGAACAACAAGGGGCCCAGGTCATCGGAGACTGTGGTTCCATCAGGATATATGGTTTTATGCACACATATTTACAACCTGAGCATAGGATGGAGGGGCTCACAGTATCAACACTGCAACACATCTTGCTTCCCCGGTAAAGTTTCCAGGGGAGCCCCAAGTCCACCATAAAGTCAGCTACATCTCTATGTCTCCAGCTTCCAGCATCAGCCAAAACTCGCTCACACACAGCCCCCACCTCCTAGCCTATTGTTAGTAGCATAGAATTGGTGTGTTGGTGTGGTGTCATCTATTATCATTATTATTGTTATTTTTATGTATTTATTTATTGAATTTATATATCACCCTATACCTGGGGGTTTCGGTGGTTCACAGAATAAAATCAAGATATAAAACCACAAAATACCTAATAAAAATAAAAACAACAACCCAACACAGTGGACCCTCGGGGTTGCGAACATGATCCATGCACGATGCACGTTCGCAACCCACAGCGTCTGCAACCCGCAGCAGCGCGTCTGCGCACGCACGGGTTGCAATTCGGCACTTCTACGCATGCGCAAAGTGCGATTTAGCACTTCTACGCATGCGCGACCACTGAAACCCGGAAGTAACCCATTCCGGTACTTCTGGGTTTATGCGGTCCGCAACCTGAAGCGCCTGTATGACTGTAGTGTCCCCCCTCCAAGAAACACATTTTAAAAGGGTGTAGGATGTAACTCGGATCAACCAAAGGCCTAGTTAAAAAGGAACATCTTTGCCTGGCACCTAAAGGTGTATTAGGAATATGCCAGGTGAACTTCCCTGGGGAGAGCATTCTACAGACGGGGAGCCACTGCAGAGAAGGCCCTGTTCTCATGTGGCCACCTCCGGACCCCTTGTGGAGGAGCACATGAAGGAGGGCCTCTGAAGATGACCTCAGAGTCCAGGTAGGTTCATATGGAAAGAGGTGGTCCTTGAGGTATTGCTGTCCTGAGCCCTCTAACCCCCTACAATGCAGGAATGTTCTGCCTCCTAAGATCCTGCCACGTGAGATGGGAAAGGCTCACCCATTTCTCTCTGGCAACAGAGCTCACTCTTTTAAGATGTGAATGATGGGTACTTAGTTGAGCTTTTAAGGCCATTACCTTGATGAAGGAACTGGCCTCACTGTTTCAGCAACCTGCCTTCTCTCATACACAGGATCACACATCTGGAAAGGACCCATGGATGTCATCCAGACAGGCTTCCCTTCCACCCCCACCCCCACCTCCATGTGTGTATTAGTTTCTTTCCTTTCAAACCAGCTTCCACCCAGTTTGTGAGTTGAGCCCACAGTTAAAGTGTGTGTACATCTGAGCAGTCATTGCACATGTACAATGGTATCTCTGGTTGTGAACGGGAGCACCATTCGCAACATGAGCAGAACACAACCGGCGTTTGCGCATCTGCGCATGCGCAGGTCGTGAGTCACCACGTGGCGTCGTTTTGAGCGTCTGCGCATGCGCAAGCGGCGAAACCCGAAAGTAACCTGTTCTGTTACTTCTGGGTCACTGCGGGACATATCCTGAAAGAACATAACCTGAACCGAACGTACCAAGAGGTATGGCTGTACAGATGGCAACACAGGTACATAGAGCAGCTTCATTGAATGGCAGTTCAGCATGGGGAAAAAAATTAGCATCAAGTGAGGAATCACTTCCCTGCCTCCCCTACGATGTGTCCTGCAATATTAAAAAATCAGCTTGAAACTCAGTGGGGAGAAATGACCCAGCTGACTTCTGGGTAATGCAGCCTGGCTCAGAAGTAAATGCCTGGAAGAGCCTTCCTTATCTCTCTCTGCCTGCGTGAGGAATGCAAGGCCAGTCATGATGCAGTCTGCTAAAGGAGGTATGGAGCTGTCAGCAAGAATTATCAATAAATGCTCTTCTTATCCAGCAACTGGATTTGCCCAAATAGCAAAACACATTCTTCCCGCACATGGAGAGGGGTTTCATAGTTGTTTGATGATTTTTTTTTAGTTATAAAAAATACTTTTAGTTAATTCTGCAGAACATGGCGATGTGCAGAACAGGATCTTGCGAGAAGATACATAGTCCATATGCACTTAAAGATCATCGCCAAAGGAATACAGACATGAAATAAAACCAAAACAGATAAACCACAGGTATGCGTCAAATGTAGCAACTAAAACTGTATGTACCATAGACCTTGTGGTTAGACAAAACAAGGACCCTATTATGCTGACAGAGAGAATTCAAAGTCACTGTTTCAGCTATATCAGCTTGTAGGCCAAGAGATGTCCTTGACTATGTTCCTCCTTGCTTCCAAGTGAAATAGAATCAGACTAAACAGGTATGAAATCCTGATCCTTGGGGGTTTTTGGCCCCTGAGAACAATCACTTATTAGTTTTCCCAGCAGAAGATGCCAGATACCACCAGTTCCATTTTCCTAAATTGGATGGGGCATCTGCAGAAGAAAAAGTGGACCCTTCCCACCCAAAACAACCACCATAAAGGGTGCTCTGTGTCCCTGTAAAGGTAAAGGTAAAGGTACTCCTGACCGTTAGGTCCAGTCGCGGAAGACTCTGGGGTTGCGGCGCTCATCTTGCTCTATAGGCCGAGGGAGCCGGCGTTTGTCCGGGTCATGTGGCCAGCATGACTAGGCCGCTTCTGGCGAACCAGAGCAGCGCACGGAAATGCTGTTTACCTTCCCGCCGGAGCGGTACCTATTTATCTACTTGCACTTCAACGTGCTTTCGAACTGCTAGGTGGGCAGGAGCTGGGACCGAACAATGGGCACTCACCCCGTCGCAGGGATTCGAACCGCCGACCTTCTGATCAGCAAACCCTGGTTTAGACCACAGCGCCACCCGCGTCCCCTCCAGTATCCCTGAGCCTCCACTAAATCCAGCAACTTGGACCCTCTCTAGCAACATGCCCTCTTTGTTCTGCAGGACCCTCCACAATCACCTCCTGCACTGCAGGAACAAAGATGGCGATAAACCTCAGCAGAAGCCAGTTTTAGATGGACGAGTCTCCTGGCAGTGCCAGGCTCTCCTCCCCAATGCTCTGCGGCTGAAGCTCAAACCTCACTTAGAATCATAGAGTGATAGAGTTGGAAGGGATCAAGAAGGTCATTTAGTCTAACCCCCTGCAAGGCAGGAATCTTTTGCCCATTGTGGATGCTTCGTAATAGTGCTGTGTTGGAGGGGTCAGTAGCTCCATGACTTTTTCCAGAGCAGGAGCAGTGAGTGCCAGAGAAACTGATAGGCAAGTGAATGAGCTGATAATGAGTCTTTCATGTTGGTTTGCAGCAGGTGAGCATAGACCAGTGGTTTTCAACCAGTGTGCCATGGCACCTTGGGGTGTCGAGGGCAGCACTGTCCTCTGTCCCTCTTTCCTTCCCTCCCTCCTCTGATGCCCCCTCTCTCTCTGCCTCCCAAAGGCTTGGGCGGCTGTTTGTTGCAGCAGCCCTGCCTACAAGCTCCCCAGGTGAATGGTGGCTCTGGGGCTGGCCAGGGGCTGCTTCCCAGGCCCCTGTGGGGCAGTGTGAGGAGGCACCTCTCTTTAGGGCAGGGTGGGCAGCTCAGAGACAAGGGGCGGCAGCAGCAGCTGCTCAGAGGACTCCCAAGGGGAGAGGAGAAGAGGCTGAGGGAACACGCCACAAGGGAGGGTGTTCGAAAAAGGGCGAGAGGCTGCCAGCTCTGC
Organism: Podarcis tiliguerta; assembly: GCF_965153285.1. NCBI lineage: Eukaryota > Metazoa > Chordata > Lepidosauria > Squamata > Lacertidae > Podarcis > Podarcis tiliguerta. The sequence continues at coordinate 2,964,538 of NC_139553.1, forward strand.
AGGCAAGGGGGAGTATAACTGGGCTCCTGAGCCCCATAGGGGTGCCGCAGAAAGAATGGAGTTGGTCAAGGGAAAAGGTTGGAAAACGCTGGCATAGAAGAATCCTGAGATGAGGGAAATCGCCCCAAGCAGAGGCTGGATAGCAGTGGTGAGGTGTGAAATGAAAACGTCTCAGTTCTTTGGGATGGAGGCAGTACAATCCTACCTCGGGTTGAATGTGCTTCAGGTTGAGTGCTTTCAGGTTGCGCTCCGTGGCAACCCGGAAGTAACAGAGCACGTTACTTCTGGGTTTTGCCACTCACGCATGCGCACACGCTCAAAATGACATCACACGCATGCGTGGAAGTAGCAAAACGCGACCCACGCACGCGCAGACGCGCCGTCGTGTCTTACGTTCTTTTCAGGATGCGAACGGGGCCTCGGAATGGATCGCGTTCGCATCCCGAGGTACCACTGTACTTGTTGCTGGCTCTCCTGTTAAACTGGGCTTCAATGGCCACTGTGACAGCAACTCTCATTTTTAAAAATTATTGCTTTGTGCCTGTATTTGTGTGGTATCAGTTGGAAAGGTGGGATATAGAACTGACGAAATAAACAAATTTGAAGAACTGTCCATGTGCTTGGAATGTTCTTTATGCTTTGACAATTTCAAAGCCTGTCTATTTTTCAAGAAAAGTATGGATGGTGGGTTTCTGTTGGTTTTGTTTACATTCCTTAGTCTATTGCTGGTTTTGATGTTAGGCATTCTTTCTTTTTTTAATGAGTCCTTGGGATGTTGGTTCTTCAGTGTTACTTCACAGAAATGAGGTTAGTTAGTACACAAGTTTTCTCAAGGCAGAAATGAGGAAAAGAACTTGCCAAGGAAGGAAGGAAGGAAGGAAGGAAGGAAGGAAGGAAGGAAGGAAGGAGAGGAGTCTACTTCAGACACAGTGGTGGGGAAATAAGGTCCCTGCTCCTTTAATTGCATAAGATACCAACTTCGTGGCCATGAGACCAAGCTATGAATCAAGATGAAACTCTGAGTTCAAATCTTGCCTCTGCTATGAACGGGGACAGAGGGTGGCCCTTGGGGTGGAACTGTCATCACGCCACTCCTTGATGTGTGGAGTGCTGCAGGGTGTGATACTCTCCTCAATGCTTTTCAACATCTTTATGTGCCCCCTCCCTCAGCTTGCCCAGAGTTTTGGTTGGGCTGCCATCAGTATGCTGATGACACCCAACTCTATCTGTTGATGCACGGCCATCCTGACTCGGCCCCAGACACACTGATCAGATGTTTGGAAGCTGTGGCTGGATGGTTACATGGGAGCCAGTTGAAGTTAAATCCTTCGAAGACAGAGGTCCTTTGGCTGGGTCGGGATGATATGGGATTGGGGGCGCAACTCCCATCTCTTGCGGGGGCACAATTAGTGCCAGCATGGTCCGTTAAGAGTTTGGGTGTAATCTTCGACACCTACCTTTTGATGGAGGCGCAGATTGCAGCTATAACAAAGGCGGCATTTTTTCATCTCCGCCAAGCTACGCTCTTCACTCTCTCTCCCTGACCTAGCCACTGTGATCCATGAGACGGTCACCTCCAGACTTGATTATTGTAATTTGCTCTACGTGGGGCTGCCCTTGAGACTGACCCAAAAACTCCAGCGGGTGCAGAATGCCGCAGCAAGACTCCTTACGGGGTCCTCGCTGTGGGATCACATTCACCCGGTGCTTTACCAGCTGCACTGGCTCCCGGTGGAGTACAAGATCAGGTTTAAGGTGCTGGTTTTGACCTTTAAAGCCCTATGCGGCCTAGGACCCTCGTACCTACGGGACCGCCTCTCCTGGTATGTTCCATGGAGGACCTTACGGTCTTCAAATAAAAACATATTGGAGATCCCAGGCCACAGGGAGGCTAGGCTGGCCTCAACCAGAGCCAAGTCTTTTTCGACCCTGGCCCCGATCTGTCTCAACGCTCTGTCACAAGAGACTAGACTTGACAACTTTCCGCTGGACTTGACAACTTTCTGCAGGGCCTGCAAGATAGAGCTGTTCCACCAGGCCTTTGGCTAAGGCGCAGTCTGAAATCCTCCTTCGGTAATCCTCACAGAACTCTAGCCCAATGGTTGCCATTAATTTGATTCTGAATTGATTTTAGAATGTATTTCAATTAACTGAATGTGATTTTATGTAAACTGTGCTATTTTTACTGTTGTTAGTCACTCTGAGCCCAGCTTTGGCTGGGGAGAGCGGGATAGAAATAAAATGTTGTTGTTGTTGTTGTTGTTGTTGTTGTTGCAAGCTGGCCTCCTGTACACCACTGCTTCTCAACCTCACCATCCTTCATCTGTGATATGGAGATGATGATGATGATGATATTTGTATACCACCCTATCCCCGAAGGTTTCAGATATGATGCTTGCCTTGCATTTTGAGGCCGTTCTTCTCCTGAGCTGACACATATAAGGTGCATTGAGTGCTCAGACACTATACATGCGGTTCATGTGCCATTCACTTGAATTAAACTTAAGTGGGATAGGAATGGCTGGATGAGTAAATAAAACTTGGTCACCCCTGATGGACTACATGGAAATGGCGGAAATGACTGGCAGAATCCGAGACCAGGGAGAAGAGTCGATGGAAGAAGATTGGAAAAAATTTAAAGTATATTTACAGAAATACTGTAAAATTAATGAATGTTAGAAGAATACTGGAATGAAGTTATAAGGTTTTAGCAGAAATGTTATAAAGATTTAAGCAAAAACTGATTGTTAATGGGTTAAAGTGGAAAATTTAAATTTAGATTGTGTTAAGATAAATTATAGAACAAAAAATTGAGAAAGAGGGAAAGGATTTGCAGAATTAGCTAAGTTGCACTCGAATACAAAAAGGGAGGTGTGAGGAAGTCGAGGAAATAAGTAAATGAAAGATAAAGATATGGAAATTAGATGTGTTTTTAAATGTTTTTGTTTTTTCTTCTTGTTCTGATGTGTTTTTTTTTTTCTATTTTTGATGTATTGCTTGTTATTTTTTTATTGTTATTTTTTTTACTTTTATATTTTCTCTTTTTACTTCTGTAACTATAAAACCACCAATAAATATTATTATATAAAAAAAAAAACTTGGTCACCCAAAGGGATGCTTCTAGGTGGCCCACAAGCAGGGCCATGGAGGTGGTAGCCCTCCCTGTTTGCCCCCAGCATCTTGTAGGCGGCTGGAGGCAGACTGTGTCTGGGTATGGAGTGCTTGTTTAGATGGACCAGGAGATCCATCTGGTCCTCTCTGAGTTTCATCTGCAGAGGAGGGGCATTGCCCATCCCCTAAGTGGTGGTGTCTTGACTTGGGAATACACCTTCCAACTGACTCATTTAACCAGCAGGACAACCCTTTGAGGTGGGTTAGGCTGACAGAGGCAGTGGCTGGCCAGCAAGATAACACACTGTAAGCCTCATGCTGCGTGACGATTTGAACGCAGCTCTCTCTTAGGTTCTAGTCCAGTACTCTAACCACTATGCCACACTGACTCTCTAAGGTAAAGGTAAAGGTACCCCTGCCCGTACGGGCCAGTCTTGACAGACTCTAGGGTTGTGCGCTCATCTCACTCTATAGGCCGGGAGCCAGTGCTGTCCGCAGACACTTCCGGGTCATGTGGCCAGCGTGACAAGCTGCATCTGGCGAGCCAGCGCAGCACACGGAAACGCCGTTTACCTTCCCGCTGGTAAGCGGTCCCTATTTATCTACTTGCACCCGGGGGTGCTTTCGAACTGCTAGGTTGGCAGGCGCTGGGACCGAACAACGGGAGCGCACCCCGCCGCGGGGATTCGAACCGCTGACCATGCGATCGGCAAGTCCTAGGCGCTGAGGTTTTACCCACAGCGCCACCCGCGTCCCTGCACTGACTCTCTACTGCTTAGCAACACCAGCCCCATAAAAGGCTGTGGGAATACCATCAGAGGAGTGTGGTGGAATGGTTAGAGCATGGATGGCAAGCCCCTGTGGTCCTCCAGTTTTTGCTGGACTCCCAAAAGCTAGGAAGGACTCTATGAATTGAAAGCAGAGATGCTGTATGTGCCTTTGTTATCCAAGAAAATATTTTACTATCTATCTATTGGTGCGGTGTGAGCAAACTTTTATTCTGAAAGTGTGGCCCAGGTAAAAAGTTTGAGAACAACTGCTCTAGTGTATAGTATATTGGTTTGTTTGTTTTTAAATTGTGCTAATACTTCATGTTTATATGCTCTGACCTGAAATTCATGCTTTGGATGATTACACAGTTTAGACATCTTCAGAACAAATAAATGGTCACATTTTTATGGGACTTAATATTGTTTGCACATGTATCCTACTACCTTGGATTCCTGAGTCAGCTGATGGGCATTTTTACTAAAAAGTACATAACAAATAAAGGGACACGGGTGGCGCTGTGGGTAAAACCTCAGTGCCTAGGACTTGCCGATCATCAGGTCGGCGGTTCGAATCCCCGCGGCGGGGTGCGCTCCCGTTGCTTGGTCCCAGCGCCTGCCAACCTAGCAGTTCGAAAGCACCCCTGGGTGCAAGTAGATAAATAGGGACTGCTTACTAGCGGGAAGGTAAATGGCGTTTCCGTGTGCTGCGCTGGCTCGCCAGATGCAGCTTGTCACGCTGGCCACGTGACCCGGAAGTGTCTTCAGACAGCGCTGGCCCCCGGCCTCTTAAGTGAGATGGGCACAGCCCTAGAGTCAGACACGACTGGCCCGTACGGGCAGGGGTACCTTTACCTTTACCTAACAAATAAAGAGTAGCTTAGCACCCGAGATTCTCACCGTGGTGTTTCAGATGCCTCTGTTGGGGCAGGGGGAGCCCACAAGGCTCATCCATGGAAGCCAATTTTATGACATTTATAGCCCACTTTCCCTCCCAGGGATGCGGGTGGCGCTGTGGTCTAAACCACAGAGCCTAGGACTTGCTGATCAGATGGTTGGCAGTTTGAATCCCCGCAACGGGGTGAGCTCCCATTGCTCGGTCCCTGCTCCTGCCAGTCTAGCAGTTCGAAAGCACATCAAAGTGCAAGTAGATAAATAGGTAAACGGTGTTTCTGTGTGCTGCTCTGGTTTGCCAGAAGCGGCTAAGTCATGCTGGCCACATGACCCGGAAGCTGTATGCCGGCTCCCTCTGCCATAAAGTGAGACGAGCGCCGCAACCCCAGAGTCGGCCGTGACTTGACCTAATGGTCAGGGGTCCCTTTACCTTTTTATCTTCCCTCCTAGGAGGGCTAGGCAGCCCTTCACTTCCTCACAACAGCCCTGTGAGCCAGGTTAGGCTGAAAGACAGCAGTGGGCACAACAGCACCCAGAGAACTTCCGAGATGGCCTTGGATTTGAACTTGGATCCCACTCCTTCTTCTTAGGCTGACGCTCTAACCTAGGAATACATACAACCTCCATCAACTTTGTTGGACTGGTCATGTTGTTCAGATGCCCAATTATCATCTTCCAAAGCAACTACTCTATTCCCAACTTAAAATCGGAAAGCGAAATGCAGGTGGACAACAAAAGAGGTTTAAAGACGCTCTCAAGGCAAATCTTTAAAAAATGCAGTACAGTGGACACTCGGGTTGCAAACGTGATCCATGCGGGAGGAATGTTTGCAACCCGCAGCGTTTGCAACCCGCAGCGTTTGCAACCTGCAGTACCGCGCGTGTGCACGCACAGGTTGTGATTCAGTGCTTCTGCACATGGGCAAAGCACAATTTAGTGCTGTGCATGCGCGATCGCCGAAACCCGGAAGTAACCTGTTCCAGTACTTCCAGGTTTTGGCACGTCCATAACCCGAAAAAACGCAACCTGAACCTGTAACCCGAGGTATGCCTGTATAAGCATGGGAAATGGGGCAACACTGTCCTGTGATCACTCTAGTTGGGGAATATCCTTTACCAATGTGTATTGCACTTTGAAGAAGCATGAACTCAGGACAAAAGGAAGAAACGAGATGATGATGATGATGATGATGATACCCTGCCCATCTGGCTGGGTTTCCCAAGCCATGCTAAGAGGAAGGCATGTTTGGCAGACTCTCACTGTGATCAGCTCCCACACGGAAACCTATGTCCCCACTGTGGAAGGAGGTGTGGATCCAGAATTGGCCTCCACAGTCACTTACAGACTCACTGTTAAAACCGTGTTGATGGAAGACAATCTTACTTGGCTATGAAGGATCGCAGAAGAAGAAGAAGAAGAAGAAGAAGAAGAAGAAGACAACCTCCACCAATCCTAACCATTGTGTGCCACCCTGAGCTCCTTGAAGAAAGGGTAGGATGGAAATGAATGGAATCTATCGGATTTCCTTACCCATATATGCCCACTTGACTGCTTTGATTGCCAGAATGGGCACTGTTATACCTGCTGCACCCATTCCGTACTGTAAGTACTCAGTCTTTTAGTGTGGCAGCACCTGTACACTTTGGAACTCCCTGCCTATTGATGGTGCTTTCACCTTACTCTTTGTGGCACCTGCTAAAAACATACTCGTTTAAAACAATAAACAATAGTCTAAAACAGATTAAAACATCTGGGCAGCCTTGTTTAAACAAGAATGCTTTTAGCAGAATGTTTTAGAAAATGTAACTTTCTGAAAGTTTTAAAGTGCTGTTGTTAGTTTTTCCTTATTGCTGATTTATCTTTTTTGTAAGTTGCTTCGATGTTTGTGTGCTGTTGTTGCTGTTTTAACAGTCAAATTTTATGAAACAGACACATTAGCACATAAATCGGCGGTAGCCTGCGCCTGCACAGAGAGGTTCCACCGACCTGCCATCCCCACGCGCGGGGCGCTGATACTTCCCAGGAAGCCCGGTCCAAGCTGACTTGGCAGCTTTGCTAAGAGGAGGAGGAGGAGGAGGAGGAGGAGGAGGAGGAGGAGACTCTCCCCTACCTGCCCAGTCAGGTCCCGCCCCGCCTTCCTTCTTTGGCTGCGCCAGCCTCTTAAGCCGCCCGGTCAGGAAGGAGGAGGAGCTGAGCTTCGGAGCAGCGGCGGAGAACAGGCGAGGCGCATCAGCTCCGGTTTTCGGTTTGCAGCTCCGGTTTTCGGTTCGCCAAAGCCGCGAGATGGGCAGCGGCGGGACCAAGAAGGTGGCGGTGGTCCTAGGCGGCCTGGGCTTGGCGGCGTTTGCGGGCCTCCTGCTCCTCTGCCTGCCAACCAAGGACCTGCGGGAGCCTCCCGCTTTCAAGGTAGGTAGCGCGCGTGCAGCGCCCGGCATAATCCAGACGCCCGGCGTAGCCTCCGCTGCAGCTGGCGTGGAGGTGGTGGGAAGATACCTGAATCGGGGCACAGCTCTGTCTCCTCCAGGAAAAAGAGCATGTGCAGAGGCACTCAGCTTTGCAAACTGAGCGGGCTTGGGGCAGCGTTCTGCAGCAGAGCATCTGCCTTATGCGCGGCAGGTCGCAGGCGCAGTTATTGGCATCTTCCAACAGGGCTGGCAGCCTCCCTCGTCTGAGAACTTGGAGAGCTTCCGCCAGCCAGATCTGGCACTGGCAGCGCTAAGCGCGGCGGACCAGTGGCCTGACCCCAGTATAAGGCGGCTTCCTATGGGTCCATTCCGATCCCGCTCTTCAAGGGCTGTAGCTCAGAATCAGAGCGATTGCTTTGCGCGCAGGAAGTTCCTCGTCCGGTCCTTGGCGTTCCCAGCGGGAGTCACACGGGGCTTCTGCCAGTCAGTGTCAGAGGACCAGTTCCTCAAACAGGGAGATGGGATGGGATGCCGTTTCTAACTTCCACTTTTCTGCGGGTGGTGGCAGCGCTTCTCCTCGCCTCGAGTTTCCGAGCCCATTTAATGACCCCCAGTTCAAGTCCGAACTCTTGAGTTGAAAGCAAACCAACTTAAATGTTTTATCCAACTGAGAGTTCAGAAGATGAAATAAAAGGGCCCCATCTATGATGCTCAGTTTCCATAGGAACCTCTTCATCTTTCTGTTCAAAAGTTGTGGAGAAGTATCTCCAGTTTGTTTTTCGTTTGGGGTATGTGTGTGCGCGCGTGCGTGTTGAGAGTCGTTGGGGACAACGCTCAAATTTTCTGTTATCCTTATTGCTATTGATTAATTTATTAGCCAACCCCTCATGCTAGGGTTGGCGGGTTACAGCATTAAAACCAATATTTAAAACAACTTAAACTCTTAAAGCAACTTGCAACCATAAAAATATGTTGGGTCCTAAAAACACGCGCCTCGAGTGTTAAAAGCGTTGGTCTTTCATAGGCGTGGGGACATCTCCTTGCTTTCTATTGTCGCAGCGTTTAAGGGTTTGTCGATTTAGATGCGTTTTCCAGGTGGTTTGATTGAAGGCGGGCAGGGTTAATGGGGTTGAGGAGGGAAATGGGTCGCTAGGGAGACGGGATCACTGACTTAGCATCTGCCGGGCGCAATTGGAAGTTCATCCCCACTCCCGAAAATTGACATTGATCTTGTTCTTGAACGGGTGGTGGTGGAAGGGCAGGCTTCTCCTGGGCAGTTTAAAGTTTAGCTTTCTGGTGAACAAGTCCAGCTTTTTGCACTGTAATTCAATGGTAGCAATTTTTAGGAGTTTCGTTGGAACCCAGGGCTGAGCCCCAGGGCTGAATCCAATCTCTCTTCATGGAGCGCAACGAAGGATGGTCCCTTAAGGCCCTGTCTGTTCTTGGCTCTGGCGCCACCTATTGTTGGTCTCTCTGCTTTGTGGCTTTCTGAAAGTTTTAAACTGCTGCTGTTAGTTTTTCTTATTGATGATTTTATAATATTGTATTTTTTGTAAGCTGTTTTGAGATTTGGTCAGTCAAGTGGCAGGCAATTTTTCTGGGTGGCCAGCCACCATAGATGAGAAGTGGTGGCCAAAAATGTAACAGTAGCTCTGAGCACATCCAAAGTGCCACCCTGCTTAGTCATGCTCTGCTTATTAATTTTTTTATCACCTGTGTTTTAATATGCTTCTGAGATTTTGTACTTAGCAGAGATGACAAAGTTAACGTGTTTAATTAGAGAAAAATATTTACCGGCATTTATTCAGGACTGGAAACTTCTTATGGACTTTTTGTATGAAAGAGAAAATGCTTGTAATATCTGAATTTGAAGATTTAAAAAATGGTTTATAGAAGATACAATGGTTGGAAATTAATGAGTAAAAACTATATTTACCTGCAGGACAGAGAACCGGAAGTCTTTTTCAGAGAGTATTTCTTTCCCTTTTCACTTTCTTCTTTCATTTATTTCCCTTTCCCCTTTTTTCTCCTTCTTTATTCCTTTTTAGAGTAAACATTTATTTCAGTGTATTATAAAAAGATATTCTGTACTGGGTATGAACTTTTATATATCTTTGGGCAAGTATCAATAAATATAATTAAATGGGGGAGGAAAAATGTTTTGAGATTGTTTGCTTACATCTTTCATTTTCTTCATTTTCAGCTTTTTGGCTAAAACCTGTATTGGGCTGACCAATAAAAGTTGTTGTTGTTGAATAACCACACCCAACACCCATCTAAAATCAGAGGCTAATATTTCTGAATGTGACAGAATAATTTGAGTACATGATTGAATGCCTATAATCTCTCTGTTGTATTAATTAAATACTTTGTGTTATGTATGTGGGGGGGGGCGAGGGCCCTGGGTGGCTTTCCTGGGTGGTAAAACTGGGGCATGTCCAGGGAGCAAATCATCTTCAGTGACAGGAACTCTGAATTGGTACCTTATTTATCAGCACCTATAACACACACAAAAACCCCCATGGTACAAATCTTTCAGATTGCACATCACACTTTTTCAAAGCAGAAGGGGTTAAAATGAAGTGAAAGGCCATGCATCGTCTCCAGCAAAGTGCCACTGAATGTGCCCATTAATCTAGCATTGGATATTACCCATATTTACATCTCCTGGTTGATATTAACAAGCTGAGATATTAAGAAGAACAACTTCAGAGTGAGTGTTCTTTTAAGAAACAGTGGAAGGAATAAAAAGGGGTTGCTGGGTGGACTTAAGGACCCCCTGACCCCTTTTGAAATCAATTCTCAACAATTTGAAGGAGGTGTGGGGGAGAATCTGCTAAGAAATATTGATGGACTGGATGACAATGCACTTTCTTGCTATCCCTGCAAGGCCTTCAGGGCCTTTGGCATCTGGTCAGGGAGACACAGGTCAACTCATTTAGTTGCAAAGCCTGCTAGGAAAATTTAATGTCCTGTTTTTGGGGAACCCAGTACTGTTGGCCTCCAGTTAGCATCAGCCAGAACTGCCAATGGTCAGGGATGATGGAGTTGTAGTCTGAATGGCCTCAGGTGTTCCTCACACCTGGCCTAGTGGGCAGCTTCGCCCTGTGGTAGAAAAATCCCAGTATATCACACAGCAGCTCTTTCAAGACCTTTCAGTGGACCGGGGTTTGCACCTGACCCGCCCATCTCAGAAACCAACACCCTCCCAATATTGGCAGGGAGTAACGGCCACAATCTTTCTTCCTTTCTACCTCCCTGGAGAGAAAGGCAATCAGTCAGCTCAAGCGCTCCAAAACACTTTAAGAATGCAAGGGTCATCTGTTTAGATCAGGGAGGGCAAGGACTTTGCTGCCATAGAACATCTGCCTGGCATGCAGAAGAGTCCAGGTCTAAGGCCTGAGACCACCCTGGGAAGGTGCTGACAGTCGGAGGAGGCTGGATGGACAAAAGGCCTAACCTGATACAAGGGAGCGTCTGATGTTTAGAACAAGCAATCTGTTTGCTGGAAATAATCCCAGTTTCCGTGCCTCCCTTTTTATGGTGGTTTATTGGATTCGTGTGAGGTATCTTCTTGGGCAGTTTGTAGTTTCTGCTTTGGAGAGATGCCTGGTTGTTGTTTTTTTAAAAAAGGCAATAGGAACCATCTTCAAATATTTGGAATGCTGTTCTCTCTTGTCTCTTGTTCCAGAGGATAAGAACCCAGATTAGTGGGTGCACATTGCAAGAAAAAAGGCTTTGAACGAAGTGGTAGGCAGTGGAACAGAATGTGGTTTCTCTTCACTGGAGGTTTTAAAGCAGAGGTTAGATGGCCTCCTTTCAGGGTTATTGTATGACGAGATTTCCTGCATTAAAGGGGTGTGGGTTGTACTAGATCCATGAGCTTAGCCCCTCATCCATAGCTCCACCCCTCTCTTTTCACAATATAGTGGTACCTCAGGTTACAGACGCTTCAGGTTACAGACTCCGCTAACCCAGAAATAGTACCTCGGGTTAAGAACTCTGCCTTAGGATGTGAACAGAAATTGCGCGGCGGCAGCAGCTGGAGAGCCCATTAGCTAAAGTGGTACCTCAGGTTAGGAACGGACCTACAGAACGAATTACGTTTTTAACCTGAGGTACCACTCTATACAGTGGTACCTCGTGTTAAGTACTTAATTCGTTCCGGAGGTCCGTTCTTAAGCTGAAACTGTTCTTAACCTGAAGCACCACTTTAGCTAATGGGGCCTCCCGCTGCTGCTGCGCCGCCGGAGCACGATTTCTGTTCTTATCCTGAAGCAAAGTTCTTAACCCGAGGTACTATTTCTGGGTTAGCGGAGTCTGTAACCTGAAGCATATGTAACCCGAGGTACCACTGTACACTCATCAAGGTTCTGCTTGCTCCTTTCATATCTATCAACAACAACAACACAATAGCAAATATAACAACATGAGCAACAACAGTAGCATTTCAGTACTATAAATACTACAAGATTGCATTAATCTTTCCTCACAGAGTTGGTCTTGCTCCTTGGGAACCTCTTCCTTGAAACCTTTTCCATCTAGGCATCTGGGCTGGCCCTTTTTTGGGTGCTGAGCACCATGCCAGACAGGCAAGATGCCTTCCACATGATCGCAAATTTCCAGTTACGTTTAGGGCTTATCTGTGTTCCCATCAGCAGGGCAGGTGCAATATCTGCTGTCAGGGAAGATGAGGTGAGGTTAGAGCGGGGAAGCCCTCTTGTGTCATCCACGCTGTGGAAACTGTTGCCAAACACGCCTCGTTCCACGTGCATTCCTGCCGTAAATAAACCCAGGGCAGTGTAGGAGTTCTCCGCCTACCCTCCTGGTTTTTGTTTAAATTGTTTGGGGCACTGCTCCGTATGCCCTCCCCAGAGGAAAGGAGGCAAGAGAGAAAGGTATCCCAGCTATTTGGCAACAAGGATCTATTGTGAAATGGCAATGTGAGCTTAGGAAATGAAGTGGCACATTTAGGCAAGGTCAGGTTAAACATTAAGAATATATATACTTGCTGGTGCAGTTTGCAAATGGAGCGAGGCTGTGTGGAGAGATTGCGAAAGAGACTTCCTTGTAGTCATCGTTTTCTTCTTTGACCACATTTTTGCACCACGGAAATCTCATACTGTATCTTCCTTGTAGGGCACATACCAGACATGCATAAATGTAAGCAGATCTGCTAGCATTTCCTTTTGTTTATCTCACAGCCCTGCATAGTGATGGGGGCCATTTAAGTGGCTTTCGATGTAGAAAGAAAGAGATATGGTTAGATGACACTGCTGGGCTGGAGCTCCCAGTGTTCCTGATCATTGGCCACATTAGCTGGTGCTGATGGGATCTAGGTCTGGTCTTGGACTGGGTGGGTGACCACCTGGAAGCCACACCCACCTTGGCTTCTATGATAGCAGTGTCCAGTATGGTTTCAAGCTGGATGGGAAACTGTGTTGAGATCCCCACCTTGCAGGAAATTGGACTAAATGACCCTCTACAGTTTTATGATTCTATGGAAGAAATATTCTATGGATCTTTGCATTTATAGCCAACCTTTCTTCCATAGAATCAAAGTATTGTAGAGTTGGAAGGGACCCTGTAAAATGAAGGGGACCTTCCAGATGTAACCTTCCAGATGTTGCTGGATTGCAGCTTCGCCGTTCCCTACCCACTGCTATGTTGAGGCCAAGGCAAAATGGATTCCACGGAGGGTTGAAAGGTAAATAGAACGTCCACATGCAGGGGCAGTCTACCTCTAGGACAGATAGGGCATACAAGCAGTAGATCACCATCAACTGCCACCCCCTGCTTGCCCCTTTTGGGACCTACAGTGCTGACTAAGTGAGATCATTGCTTTCCGCTCCTGATTGTGGTTTACCCACTTCTTGCCTCTGGCAGCCTGACATCTCCTGCTGATTTCTGAGGGGGCACTGCCATGACATAGGCTCACTTTTTTATTATTTCTATTTAAAGGTAGTCAAGATTTCCCACCTGTGAACATGGGATCTGTGGGTCCATAGAAGGGGATGAATGAGAGAGAGGAAGAATTGTGGGTTCATATCTTGCTTCAAGCATTCTCGCTCATCGTCCCCTTTAATCTGCACATAGCTGTCAACTTTTCCCTTTTCTTGCGAGGAATCCTATTCGGAATAAGGGAATTCCCCTTTAAAAATGGGAAACGTTGACAGCTATGAATCTGCACCATTGGAAGAGTTACACTGACCTATGTTACGCAGTCACTGGAAAGCTGTTTGAGAAAAGTGAAATAATATAGAGATTGTTCAGGGGAGTTTCTGCTTTTGGTTACATGCATAGGCTGGGTTGCTGTGGGAGCATTGCATTTGGAGAGTCTCCTGGTGGGGCGGGGGGCGGGGGGAGGAGAGGAGAGGCACGGTCTCCGCATGGGCATCCTGCCTTCCATGCTTGGTATGTAAATCTCTTTAAATCCCTTGGCACCACAGCCAAGTCTGAGAGTGCAGCTTTGCCAGGGCAGGAGAGAGCCTTTTAAGAAGCCTGGGAACAATCTTGCACAATTTTGCTGAGGCCTGCATCCAAAAACCTGCCCTGCATGCACAGAAGCATTTTGGCACCTTGACTTTGCTGGAGGGGAGATCAGGAAAGCCTTGGGGCTAATTCGTGGACTGCAATTGCTAGAGACACTTCCAAGTCGTTTGCAAAGTCTAAATCCACAGTAAAAGGATGAGTGGTTTGCATTAACCATGATCCCCTAATCCATTCTCTTTCAGCATGGTTACCTCTCGGCAGTTCTCAACCTGAGGGTCCCCAGATGTTGTTGGACTACAGCTCCCATCATCCCTGAGCTCTGGCCTTGCTAGCTAGGGGTGATGGGAGTTGTAGTTCAACAACATCTGGGGACACACAGGTTGAGAAAGGCTGCTCCAGATATGATCAGACTCCAGCTCCCATCATGCCTGATCATTGGCCACACTGGCTGGGGCTGATGGGAGTTGGAGTCCAACAAGGTTTTAGGTCCTTGCATCTGCTTACAGAACCTTGAATAGCTTTGCTGCAGGGTACTTAAGGCACCACCTGAATATCTGTATCTCATCTCAGTCACTGAGATCATTTGCAGCAGCACTGCTGGTCATTCTCCGGGTTGGTGAAGTTCATATGAAAGCATCAAGAAACTGAGCCAGTCCTGTGGAACACTCTACCACCAGAGAACCAGCAAATTCCTTCCATTTCAACTTTTAAATGCCCGCTGAAAATTTCTATTCCTTCAGGCTTGGAATACCTATTTCCACAATAGTTAGCTGATTTCTGATTTTAACCTTTTGGTATGGTTTTTTACTGCATGCCTTTGTGCACAATTGTTGTAAACTGCTCTGATATGTTTAGGAAGAAGCAACTAAGGGTAAGAGCTGTTCAACAGTGGAACGGTCTCCCTTGGGAGATGGTGGACTCTCCTTCCTTGGAGGTATTTAAGCAGAGGTTGGATGGCCTTCTGTCCTGGATGCTTGAGCTGAGATTCCTGCATTTCAGGGGGTTGGACTAGATGATCTTTGAGTTCCCTTCCAACTCTACAATTCTATGATTTTATGAATCATCATATGTAAATATTTTTATAAACATCTGGAGGGCCACAGGTTGCCCTATGGAGTGCTACTTGATCAGGATCTGAGCCATTCCAGTCAGCCATGCCCCTCTTTTCCATCCCCACTCTGTCAGTCAGTATCCTTTGACCACTGACCACGCTCGGTCTTTATTCAGCAGTTTTTAGGGTTTTCTCTTTCCACCACTCCGACTGCACTGGGTTGTTTTTTTTACTGGGTATTTTTGTACTTCTCCAAACTTTGGGGCAGCCCTAAGCCTCTTGACCTCCTTCTTGTGGGAGGGTGAGGGTGATGTTATTTTGGCTACCTAAACCTTTACTCTCATAGCCTGAATCTATCAGTCAAAGGAATGATTTGGAACCTTGTTCTGTGACCTCCCAGGACTGATCTCCTCCCATTCCCTTCTGCTCATTCCTTCCTTCAAGTTTGATGACGCCTCCTCTGGCGTTTCTTCTTCCTTCCTCCAGATTAGCATTCAAGTCACTCAGGAGTTATATAAATGCTGTGCTCTTTCCCTGCTTTCGTTCCTGCTTTCCAGCTGGAACTCTCCCTGACTCTCCTGTAACTTTGCCAAAGTGTGACTTCATCTGCAGCCTCCCGAATGAGACAATGAGCAATCCTGAAGCTCTGTTTCTCAATCTCTCTCTCATGGAAGCATTGGTGGCTAGAGCTTTGGGAAGTGACAAAATATGCTGTCACAAACTGACATGATATCTTAGGAACACAAGGAAGAGCTGGGTCAGGGAAGGGCTATAGCACAGTACTAGGGCACCTGCTTTGCCTAAAGAAGGTCTCAGGTTCCCCTAATGGCATCTCCAGGTAGGGTGAAACCCTGTGTGAAACGCTGTAGAGCTGCTGGCAGTCAGTGTAGTGATACTGAGCAAGATGCATCCAGTGGTCTGATGGTATTAGGCAGTTAAATGACCACACCCCAGAACAGTTGGCCATAGAGCAAAGCCAGGGATGACCCTGGACTGAGCCTTAAGTGGTCTCCAGGGCCTGGTGCAATATGTTAACTGTTGCTGGACCGATTAGCAACAGTGATCACAGAGCCATAACTTCACATATGTAAGTGGACAACTTCCAGTAACATTCATATTTGACTTCAAAAGTGGAAAGCAGAAATAGAATGGCTTCTGCAAACTATCTATATGTAGGGATGAGCAGTGAGGCAGCCAAGTTTGCTGGTGCTGCTAAATTGTTTAAAACAAAAAGAGTATGAGAAGAGCTCTGATAGGACCTCTCTAAACTGAGTGAGCGGGTGGTAAAATAGCAGGTGCAATTCACTTTACACAAGCGTAAAGTGAGACACACCAGGGCAAATGAAATAGTAATATCGATTTCATGTTTATGCTCCTGGGTTCTGAGGAATAAATGTGGCCCTCTAGATGCTGCCTCGCAACAAGTCTCAACGTATTTCTGCTTTGCAGGGGGCTGGAGTATATGACCCTTGAAGTCCCTTCCAAATCTACAGTTTATGATCTACGAGCTGCAAGCAGCATCTTGGAGGGCTTGCAAGAGACTCCAGGTCTTGCCCTTTTTTATTTCAAATCAGGACACAGAGAAGCTGCAGTCAATTCTTCTTCTTCTTCTTGTTCTTCTTTCTGGGAATCCCAGAGATGTTCTTTGCAAAGGTCATTCAGCCGCTGCCAGAATGAGCCCCTGTGCGCTTAGAAAAATTCTTCTCTGTTCGGCAGATTGAGTGCCAGGACTTCTCCAAGAGACTATTGGGCTTGTCTTGAGCTTTTTGCAATGCAGCAGGGGCTGTTTTAAGGAGGATCTCTTGAATTCATTCTCTCTCACTGGTATTTTTCTCTTTCTCTCTCTCTCTCTCTCTCTCTCTCTCTGCCTCTGCGACTATTTCCTTTCTCAGAGCTTCAGATAATGTTTTCTGCTCAGTATTCTAGTTGGACCATGACATAGGTGCAAACTCCTAGGGGACGAGGGGTCTTCGCTCCCCCCCCATAAAATATTTGAAGGAGCCCATTCCCACCCCCCACTGATGGGCATTGCCAGTCAAATGGTGTGCATGTTCCACATCTTGTGATTGATTATATGGGGTGGGGCTTACCCCACCCTGTATAGTGTAGTATCAAAATAGGGCTTCTTTTTTTGGCACAATATGGATAGACGTCTTTTCAAAATTTGAGGAAGAGGTTTGGCTATATTTTACAGAAACTATATCAATCAGTATTCCATTATTGATTCCATCAAAACTTATTTATACTGTTGAATTTATCTTAATGCTACCAGCGTTTTCAGCTATACACAATTATTTTCCATATATTAAATAAACTTCTTTAAACACGTCTTCTTCTTGTTGTCTTATTCTGTATGTTAAGTCTGCAAGTTGTGCATAATCTGTCAACTTAACTTGCCATTCTTCTTTGGTTGAAGCAATTGGTTTTGCCCAGCATTTGATGCATAAGAAAGATTACTCTAAGGCTGAAGATGTCATTAATATATGCAGGTTGACAGGCCAGTGCAGTTTCTGAAAGTTGAGGTTGTGTACTGGGGGGGGGGGTGGAATGGTCAAGAGCAGGCTTTGCCTATGCTGACTGGGGCTGATGAGAGCTGTAGTCTAACACCGCAGGAGGGCACCAGGTTAGTGAAGGCTGGTCAGGAGGGTAGCTCAGGTGACCCCTGTAATGTTGGGGTGTCTTTCACCCCAGTTCCTCCCATTCTTAGTGCCAGCCAATTAGCCTTGATGGCCCATTGTCTATCCTGCCATGACAATGAATTGCAATGGCTTGGTCACTGGGTGTGGGTAAATGGTTAAAAGCTTGAACTTGGAGTTCATGCAAGCACCTTGCAAAATTTGCTATATAAGGGCATTCTCTGAAGCGGAAACACAAACCCACTCTGCCACCTCCAGCTTTCATTTTTAGATGCATTGTGAAGATGAAAGGAAACATTTTTCTTGGTGGTGTAAAGAAATTTAGAATTTGGCTTTGGGACTCTCTCTCTCTAACTACTAATTGTTTTCTCTTCTTGGGGGGTCTTCTGAGATCCTTCTGCTGCTGTTTTACAACCCAAGCCCCCCAAAGGCCCCCAAATGATTAGAGTACAGCAATTCAAGGAAAACCAAAACCTCCTGGGGCCACTGTTACGCACAGCTCAATACCAAACCATGTGGGAAGTTGTCTCCCCTGTGGCTCTGCGAAAGTTGCTGCCCTGAGTTGGCATCCATTCAGTTGCTCTCCTCCAGGAAGTGGAAGCTTCCAGGAAGTGGGGAGACAAGTCTAACACGCTCCACATTCTAAGGATAGATCACAACTAATAAATGCTTTTTGTGGGGTGATGGGGAAGCAGCATTTGCTTAGATTTGGACATGCTAGCCACAAAAGAAAGGTAGCCATGCTAATCATGGACCCCTCTGCATTTCCAACTTTACTATAAGAAGACATTATTTAAAAGATACCCTTCGAAAATCTAAGGGCATATTGGCATTCCCACCACCACACATACATACATGTCCCCTCCCCATCTTGTATTCCCTCCAGCAATTAAGTCATGGGAGATCACAAATGCCTTTACGCCCTGCTCGTAAAGGCATCGTGATTGGCTGCTGGAGGCAGTGGCGTAGCGTGGGGGGTGCAGGGGGGGCCGGCCGCACCGGGCGCAACATCTGGGGGGGGGGCGCTCGCACTCGCAGCTCTCTGCCCCTACCTGGCTCACTCACTCTCTCTCACTGCAGTGCTGGCTGTGCGAATCCGATCCGAGCCGCCGGGTCGCCGCCCACTGTGGAGGGGAGGGTGCCAGGCGTGCGGTGCGGAGAGAGAGCGAGGGACTATCTGGGGGAGGGACAGTGCAGCGGGGGGGGGCGCAAATTACTTGCCTTGCCCCGGGTTAGGGGGTGCAAATTACTTGTCTTGCCCCGGGTGCTGACAACCCACGCTACGCCACTGGCTGGAGGTATTGATTTAGATGGCTCTAAGATCCAGCAAGGCTCCTCTTAGGATATGTTGTTCTTTGCACACACACACACACACACACACACACACACACCCCTCTCCTGAATGCGTCAGCTTTCCAAGAACTTTGTGATCTTTACAAGTCATGCATCTGGCAGTCCGAAGCATGTATTGTTTTGGAATTTGCAAGAGTCCAAGTCCCAACTCTAGATTTTTCCACCTAAAGGAGGGTGATAAAAAAACAGACTTCTCTCCAGGCTCTTTTGCAGGGGCCTGTCAAGGAAGCGTGGGTTGGGGGCTGTTCCTGGCTGAGGTTTGACCTACAGATGTGCAGGCTGGGAAATGGGTTGCTCTATGTTGCTGAGCTCACAATATGCTGTTTACGGAAAAATTGGGCTTGTGACTCTTGTAGCTAAATAAGCTCCAGGGGAGCCTTGCTTAAAAAACGGGAGGAGAGGCTGGACTGTGGAAAAAGGCAGGAGGCATAGATGACTATCAGATGTACAAGGGAACATGGGCTGGCTGTCGGTCTGAATGTCCCCTTTTGGCTTGGAGTGGTCAGAGGTTATGGGAAAGAGATTTCAAGGGGCGGGTGCTGGTCCTGCAATAGGCGGAACCAATGTGCAAACTGTGGAGGCAAAGCAAGCGAGCTGCTCTGAGTTTTTAATTCCCTCCACCCCTGACTCTAGCCAAACTGCTTTGGAAATCACAGAACTGTAGAGTTGGAAGATATCGGTCATCTAGTCCAAACCCCTGCAATGCAGGTACCAAAAGAAATGAAGAAGTCCAACCTCCTGCATGAAACCATCACCATTTGCATGCACACATATTACACAAATGCCCCAGAGTGTTTGTGAACATTCCTCTCAGGTGTATGGTGTGTGTCATAGAATGTTGGCCAACTGGAGTCTGCTTCTGTGAGTTTGGATATAGCTGTCATGAATCTTAAATCTGAATTGGATCTTAAGTTCAATTCCACATCAGCCTGCTATTTGTAAGTTCTCATGAAAATTTGTTGGTATTTTAATGCCAGTTTCTGCTAATATATTCATCTTTATACACAGCTTTGCCCAACATTTTTTTTTTTTTGCAAAGCACATCTTCTCTAAAGTTTGGCACCTTGGATGTCACTGCTATGAATACAGGCACACTGTTCCACACACTTTACCCAGTCTTGTGCAATTTTGTGCACATTGCTGGACTGGAGGAGAATGGCATTGCAAAATTCAGAGGAACATAAATTTTGGAGGACGGCTGTGTTTTTGTCTGCATATTTTTCGAGAAAGCAGAAATTAGGCAGGCTCACCTTTAAAGGTGATCTGGATGGAATTTCTCCCCATGTCAAGACAGAGCCAGGCACTACTAGGGTAAGTGAGGTGCCAGGACTTGTTTGGAAGGAAACTGAAGCAACGTTACCAGTTACAAGGCATTTTTTGCTTGCTCTGGATACTGTCATGTTGTCTGGGCAGCCTCTTTAGGACAATCAAGTTATTGCTTGAAAGCAAACCGGCGAGTCTCGCCCTAGAAAATTAACTGCCCTTGAGGTGTGTATTAAGTAATCAGAAGGCATTAAGAAAAAAAAAACCCATTTGCAAGAATCTCCACCAGATTTTTGACACAGAACTGGATCGTCCAGGTTCTCTGCAAAGTGGAGGGTGAAAGGCTGGTGCTGTGTGTGCATTGTTGCAAATTTGAGAACGTTATCCTAAGAAGAGCCCTGCAGCAGCTGGATCTGACCAGAGGGGCCCATCTAGTCCAGTATCCTCTTCTCACAGTGGCCAACCAGAGGCTCATTATGGGAAGTGTGCAAGCAGGGCCTGAATTCAACAGCAGCTCACTCCCCACTTGCAATTCCAAGCAAATGGCGCTGCCTACAATAACAATGATGGGTTTAGTTTGGATGTAATCTGAGGGGTCCCTTACAGTCCTGTGATTCTTGGCTGCGTTTTGTTCACCAGGAGAGGGTTTCCAGAACGATGAAGACCTCCAGGGATTATCTTGCTGGTTCTGAGACAGTGTTCAGCTGCCCTGCCTTTTGACATGGAAGCATGTTCCATCAACAGATGGGCTCTTCTGAAAGGAGGTCATTTGAGAACCAGAGAATCATAGAATTGTATTATTGTTGATGACTTCTGGGAGGAGGGAATGGCAGTTTAGCTGTCTCTCTGTTAGCTCAGTCTTCTGGTGTAGGGAAAGCAGACAGAGGTTTTTTGCTCATCGTACTAGAAAAAAGCATTTTACCACCCCTGGCGGGAACGCATTGCAATATGAGGGTTTTGGTCTGATGCGCATAAGGAACTGCTACTGGTGCTACAGGTGATAATACAGAATTATTTTTGCTGTCTATGTTTATGGGGCATAGCAAGGATATCAGGTCTAAGGACTTGATTCCGCATTTGCTAATTGCAGCTGGATGAGCCGCCGCTTGACACAGGTAAGATTTTGATAACCTAAACTTACCATCCTGGTACAGAAGGATTTGGACTTTAGCAACAGCAGAGAAAATGATGCAGTGAATCAGCTTTATGCAAGGAAAAGGAAAACCACAATAATTTTGCCTGTTTTGTAAGTCAAAGACTTACAAAACACACAACAATGGCAGTTATGAACATTTGGCAACTTTAATATACTTAATGTGAACTCTGGGACTGTTTAATCTTTTATTCTTTGAAGTCATGGTGTGCCTTGTCCTTTTCTTGCATTTCCCCCCTTTTTAATTTCTATTTTATTGTTGTTGTTTTGCATAAATAAACTGGCAGATCCAATGAAGGTGAATCTTGGAAGATTAGGGACAGACAAAAGAGAGTAGTTCACTCAGGGCAAAGTTAAACTTAAACTCTGAACTTCCCTCCCAGAAGGAGGAGGGTGGCTTTAAAAGGGGCGTTTACACAAATTCATGGAGGATCAGACGCTCAGAGGCAACCAGCCACAATGGCTGTGTTCTACCTCCATTGCCAGAGGCTGCATGTCTCCAAATGCTGGGACTTGCAGGTAGGGAGGCTGCTGTTGTGCCCAGGTTCTACTTGTGGGCTTCCCATTTGGCTGGCCACTGTGACAAGAGGATGGTGGCTCGGATGAGCCTTTGGCCTGATCCATGAGGGTTCATCTTCTGACGTACTCATGTTTCATGAGTCAGAATACCATTCCACCCAGCCAACCATTGTCCCTACTCTGCTTGGCAGTGAGTCTCCAGGGCAGTGAGCAGAGAGAGCAATTTCCAGAGCTGATGCAGACATGGAACGTGGGACCTCTCCTGCTTGCAAAGCATGTCATCTGCCCCTGAGTGCTAGCCCCAAACGAGGGCTGGCAATCATGAGCTGGCACCACTGGGCACTTTCCAATGCACACACCTCCAAAGGAGGGCTGCTGCCTCTCGTTTGTTGCTGCCTGTTTCTCACTCTGAAGTAGCACAGGAGGGTCCAGAAGGTGAGCAAGCTGCCTCTGTTTCCCTTGCCATCTCTGACTGAGCTTTCCTGTGGACTGGACAGCATCAGTGGCGGGAGGTTCACCTAGGAAGAGCCCACCCATCTCAAAATCTGGAGATGGCCCTGTCCCATATCCCGCTAATGGAGCTGGTTCTAGGTGCCTCGGCAGTGTGGGTTTAGCCTGAGAGGTCAAGAGAGGGAGTTTTCTTTTTTCTTTTTTTAATACTATTTATTAGAAGTTTTATAGTTACAAAAAGAAAGTATGAGAGAGAGAAAAAGCAATAAAAAATTTAACAAACAATACATCAAAAATAGAAAGAAAAAACAATACATCAAAACAACAAGAAGAAACAAAAACATTTAAAAACACATCCAATTTCCATATCTTTATCTTTCATTTACTTGTTTCCTCGACTTCCTCACACCTCCCTTTTTTGTATTCTAGTTCAAATTAGCTAATTCAGCAAATCCTTTCCCTCTTTCTCAATTTTTTGTTCTATAACTTATCTTAACACAATCTAACTTTAAATTTTCCACTTTAGCCCATTAACAATCAGTTTTTGCTTAATTCTTTACAACATTTCTGCTAAAACCATATAACTTCATTCCAGTACAAGAGAGGGAGTTTTCAAGATGGCTTTGCAAGGCTTCGGTCTCCTTATCACTAGTTGACAGAGAAGAGCCTTATTTGCATCCTTGGGTTCCATCGGGCAGCCTCATTGCCTTGTGGAGCTGGACAATAGCCAGCCGCCACCATCCTTCAGTGGCAAAGCACAAGCTGCTGTTTCATTCCATTGTGCGCTGTTACTTGTTGGAACGCGACGGCTTATCTCCCTCCCATTTAATAATCCTTTTTGTTTCTTTCATTTAGAGCACTTATGTCCCAAGTGCTTGTGCTTGCTGGCCAGAAAGGCTCTTTTCTTTTCTTTCTTTCTTTTTGTGATATGATACTTTATTTATAATTCAACATTAACAAAGGGGGGGGGGGGAACCACAGTAGTTGCTACATCAATTCCTTTACAATTAACCAATTTTAACAATACATAAATAGTAATTTTTTTAAAAAAAATTACATAACATCACTTTTAACTTACTGAGGTTTTCATATTACACTTTTATCTCTTTCTTAACATATCAAAAAGAGAAAGACCAAGAAGGGAAACAGAAAGAAAGAAAAAAGAGGAAAAAGAAGAAGGGGGAGGGAGGGAGGGGAGGGGAGGGAGAAGAAAAATAAAACAGAGCTCTCAGAGTAGCTGACACACACTCAGTTAAAACTAGACAGTCCCTGTCCACAGGCTAGCAGTCTAAAGAACAGAATATAACATGGCACACAAAGGACAAGGGGGTGGGAATGAAACTCAGGCGCCAACTCCTAAACAGTTGTTTCTGTAATGGCCAAATGCTGGCGCTGTTCAAGGGAAGGAGGTGCTTAGTGCAGCTGGTCTTTCGGCAAAGCATCCCATGTCTCCTGCTGAGGCAGCCTGATGGAATGGCTGCCCCCAGGGGACGGCTGAGGGAAAGGAGGAAGGGATATGTGTCCAAGGATTCCGTTCATGCTGATAGTATGAGCTGTTGTTGTTGTTGTTTTCTTAGTGGGCCAGGGCAGTTTTCTGTGGTTCCATGAACAAAAGCCTGCGGCCCTCCTGATGGCTGTGTTGGCAGGGGCTGATGGGAGATGTGGTCCAAAATGGCGGTGGGTGGGTGGGGACTCCAAGTTGGCAAAGGCTGGAAGAAACCTGCCCATTGGACACGGGAGCAAGCCCAAATACAGAAGAACAGCCAATTGGTGAAGTATTGGGTTTCTATATTGCTGTAAGATTCCCAAGAAATGTTTATTGATGGGTAGCTAAATAAAATAATAGAATCTTAGAGCTGGAAAGGACCCTAAGGGTCATCTAGTCCCTCCCCCCACAATGCAGGAATCACAGCTAAAGAATCCCTGGCAGGTGGCTATCCAAACTTTCTTTGAACATCTCAACTGAAGGAGAGTCTACCACCTTTCAAGGGAGCCTGTTCCATTGCCAAATGGACCTTACTGCCAGAAAGCTCTTCCTGATGGTTAGTAAACATCTCCTTTTTTGTTGTTTAAATCCATTGGTTTGGGTCCTACCCTCCGGAGCAGCAGAAAGCAAGCTTGCTCCATCCTCCCTGTAGATATTTGAAGATGGCTATCCTGTCATCTATCAGTCTCCTCTTTTCCAAGCTAAACATACACAGCACCTTCAACCACTCCTCATAAGGCTTAGTTTCCAGGCCCTTGATCATCTTGGTTGCCCTTGTCTGCATGACTTCCAGTTTGCCAATATCCTTCTTAAATTGTGGTACCCAGATCTGGACGCAGGACTCCAGGTGTGGTCCAACCAAGGCAGAACAGAGCAAGACTAGTGCTTCCCTTGATTTGGACGCTTCTATTGATGCAGCCTAGAATTGCATTGGCCTTTTAAAATTTTTGGTTACTTTGAGTTGCCAACAGCATCCCGCTGCCTGTGCCTTACAAAGTTCAGCTGATACAACTGCAGCAAAATTGACCCAGTGGTCAATTTTCCTACATTCCCATATGCCCCACAGGACAGATAATCTGAATTTCTGAGAAGGGGGAAACAGAAGGGTTAACTGGGAAGAAAATGCTCAGATGCTTCCGGTTGCTCCCTAGCGTGCCCTTACAGGCAGGGGCCTCTCTTTTTTTAAGCACTCTGTTCCTTTGATGGCAGCTTTCTAAATAAATAATAGTTTATCTTTCTGTGTAAGTCTTTAAGTTGCAATTGTGGCAAAATCTTGAGGGCCATTCTTCTAAGTGGGGAGGGCAATTTGAAGCAAGTGCATTTCATTATGTATTCTTCTAATCAGGGAGAATGATTTGACGCAAATGCACTTGATGATAGAATTGTAGGGTTGGAAGGGACCCAAAGGGTCATCTAGTCCCACTGCCTTCTTTCTACCCGGCCTTTTGGCAGACATTGCTGGACTTTGCCATCTGGGAATGGATCTGAGATTGCCTGGCAAATGGAATCTTTCCTACCCCCCTACAAGCTTCTTATCATCATCATCATCATCATAATCATCATTTATTATTTATACCCCGCCCATCTGGCTGGGCCTCCCCAGCCACTCTGGGCAGCCCTCAACAAAATATCAAAACACAGTAATGCATCAAACATTAAAAGCTTCACTAAACAGGGCTGCCTTCAGATGTCTTCTAAAAGTCTGGTACAGTGGTGCCCCGCAAGACCAATGCCTCGCAAGACGGAAAACCCGCTAGACGAAAGGGTTTTCCGTTTTTCAATGCGCTTCGCAGGACGAATTTCTCTATGGGCTTGCTGCGCAAGACGAAAATGTCTTGCGATTCTTGAGGGGTTTTTTCGCTCCCCACCCCCTTTTTCTAAGGCGCTAAGCTGCTAATAGCCTTTTAGCAGCTAATCCGCTAATCCCTTAAGCCTTTAATAGCCGCTAATAGCCGCTAATAGCCACTAAACCGCTAATAGCGCTAATCCGCTAATCCGCTAATAGGGTTGCTTCGCAAGACGAAAAAACCGCTAGACGAAGAGACTCGCGGAACGGATTAATTTCGTCTTGCGAGGCACCACTGTAGTTGTTTATCTCTTTGACATCTGGTGGGAGGTGTTCCACAGGGCGGGCGCCACCACCGAGAAGGCCCTCTGCCTGGTTCCCTGTAACTTGGCTTCTCGCAGCGAGGGAACCACCAGAAAGCCCTTGGTGCTGGACCTCAGTGTCCGGGTAGAACGATGGGGGTGGAGACGCTCCTTCAGCTATACTGGACCAAGGCTTATCAGAAGTTCCTGCTAACTCAGGGGGCTATCAGGGAGTTCTGAGTTCAGCACCACATTCTGGTTGCATGGCTTTGGTGTGTCAAAGGCCCCTGCACCGCACAAGGAAATTCTCTGGGCAAACGCTCTCCAGCTCCCAAACAGTTTAACACCAAGTCGTCGTAATAATCAATTATTCCATTGCTGTTCTTGTGCTCATCGCTTCTCTCTTAGCTTCAGGATTCCTCACCTGTAATATAGGTGTATGGATCAATTCAGGGGCATTGTTGCCCTGCCCTCTTTTGCAGTGGGCACTGGATCTCTTGCCCCTCCATCCCTTTAGTGGTGCAACTCCTGCTTTGCGTAAAAAGCTCACAAGTTCAGCCTCCAGTGGCATCTCTAGGCAGTGCTAGGAGAATCTCCCTGCCTGATGGGTCCCTGCCAGTCAGTGTAGGCAGTATTGAGCTGTATAGACTGTATAGTCTAATTATTGACAGTGCAGTATAATTTTTGTATGCCCTCATGAAAACTCAACAGTGTCTCAGTGCACCTTTCTCCTTAATATATGCATTTCTGTCTGTAGTTTCCCTAATACAATGCATTTTGTTTTGTACGTTACACTGTGAATTATTTAATGCGCACTGATATATGCATATTTGTGCATGGTTTTCAGTTTGGCCTTTTTGATTGGCCAAAAGGCTGCACTGCAAGATTCAGGGAAACTAAGGTTCTGGTACCCAGAACTGTTTCAGTTCCCTTCTTGCTTCGGGAAATGTGAATTAGGTAGGTTTGCATTTACATGAGGACCGAAATCCTCTTGCATCTCTCATTGGTGATGGGTGTTCCCCTTCTCCACCCCCTGCAGAAGCCTTGTCTGTTTCAGTTCCCTGTTCTTTGCGGGCATTTGGTGGGGTTTGCCTTGGCAAGCAGGAGGGAGAAGAAAGGACCTATTTATAGAATGGCTGTTCAGTCCATAGATGGTCAAAAGGACAGGAACCGCTGAGAACCCTGCCGTTCTCCTGCCATGGTCTGTTTTGAGAAGGAGCTGTGGGTCTCTCTGCTCAGGTGACAGCTGAATCTTTCCGGACGCTCTCTGGCAAAGAGCAAAGTCCAGGATATCAGCTCTGAAGTGAGTAGCCTTGTAATCCCTGTATGGAAATCCTGCACTTGAAGCACAGTTAAGTCTGGGCAAAGCTCAGTTTGCATTTTAAAAGACAGGGGTGTGGCGGCTCCATTCCCCATCCCAAACCAACAGGAGTCCTGTCGCTTAAACCAAGGTATATGAGAGCTGCCTGCTGGTATTCAGAAGAGAGATGGTGGCACTTTGCATGTGCTCAGAGGCTACTCTCCTTGCTCAGAGAAACACAATGGGATCCAGCCCCCAGGGGATCCGCATTCAGTCCTGGTTCCTTTCTGTGTGTGCATTTGGAAAGCCTTTACCTATGTCCTCTCTAAATTAAATTAAATTAAATTAAATTAAATTAATTCAAATTCAATTAATTAATTCAAATTCAATTAATTCAAATTCAATTAAATAAATTATATTTATTTTATATATTCATTATTATTTTTTAATCCTACCATCACTCTTGGGGCTGCATGCATAGTTTTCATAGAACCATAATGTTGGAAGGGACCCCAAGGGTCATCTAGTCCAACCCCCCCTGCAATGCAGGAACCACAGCTAAACTATTCATGACAGACGGCCACCCAGCCTCTGTTTAAAAGCCTCCAATGAAGGAGAGCCCAGAAAGTCATCAGGTACCCACTTCACTTCCTCACATCAACCCTGCAAGGTAGGGGGCAAGAGAGAAAGGAGTGACTGTCCTAAATGTCACCCAGTGAGTTTCATGATTGAGGGAGGGACTGTAACAGTAAGGGCGGGGGCTTTTAGGGGATAACCACCATCCAGGAATTATACTTACCCCCTCCCCCACAACATTCTTAATTTTTATTTTCTCTCACCATTTGCTCCTAAACCGGAAGTGAAAGAAGCTCTGCAAGGCAGGAGTAGGACTGAACCCAGAGATTGCTCTTCCACTGTGGTTAAAAATGCACCGTATTTTTCGCTCTATAAGACACACTTTCCCCCTCCTAAAAGTAAGGGGAAATGTGTGTGCGTCTCCTGGAGCGAATGCAGGCTGCGCAGCTATCGCTGAAGCCAGGAGAGCGAGAGGGATCGGTGCGCAGTGATCCCTCTTGCTCTCCTGGCTTCAGCGATAGCCACGCAAAGCCTCCTGAGTGAAGAGGGATCCCTCCTTCCTCTTTGCTCAAGAGGTTTTGCATTGCTTTCTTGTTTTCCTTCTCTAAAAACTAGGTGTGCCTTATGGTCGGGTGCGTCTTATAGAGCGAAAAATACGCTAATATTTATGAGAACAGAAGGAGAGCCTGCTGGGCCAGGCCTGGGGCCCCTCCAGCATCCTGTTCTCACAGTGGCCAACCAGGTGCCCCAATGGAAAAACCTGCAAGTAGGACCTGAACGCCAAAGCCCCCTCCCCTTCTGTGTCCCCCAGCAATTGGCATTATTCAGAAGCATTCCTGCCTCTGACGGTGGAGGCAGAATAGAGGCATGGTGTCTTGTAGCCTTTGATAGTCCTCTTCTTCTCCATGAATTTGACTGCTCCTTTTTTTTAAAGCCACCCAGGTTGGTAGCCCCCACTGCCTCCTGCAGGGGGGAGTTCCACAGTTGGACTTTGCACTGCGTGAAGAAGGGCTTTCTCTTATCTGTCCTGAAGCTTCCAGCATTCAGCTCCATCGGATGTCATGAGTTCTAGCATTACGAAAGAGCCAGGGAAATGCATAGCTTTCCCCATGCTATGCATCGTTTCATAAATTCCAATCATTTTCTCCTCTTGTAATATGTTAAATATAATACTTAGCCATTGAGCCCCTTTAAATGGCACACCCGTGCCTGCTACCTCTTGGCATAGCTGTCAACGTTTCCCTTTTTAAAAGGGAAATTCCCTTATTCCGAATAGGATTCCTTGCAAGAAAAGGGAAAAGTTGACAGCTATGCCTCTTGGTTGGGACGGACAGGTGGGTTTTTCCTCTTGCTGGATCTTCACAACAGCCCTGTGAGGTGGTTTAATCTGTGAGGCAGAGAAGCCTCTTGTCAAGAGTCACCTTTTGAGTTTCAGGGCTTGGCCATCTGTAATCCAGAGTTCCGTCTGAAGCTAACATTCCCCCCTTCTCTGTTTGTGCCCAGTATGGAATTGTTTTGGATGCCGGATCTTCCCACACTGCCATGTTCGTCTACAAGTGGCCTGCAGACAAGGAGAATGACACTGGAATCGTTAGTCAGCACAGCATGTGCGATGTAGAAGGTAAGTGTGGCTTGTGTGCAGTTAGGCATCCCAGCCTTCAGGGGGCGCACTACCCTTACTGCAGCTCCCATCATGCTGTTAACAGAATGGGAATGTATTGTAGAATTGGGGAGTTGGGGCATCTGGCTGGCAGCTTACCTTTAAAAATCATTTTGAAATTAGAGGGTTCTGTCTGCAATTGGAGGCAACAACACTCAGTTCTTCAACAGATGTCGCGGTTTGTTGGCAAGTTAAAGTACCACAGGTCCTAGGTTTCGCAAGCTACAAGCAGATTACCTTAAATCTTAGCTGGTCAGCCGGTTAGGCTTACGAAAGATCTGCAGTCGACTCTGCTTGTTGCCACAGCCTGGAACTTGTTAGAGGACCCTCCTTTAACTCAGACCCACCTGTATCTTTTCTGCACCAAGGAAACCTATTTTCTCAAAGGAGAATTAAGTCTCACTTTAATTACGCAATTAACATTGAAGCGATGGTCTACTCTTGTCCTTGAAAAACTCTCTGGCGCAGTGACAGAAAATGACCTGCCCCAGGAGAAAACAAACTCCTGCATTTCTACCTGAGGGAAGATGGGAGAGAGCATTGACTCATGGAGGGGCAATGGGAACTCTGGTCAGAAATCACCATTCTTCTTAATTGGGCTCAAGTTGCCTCTGAGTTAGTGATGTGGCAGAATTATCTGCAGCCCTGATTGGAAGACACTTGCAAAGATGCAGCAGACAACGGCCTCTCCTGTTGTGCCCCACAGAGGACCTTAAGGTCCATGAATAACCATAGTTTAGAGGTTCCAGGCCCTAAGGAAGTCAGACTATCCTCCACCAGGGCCAGGGCCTTCTCAGTGATGGCTCCGACCTGGTGGAATGCTCTGTCCCATGAGACCAGGGTCCTTCAGGATTTCACTTCCTTCCGCAGGGCCTGTAAGACAGAGCTCTTCCACCTGGCTTTTAATTTGAACTTAGCCTGATCTTTTATTCCCCTTCCTTCCCTCCCTTTTTTATGAAGATTACCCACTCTGGGATCCCACAGCTAATTCTCCCCTGGTCTCCTCACTGGCCCAAATGGGACTAATTTGGCCAGCTAGCCCTGGTGATCATCTAATGTTTATTGGATGGATTTCCCCCCCTAAATTGATTTTTGAATTCTGAATTTATTATTATTCATGTTTTGTACTGTATTTTATGCTATTTTTTGTTGCATCAATTAAGTGTTTTGAATTTGTTGTTGGCCACCTTGAGCCCGGTCTTCTGAACCAGGAAGGGCGGGGTATAAATAAAAATTTAGTATTATTATTAAGAGCACAACTCTAGGATTCCATCTTGCGCAATGTGGCACTTGTTCCTTCTTGGGTCAAAGTGGTGGCGCCTGCCTTGGGAGTGCGTTGTGGCGGCTGGCTCTGATCTGGCCATTGTCTGAGCTTTCCAATCTGGCTTTTGTACAGTGGACATGCCACAGGAGAAGCTGGGTTGGCCGGTCCACTATTTTCTCCCTTTCCCTTTTCCCACGGAGCGCCAGACAAAGAACCAGCCTCGCCCACCTGCTTTGAAATCTTTAGTGCCAACTTCCTTTTCTTTTTTTAAGGCAATGTGGTCTCTGTTCCAGAGCTGGCATCGGCTGGGCAAATGGCACAAAAGGCCCAGGTGCTTGTTTTCAAAACATAAAATAAGATGTCACAATGGGAGGCCAGGCAGAGAGCCAGGTGGGTGCTCTGCCCGTGCCAAACCAACAAATGGTTTTGGGACCCAGAGGGTGGCTCAACAGGGCGTGCCACGGCGATGTAAAGGGCACAAGTTAATCTCCTGGCCATTTCATGCTGGCTCTACACAACTTTGGGGAAAGCTAGGAGGACTTTGGGATGCGGGTGGCGCTGTAGGTTAAACCACAGAGCCTAGGCCTTGCCGATCAGAAGGTCGGCGGTTCGAATCCCCGTGACGGGGTGAGCCCGTTGCTCGGTCCCTGCTCCTGCCCACCTAGCAGTTCAAAAGCACGTCAAAGTGCAAGCAGATAAATAGGTACCACTCCTGCAGGAAGGTAAACGGCATTTCTGTGTGCTGCTCTGGTTCACCAGAAGCGGCTTAGTCATGCTGGCCACATGACCCGGAAGCTGTACGCCGGCTCCCTTGGCCAATAAAGCGAGATGAGCGCCGCAACCCCAAAGTCGGCCACAACTGGACCTAATGGTCAGGGGTCCCTTTACCTTTAGGAGGACTTTATCCAAATGGTGGTGTAGTAAATTTCGTCAGTAACCATGCCACTGTGATGTTTAAGGCAACTTTACTTGCTCAGAGCAGTGGCCACTGGGAACCCACAAAAGTGGGGCCCCCAGCCCCATAAATTACACAGGCTTATATGGAGGCATTCCCTCCATATGGTGGGGAGGGCCAGGGGTGCTGTAGCCCTGGGCACATGATTTTGAGGGGGTGCGAGCCAGGCTACCCCACGCATGGATCCCCGCCCTGGGCCCTGAAGCCTGGCCTGGCCTTTCTGCTGTGCCCTCCAGCCCCCTCTCTGAACGGCCACCCAGTCAGTGTTGGGGCGATGCAGATTCTCCTAACGATATCATTGCACACACTCTGCTTACATCTTCTCACATGTAGGCTCCCTATCCATGTGACCTATGGAAGAGTCATAGCTCAGCTGACAGAGCACCTGCCTTGCAAGCGGAAGGTTGTAGGTTCAATCCCTGCCAGCATCTCAAAGTAGTGAAAAAATGAACTTATGCTGCCAATTCTCATAGTAGACCAGTATGAAGTAAGCAGCACATAAGCGGCACACAAAACACTAACAAAGCATTCTATGTTCTAAATCTTATATTAATAATCCAAAAATTGAGAGAGTTATGTACAAGATCTACTACAGAAGCCACAAACAGAAAACTCATTCAAATTGTGTCCAAAAGGAAGATTCAGTCTTTAAAGTTCCTTTAGCCAGGCTCCTGTTAGATATCAACAAAGGTAAGTTTGATCAAACGAAGTGTCGGCGATGTTACATTCAAGGGTCAGATATCAACGAAGATAAGATATCAACGAAGATATCAACGTTTGATCAAACTTAACTTTGTTGATATCTGCAGGAGCCTGGCTAAAGGAACTTTGAATCTTGCTTTTGGACACAATTTGAATGAGTTTTCTGTTTGTGACTTCTGTAGTAGATCTTGTACATAGCTCTCTCAATTTTTGGTTTATTAATATAAGATTTAGAACGTAGAATGGTTTGTTAGCATCTCAAAGTAGGGCTAGGAGAGACTCCGTGCCTGAAACTCTTGAGAGCTATTGCCAGTCAGTGTAGACAATACTGAGTGTAGACAAGACCAATAGTCTGACTCCATATGAGGCAGCTTTCTATGTTCTAGGGCATGGGTGTCAAACACAAGGCCCGTGGGCCGAATCCGGCCCGCCAGACCTCGTCATGTGGCCCGTGTAGCCGCCGGCGGCCGCCGGCCGCCAGCCTTCACCTTTTATTCTCGCTGGTTTTTTTTTGACACAAGAAAGCCGCCTCTTCAGCGCATGCGCGGCAGCCTACAAGCCAGAGAACGTCTGCCCTCTAGCGGCGCCAGCTGTTCTACACAGGAAACCTCCACTTTACATGCATTCAGGAAATCTCCACTTGTTTTTATATTGAGCGCATGCTTACATTATTACAAAAAACAGTAATAATTGAATGCAGTGACAGTAATTTATGATAATAAAGAGTGGACACATACAGATACAACCGGCCCTTTGAGGGTGACCAAACTGCTGATGCGGCCCCTGATGAATTTGAGTTTGACACCCCTGTTCTATGGCAATCTATATACCTAAACAGGAAACTAAGGGCTCCTCCACACTTCCGCTTGTCCCGCTGCTTTCCCCCAGGAAAACCCATTCTTTACCACTGAATTGGAGCAAACATCAATCAGATTTCCCCGCAGATGAACGTTTGCTCCAATTCAGCTCCAAATAGTGAGTTTTCCCAGGGAAAGTGGCGGAACAAGCAGAAAACTGCTTGGACGTGCTTTCTAGGTCAGGGACCAGAGGAAGTGTGGATGAACCCTAACACAGAGAGTCTAATTTCAGATGTTCTTTGGAACACTGTCTCAAGGGGATGGCCATGGCTCAATGGTAGAGCATCTTCCTTGCAGCAGAAGGTCCCAGGTGTTCACTCCTCAGTGGCATCTCCAGGCTCCCTGTCTGAAATCCTGGAGAGCCATTGCTATCAATCAGTGTAGACAATACTGAGCTAAATAGATCAAAGGCCTGAGCTAAATAGATCAAAGGCCTATGTTCCTGCTTATGCCTACGTCAATACGGCCACCCACCACACCACACCACCCACCTGCCAACCACTTGATGTCACCATGGCACCAGACGATTGACACCTGCGGAGTTCAGTGGCGGTCACTGTGTGATTGGAGGTGACAGAAGCCACCTCTGAAGATGTACTTTCTGTGCCATTGGCTGATTGGCGCTGGGAATTCACTTCCAGAGAGGCTCCCTCTGACCAATGACCAACTGGCATGGTCAGTGCCACCTTCTCCTTCGAATGCCCATCCCCTACTGTGCCCCTAGACTGGGAATGATGGCTTTGTCTCTGGTTGAATCCGCAGGTGGTGGCATCTCCAGCTACGTTGCAGACCCCTCAGCAGCTGGACGGAGCTTGCAGGCGTGTCTTGACCAGGCCCAGAATGATGTTCCGAAGGAGAGGCATGCAGCCACCCCTCTGTACCTGGGAGCCACGGCCGGCATGCGACTGCTCAAGTGAGAACTCCGTAGCCTAGGCTGGCGTCTCGGGGCATTTTTTCATGCTTCTGTCTATCATTGCCATGTCATCCTCATCACTGGTTGTCATGGCTGCAGCTCCCCAGGAACTGGCTTTCAGAGGTAGACTGCCTCTAAAGCTGGGGGCTCCAGACAACCATCATGACTGGCTCCTCCTCCTCCCTTGAATTTGTCTAGTCTCTTTCTGAAGCCACCTAAGCCAGTGGTATCTTGTGGCAGTGAGTTCCATCGTTTGCTTGAACCTGCTGCCCATCAACTTAATTCTAGTATTACAAGGCGGGGGAGGAACCTCTCTCTCTCTCTTTCTCTCTCTCTCTCTCTCTCTCTCTCTCTCACTCACACACACACACACACACACACCCCTTTCATGCATTTTAACTTTTGAATATCACATGCATGCTTGTGTGTTTGCATGTGTGTTTAAATTTTGCAATTATAACCCACTTTATTATTATTTTGGAGCATGATTTATCTCTGCCACATAGGATTACACATTTATTTTATTTATTTTGTTTCAGAAAATTTATACCCCTCTTGATTGTAAAACACACACACACACACACACACACTGCAAAACAGTTCACAAAAAAAGAAAAATCAATAAAATTGTCAATAAGAAAAACAATTTAAGACTTTCGAAAAGTTAGAGTAACAACAGAGTAAAAACAAATCAAAACTTTGCACCAACTCTCTAAACATCTGTGTAGGTGCTGCCACACTAAAAGATCAAATTGTTAAATTTGCACACGTAGCGCTGATCACAATT
The DNA here is from genome assembly GCF_965153285.1 of Podarcis tiliguerta. Taxonomy (NCBI): domain Eukaryota; kingdom Metazoa; phylum Chordata; class Lepidosauria; order Squamata; family Lacertidae; genus Podarcis; species Podarcis tiliguerta. The sequence continues at coordinate 2,999,220 of NC_139553.1, forward strand.
GCTCATGCCCACAGTTTCTTTGAAGGGTGTTGACCATCACCAGTGCCCAGTGAGTATGCTGTGTGCACATGAGCAATCAGTGTGTGTGCATTGGGGTTCTAACAGGCCCCCCAAACTGTTAACAATATGCTTATGATAATATTTTATTCTCTTGTTAATTATGCTGTTTCGAAGGTTAATTTTATATTTGACTTCCTTTCACTTTGAATCTTTTGGATTATATTTTAGTTTCCTGTTGCTTTGAATGTTGCTCTGAATGTTTGACTTTCTTCAGCAGTGTTTTATTCTGGATTGTTTTATTTGATGCTTCAGTGTGGTAGACAGCACTGAGGCCCCCCCCCCTTAAAAATATAAAACAGCATAGAAATGCAATGAATGAACAACAACAGCAACAAGACAACACTCGCCACCCAGTTCAGTTTTGTCTGCTTTGCACTATTTGCTGTTGAGTAGGGAGAGACACAGGTGGTGCTGTGTCCAGAAACTAGGACTTGCCAATCAGAAGGTTAGTGGTTCGAATCCCCGCGACGGGGTGAGCTCCCATTGCTCTGTCCCAGCTGCTGCCAACCTAGGAGTTTGAAAGCATGCCAGTGCAAGTAGATAAATAGGTACCGCTCTGGCGGGAAGGTAAATGGCATTTTCGTGCACTGCTCTGGTTCACCAGAAGTGGCTTAGTCATGCTGGCCTCATGACCCAGAAGCTGTACGCTGGCTCCCTCGGCCAATAAACCGAGATGAGCATCACAACCTCAGAGTCGTCCGTGACTGGACCTAATGGTCGGGGTCCCTTTACCTTTACCTAGGGGGAGTTGAAGGAAGGGCCTTAGTTCAGTGGTAGCATCTGCCCTGCAATCAGAACGTCCCAGGTTCAATCCCTGTCATCTCCAGGTACGCTTGTGAGACACCCCCTGCCTGAAACCCTGGACAGCTGCTGCCAGTTAGTGCAGACAGTACTGAGCGAGGTGGACCAATGGTTGGACTCACTATAAGGCAGCTTCCTAGGTTCCCATGTTTCTGCACCCATGAATCTAGCTGGCTGCTTGGGTCACTGGTGTCCAACTTGCAGCCTGATCTAAACAAATGTTCTTGTTGTTTTTTGGGCAGTCTCACTGACCCCGAGGCTTCGGACAGGGTCCTTGCAGCTGTGAGCTCCACTATGAAGCAGTACCCCTTTGACTTCCGTGGAGCGAAGATCCTGAGCGGAGAGGATGAGGGTGTGTTTGGCTGGGTCACAGCTAACTACCTCCTGGAGAACTTCATCAAGGTAGAAGAGTCTTTCTTTCTATCCCCGACCCCTTTTTACTATATTAAACGTGAACCAAAGTCATTCACTGCCAGGTGTGGAACAGGACATTGCGACAGAGCAGTTTCTGTCGCCCCAAAGGCTTTGCATACAATGGTTAAAGCCGGAGAGGTTCCCTCTGGGTTCTGCTGGACTCCAGCTCACATCAGCTCCTGCCTGCAGGCCCAGTGCTCAGGGGTGGAGGGAGTTGGTCCACCAACATCTGCCAGGGCACAGGTTCCTCATAAGAGAAACTCACCATGCAGAGAAAAAAGCATGCCTTGTAGAAAGGATGAGCATTTGGGTGCTCTGGCAAACTAAGTCAAGAGCCAGAAGGCCAGTTCTGTGCTTCGAAGGCAGCTCCTTTAAGGTGACCATTCTTGTTCCTTTTAATTCAGTACGGGTGGATTGGACAGTGGGTCCATCCCAAGAAGAAGACCGTGGGTGCCATGGACCTGGGAGGAGCTTCCACCCAAATCACCTTTGAGACAAAAGAGACTATCGAGACACCGGCCAACGAGGTGATGCTGCGGCTGTACGGGCAGACCTACAAGGTCTACACACACAGTTTCCTCTGCTACGGCAGGGACCAGATCCTGAAGAAGCTTCTGTCCAAGGTGCTGAAGGTAAGGGAGTAGGGTTGGAGGTGAGACATCTGGAGGCTGCCATCCTAGTACAAAATTTCCAGTGGTAAGAGGCTTCCTCTGGACTTTCCTTCATTGGCTGTCTACCAGGGATTCTTTAGTTGAGATTCCTGCATTGCAGAGGGTTGGACTGGGTGACCCTCAGAGTCCCTTCCAACTCCACAATTCAATGATAGTACAAACTCCAGGGGACGCAGGTGGTACTGCAGTCTAAACCACAGAGCCTATGGCTAGCTGATCAGAAGGTTGGCGGTTCGAATCCCACGACGGGGTGAGCTCCCTTTGTTCAGACACAGCTCCTGCCCACCTAGCAGTTCGAAAGCACATCAAGTGCAAGTAGATAAATAGGTACAGCTCCAGCGGGAAGGTAAACGGCGTTTCTGTGCGCTGCACTGGTTCGCCAGAAGCGGCTTAGTCCTGCTGGCCACATGACCTGGAAGCTGTATGCGGACAAACGCCGGCTCCCTCAGCCTATAGAGCGAGATGAGTGCCGCAACCCCAGAGTCGTCCGCGACTAGACCTAATGGTCAGGGGTCCCTTTACCTTTACTTTTTACAAACTCCAGAGAATCCCAAAGGGCCTGGTGTTTGGTTGGTTGACTCAGACTGGTTATTTTCACCCACAACAGGCCGAAAGGTATGTTCTCCAGGTGAGCAACCCCTGCTGGCCCACAGGATACTGGAAGAACTTCACAGCGGGAAGCATCTATGACTCGCCATGCACTGAAGCGGAGAAGCCGACCAGCTACTTCCCCACCGCTATAGTCAACATGAGCGGCTCTGGAAATGCAGCCAAGTGCCAGCAGCACGTGGAAAGCCTCTTCCAGTTTACTCCGTGCCCCTATTCCCACTGCTCCTTTGACCACGTCTTCCAGCCAAGTGTCACAGGGAACTTCATCGTGAGTAGCTCAAGGCGGCGGAATGTCATGGGAGAAGGGAGGCGTACTTTGAGCCTTGGCTCAAATAGCAGGACCAGTATTCAGAATACACAAAGCACAGATGGAAAGGGGTGCCTCTGGGCATGTGCAGAGCGCATTGCATTTGCCGCCAATTAATCAGGGTCTTGCAAAGGATTTAAGGGGAAGGGGGCAACTTGAATAAAATATTTCAGGGGTGGGGGGAGTCCGCAGATAAACCCTGCTCCACATAATAAGTAACAAAATGCAGTGCACACACAGCATTTAAATGGCAACCCCCGTCAACTTTGGGGGTAGTGGTGGCCCTCTCAAATATTTTATTGGGGGGCTGAAGGGACCTTGGCCCCTAGGAGTTGGCTCCTATGATGCTTTGTTTTGTGTGTCTACTTTTATTGGTCTGTGACTGTATGAACAATTCATTCATTTGGATTACTTAAATGAATACCTGCGTCTCTGTTTTCTAGTTTCAGGGATTTTGTAAACTACTGCCCCCTACTGGGGAATGTTTGAATAACACCCCATTTTCCCCTAAACAATTTGGGATATTGTTTGTTTGCACCATTGGTCCATGCGGTGTGCATCTTTCCACCTGCTTACAGGATTCTGACCTGTGGCCCATGGACCACTGCTAGGCCCCTGTAGACTTTTAATTCTTGAATTTGGAAGGTGGGAAGAATACATGGGCAGAGAGGGGTGTTATTCAAATACATTTATAAAACATTCAGCATTATAAAACAAAAGGCATCTCAGTAAAACACCTCCACGAATATTTTCTGTAGCCGTGGTAACATTTTGCCAAATTAGTCCCTTCCTTCTGGAAATGTTTTCCAAACTCTCTTCTGCATAAAGTGCATTTAACTAGGAAACTTAATGGATTCTAGCATTTCCCAAAACTTACCATGACAGTTAGTTATTGGCTGTCAGGCCTATTTATTTAATGAAAACAACACTTTGCTATCCATATATTGGCAGCGGCCAATGGGTTTAAATAATAACCTCTGCTCGATTTGGATGTTTCAGCAACTTTGCGGCTGATTAAGCCAATAACTGGGTTGAAACAAATAAACAAAAAACACACCACAGTCTATTGCTCATGACAGTGGTGTAGAGGGGGAGGGCAGGGGGGCTGTGTCCCCGGGTGCAGAATCTTGGGGGGGGGACCAGGTGCCCCCCTCATGTGCTTGGCATGCGAGCACCTGGCTGCCAGCTGAAGGGAGTTGCATGAACACAGACGGGCGGCCGCTTCCATGCCAGGCAGGGGTGGTGCGGAGGGTAAAGAGACCCTCCATGCTGTGCCCCCGTCTAGTGGTGGCAATGGTGAGGGCTGGGTAAGCAGGCTCCATCCCCACCCCCCAGGGGGAGTGCACACTTGCTCCCGCCCCCCGGGCACTGTCAGACAGTACTACAACCCTGGCTCATGAGTCCTAACCTCAGCATATGACCACAAGATATTAAGTAAAATAAGGGCATTAGAAGAGCTTGCAGCCCATCTAGTCCAGCATGCTGTCCTCAAAGTGGCCAAGCAAAATAATAATAATAATATAATAATTTATTATTTATACCCCGCCCATCTGGCCGGGCTTCCCCAGCCACTCTGGGCGGCTTCCAACAGAATATTAAAATACCGTAATGCATCAAACATTAAAAGCTTCCCTAAACAGAGCTGCCTTCAGATGTCTTCTAAAAGTCTGGTAGTTGTTCTTCTCTTTGACATCTGGTGGGAGGGCGTTCCACAGGGCGGGTGCCACCACTGAGAAGGCCCTCTGCCTGGTTCCCTGTAACTTAAAAGTCTATTATGAGAAGCCCACCAGCAGGACCTTCGTGCAAGAGCTGTCTCCCCTTCTGTGCTTTCCAGCAACGTGTCATGGACTGGCTGGATTCAGAGAAGTGGTGGGAGGCAGGGGAAGAAGGCTGAAAGCCAGGGGATTGGTGTCAGGAGGACCCTGAGTGGTCAGAGGGAGAAGAGGGAGCAGACTGGGAGGAGGAGGTGTCAGAAGCAGGAGGGGAGACTGGGTTTGGTGAGTGAGAAGTGGCTGTGGCAGAGCACAGATCAGACTCCAAGGCAGTAGCTGATGCCAGGGAGTCTCCCACTCCTGCTTTGACCAGCAACCTTCCCCTCTGGTCCAGAACACACAGAGAAATCAAATATGCGGAGACGTGGCCTAAGACTGTGTGGGAAAGTTCCTGGAGAGGAGGAGCCCCTGGGAAGGGGGGGGGGACCTTCAGTCCTCACAACTGCTTCATCAGGGGAAGACCTCCTAGAAAGCGTTGCTGAGACCACTGGGCTGGAGCTGTGGTCTGTCTCCTTGAATGAAGAATTAACTTCACTGGTCTCATAGCATTTATGGTACTGTTGCTGACCTACACCTGACCGGCCCTGACACAACTGGTATTAAGAAGCATTTCTGCCTCTGACTGTGGAGTCGGAGCATAGTCATCATGGATAGGGGCCACTTATAGCCCCCCCCCCTACATAAATTTGTCCTCCTTTAAGGCCATCCAAGTTGCAAACCAGCAGTACCTCTGCCGGAGGGAGTTCCATGGTTTAGCTTGGTGCTATGTAAATAGGTCCTTTTAAAAAAAAATAATAAATAATAATGAAATGAAATTGATCATTATAATGACCAGGAAGTGCGACCAGTGGTATGCCACACCCTCCTCACCTTCTTCTTCTCCTTCCTCCTCCTCCTCCTCAACAGGCCTTCTCTGCCTTCTTCTACACTGTGGACTTCATCCAGACACAAATGAAGAGACATGTGGCCACCCCAAGCGACCTGGAGCAGGCTGCTAACGAAATATGCAGCGCAACTTGGTCTGAGGTGGGTTTCCTCGTAAGGGGGGCTTTTCCGATGCAAACTGAAGCACGCACCAGACATTTAGGTCCTGGCTGTTTAAGAAGAAATCAGATTTTTCAAAATATTTCAGTTTCAGCTGTAGGGTAGCATGGTGTACAGTGCAGATACATCCAACCTTCTTAGACCCAGGGCCCAATTTTACCCAAACATGCATTTGGGGGACCCATATCTTAGTCTTTTATCTTATATTTCTGCTGTGACCCTCCTTGGATCAGGCTGCGACCCACTGGCAGGTCCCAGCCCACCAGTTGAAGACCAGTGGATGGTGTTGGGGCAGGATCCTGAGCTGCGAAGCTCACATTGAGTGACTCATTCTCTCTCTCACTTAGCCTAACCTACTTCACAGGGCTGTTGAGACAAAATGGTGTGTGGGTATGGGAGGGAGAGGAAGAGGAAGAGGAAGAGGGAGAGAGAGAGAGAACCTTGTGTGCCACCTTGTGTTTCTTGAGGGAAAGGCAAAGTGTAAGTGGAGCAAGGACCATACCTGTTGTGATTCCTTCACCACAGGGGGTCGAAGTAGGTGGCCCTTTGTCTCCCTTCCAGCTCTTCCATTCTGTGGTTCTATGGTTGCTTTCCTTCAGGACCAGGAAAGAGGCAAAAACAGGGACAAAGGAAAAATACAGCCATGCAAAATTAAGGAAAGGGCAGAGGGCTCTGCAATGCCCCTTTTTGGATGGCTGGAGATGTCCTGGAAGCTGGGAGGTTAATTTTGTGGGTGACATAACTGGGATTAGAAGACAGCTCTTAACACAACAATGAGGGGTCCTTTTCAGCCAGATGGCTGCACTTCCTCACAGGAAACCCTCCAGGCCAGTGAGTCCGGGGTAGGAGAATGGGTTGAGAATGGGAATGAGTACCCTGTGACAGCCAGGAACACCCTCCCCTCAGGTGGGACAGGACCCAAGGAGATTGGGAGGGGGCAGTCAGAGTTGTGCTTTGCATTTGAGAAGAATATCAAGCCTTTTCTCTTCCCTCCTCTCTTCTGTAAATCTAGCTTCTGGAGAAAGCACCAGGCCTAGAGAAGAGGCTTCCCGATTACTGCTCAGCGACCACCTTCATCTACCTCATCCTCACGCGGGGCTACAAATTTGACAACAGCACCTTCCCCAACATCGCCTTCCAAAAAAAGGTAAGAGCCTAAGAAGAGGCTGCAGGATCAGGCCAAGGGACCATCAGGTCCAGCATTCTGTTCTCACAGTGGCCAGCCAGGTGCAAGCCGGGCCCCAGCACAAGAGCCATCTCCCCTCATGAGGTTTACAGAAGCTGGCATTCAGAAGCATGCCAGAAGCAGACCCATCCAAATTGGTGGCCATCACTTCCTCCTGTGGGAGAGAGTTCCCTAGTTTAACTAGGCTCTGTGTTAAAAAGGACTTCCTTATATCGGTATTGGGACACGGGTGGCGCTGTGGGTTAAAGCCTCAGCACCTAGGACTTGCCGATCGAAAGGTCGGCGGTTCGAATCCCCGCGGCGGGGTGCACTCCCGTCGTTCGGTCCCAGCGCCTGCCAACCTAGCAGTTCGAAAGCACCCTCGGGTGCAAGTAGATAAATAGGGACCGCTTACCAGCGGGAAGGTAAACGGCGTTCCGTGTGCTGCGCTGGCTCGCCAGATGCAGCTTGTCATGCTGGCCACGTGACCCAGAAGTGTCTGCGGACAGCGCTGGCTCCCGGCCTATAGAGTGAGATGAGCGCACAACCCTAGAGTCTGGCAAGACTGGCCCGTACGGGCAGGGGTACCTTTACCTTTACCTTTTTATATCGGTGCTGGATCTTCCAACTTTCAGGTTCATTGGATGTCCACAGGTTCTGGCGTTAAGTGAGAGGAATAAAAGCTTTTCTCCATCCACTTCTATCATGTCCCCTCTTACTAGGCTTTCCTCTAAACTAAAGAGTCCTGGGCCACCATGCCATTAAAACCCTATGATACCCCTTTAAAGAGTGCTGGCTTCCCCCAAAGAACCCCGGGAACTGTAGTTTGTTAAGGGTGCTGAGAGCTGTTAGAAGGCCCCTATTCCCCGTCTCTGAGCTACAATTCCCAGAGTGGAACTTGAAGGTGGTGGAACACTGGGAATTGCAGCTCTCTGAGGGGACTCCCAAAAACTTCCAGCACCCTTAATGAACTACAGCTCCCAAATAATTCTTTGGGAGAAACTAGCACTGTTTAAAGGAGTATCGTGTCTCTTTCAATATATGGCGTGAATGTGGCCCAAGTCTATAATACATACACAAAGTGTACCTAAGTGCATAATTTGAATTTAGATGTAGACCTAGGTAGAGAATGATCTATATTTAAATTAAACATGTTCATTCTGTTACCGCCTAAGTTTATCTTTTGCTGCTTGCTATCTGTCTCAGATGCCAACCAACATGTTTCAATAACCAATACGAGTCTCCCCACCCCCCAAAAAAAACCAGTTGTGCTTTTGGTAACCTGTATTCCGCCTGCAAAAAAGCATCGAATCATAGAATCATAGAGTTGGAATTGACCACAAGGGCCATCGAGTCCAACCCCCTGCCAAGCAGGAAACACCATCAGAGCACTCCTGACATATGGTTGTCAAGCCTCTGCTTAAAGACCTCCAAAGAAGGAGACTCCACCACACTCCTTGGCAGCAAATTCCACTGTCGAACAGCTCTTACTGTCAGGAAGTTCTTCCTACTTGTTTAGGTGGAATCTTCTTTCTTGTAGTTTGGATCCATTGCCCCATGTCCGCTTCTCTGGAGCAGCAGAAAACAACCTTTCTCCCTCCTCTATGTGACATCCTTTTATATATTTGAACATGGCTATCATATCAAGAAAGAAGATTCCACCTAAACATTAGGAAGAACTTCCTGACAGTAAGAGCTGTTCGACAGTGGAATTTGCTGCCAAGGAGTGTGGTGGAGTCTCCTTCTTTGGAGGTCTTTAAGCAGAGGCTTGACAACCATATGTCAGGAGTGCTCTGATGGTGTTTCCTGCTTGGCAGGGGGTTGGACTCGATGGCCCTTGTGGTCTCTTCCAACTCTATGATTCTATGATCACCCCTTAACCTCCTCTTCTCCAGGCTAAACATGCCCAGCTCCCTTAGCCGTTCCTCATAAGGCATCGTTTCCAGGCCTTTGACCATTGACCAAGCAGTTATGATCTTAGCAACATGAATTCTTCTGGAACATGCAGGGCCCTGTTGTTTGATGAAGATGCAGGGAGTTTTGAGAGGGGACCTGCTGATCGCTGTGGTGTTCGGGCGAGGGAGTGCTTTGAAGTAGCCACAGGAGAAGCGTTGCCAGTTGTGTGAGTCTTTTTACAACATTTTCTTTGTTCCTACATGCAGGCTGGGGACACATCCATCGGCTGGGCCTTGGGATACATGCTGAACCTCACCAACATGATTCCGCCCGAGGAGACTGGCTTCTGGAAGGGCACAGCGTACGGCCCCTGGGTTGGCGCGGTCCTCCTCTTCGTTGCCATCATCCTGGTCACTGTGGCGAGCATCTTCTGTCTGCTGAGATCCACCAGGGGACGGGGAATGATGTAAAGGGCAGTCCTGAGCAGGTGGGAGCCCAGTACGGTGGGGTTTATGTGAAGATGGCGGGTCTTCCTGGGCCACATCCAATGTCCAGCCTGACCACACGGCTTGTTGGCTTGGATCCCCTTTGGAGATCAGAACCCATTCCTCACATGCCCCACACCCCAAACCACAACTACAGCCTAGAGGGAGAGGAGATGGAGACTGATGCTGGACAAAAGAAGAGTTTATCTGAGGCTTGTGACGAAGCCCTTGTTTGGATCCAAGAGTGCTGCAGTCTGAACAATCGACTTCCCTCATTTTCTTCCATTGTTGAAGAGCCAGTGAAAATCACAAGGAGTGGTTGTGGTTGTTCTTGTTTTCTTTTAATAAGGACCCCAGCTGAAAGCAAGGTTTTTCTGGACTTCCACCCACTCCTCTGCTCTGCTTGCATATCTGTTACTTATTGAAGCTCAGGGACTTATTGAATCTGCCATGAATGCTTTGTTCTTGGTGAGGCTCCAGCACTGGGAAGAAATGTTGGGTGGGGGGAATGGGGGGGCTCAACTTTTTGCATTACAAATAGACCAGTGTGGCTGAAATCTGGCACTGTAGATAAGCACCAGGTGTGGCACAAATTACACCAGTGATGTGGGCACCTGTGGTTCTGCTTTCTTTGAGCTCCCCCAGGGCCACCCAACCATTGAGCAAAGCGAGGCAGCAGGTGCGGGGGGCTGAGAGGCGGCAGAGAGACCTCTGCGTGCAGATCAGCGGTAGAGCCTTCTTTCCATGCAGAAGGTTCAGTCCTTGGTTACACCTCCATATAGGACTGGGAATGTCCCCTGCCTGAACCCCTGCTATCGGACAAGGCTGATCTAAGTGGATCAGACTCAATAGAAGGTCGCTTTCTAAGTTATTGGCCCCTGAGCCAACTTGCTGCCCATGGGAGCTTTGGAGAATGCTGCCATGGTTGAAGTAAGATGGGACAGCCACTCTAGTCAACTATCCAGGAGTGGGATCTCTTGCCTTTTACCTCAGGCAGCAAAATGTCTGCCCCCACCTGACTTCTTAAAACTTCTTATGGTGGTCTGCTAACATTGCATTCAAGAGTCTCATCCAAAATTAAACACCAAAGACAAGTTTTGAATTTGAAGCCTACCCATAGTGGAGACTTCAAACTGGTTTAGTCTTCAATCCTGAACAGTCCTCACTTACCTGGGCATAAGCTCCACTGAACTTAGTGGAACTTGCTTCTGCGTAAATGTGGGTAGCAGGAATGCACCACTGATTTTTTAAAAGAATTATTATTGTTGTTGTTATTTGCTTGCTTTCCTGGAAACTCTGAACTGTGCAGGTGGAGGTGAAAGTGGTTGAAGGTCTCTGAAGGAGGAGCTGCAATTCCAGGATAAGGAAATCACTATTTTTTTTCATGAAAAATTGGTCTGCCAAAATTCCAGGTGGGGCAGCTGGCAAATTGCATTTACCGTATTTTTCGCTCTATAAGACGCACCAGACCACAAGACGCATCTAGTTTTTGGAGGAAGAAAACAAGAAAAAAAAAATTTCTGAATCTCAGAAGCCAGAACAGCAAGAGGGATCGCTGCGCAGTGAAAGCAGCAATCCCTCTTGCTGTTCTGGCTTCTGGGATAGTTGCGCAGCCTGCATTCACTCCGTAAGACGCACACACATTTCCCCTTACTTTATAGGAGGGAAAAAGTGAGTCTTATAGAGCAAAAAATACAGTAAATATACTGTACTAACTTGATTTGAAATAATTCGATGAGGGGTGGAGAGAGAAAACATAACACCACCCCTTCACAACGTTTGGCTGTTTTTACATCAAATACGCCTCCACATGTGGCTCATTTATTTCAGCATCCTGGTCTCACCTTGGATAACTGGACCTTGGTGCAAAACAGGCAAGCTCGCATTGGTTTCTTCCCCACCCCAATACTCCTTAGCATATTCTGCACCCTTAAAACAAAATGCAGCTGTATGTGTGATATATTCCATCTGTTTTCCTTTTAAAGAAAAACACGGCATGTCTTAAAAACACACACAAATAAAAACATCTCATAGATACCAACATTTGGCGTGCTCAGCTGAGGAGTTAGTTATTAATCATTGTGAGCCCCTGGTATGCCTCCAAACAGAGACTTCAGCATCAGGAGAGATTTTCTACCATTAAAATCCATTGCTTTCAGGGCTGGTTTCCAGACAGATTCACTGGTGTTGTGGAAGAAGGAGCCTGTCAATTTCAGTGGCTCCCCCATTTCTCATTCCCTTCATTATGTTGAATTTGCACCATTTTTGCATGTTTGTGATTCTTTTATTAAAAAATACATTAAAAATTCATGTGCATTTGTGTTTCGTTTCTCCTAACATAGAGATTTTTGAACACAATCTTGCCTAATAAAATGCACTGCTGCATGCTACTACTCCAGAGATTTCCCTGATGATGATGATGGTGATGATGATGATGGTGATTTATTATTTATACCTCGCCCATCTGGTTGGGTTTCCCCAGCCACTCTGGGCAGCTTCCAACAGAATATTAAAATACAATACAGTGGTACCTCGAGTTACAGATGCTTCAGGTTACATACGCTTCAGGTCACAGACTCCGCTAACCCAGAAATAGTACCTCGGTTTAAGAACTTTGCTTCAGGATGAGAACAGAAATCGTGCGGCAGTGGCAACAGCAGCATTGGGAGGCCCCATTAGCTAAAGTGGTACCTCAGGTTAAGAACAGTTTCAGGTTAAGAACAGATCTCCAGGACAAACTAAGTTCTTAACCCAAGGTACCACTGTAGCCTATTAAACATTAAAAGCTTCCCTAAAAAGGACTGCCTTCAGATGTCTTCTAAAAGTCTGGAAGTTGTTTTTCTCTTTGACATCTGGAGGGAGGGTGTTCCACAGGGCGGGTGCCACTACCAAGAAGGCCCTCTGCCTGGTTCCCTGTAACTTGGCTTCTTGCAGCGAAGGAACCACCAGAAGGCCCTCAGCACTGGACCTTAGTGTCGTGGCAGAACAATGGGGGTGGAAACGCTGCTTCAGGGATACTGGACCGATGCCATTTAGGGCTTTAAAGGTCAGCACCAACACTTTGAGTTGTGCTTGGAAGTGTACTGGGAGCCAATGCAGATCTCTCAGGACCGGTGTTATGTGGTCTTGGCAACCGTTCCCAGTCACCAGTCTAGCTGCCATATTCTGGATTAGTTGTAGTTTCCGAGTCACCTTCAAAAGTAGCCCCACATAGAGTGCATTGCAATAGTCCAAGCGAGAGATAACTAGAGCATGCACCACTCTGGTGAGACAGTCCGCGGGCAGGTAGGGCCTCAGCCTGCGTATCAGATGGAGCTGATAAACAGCTGCCCTGGAAACAGAATTGATCTGCGCCTCCATGGACAGCTGTGAGTCTAGAATGACTCCCAGGCTGCGCACCTGGTCCTTCAGGGGTGCAGTTACCCCATTCAGGACCAGGGAGTCCTCCACACCTGCCCACCTCCTGTACCCCAAAAACAGTACTTCTGTCTTGTCAGGACTCAACCTCAATCTGTTAGCCACCATCCATGCTCCAACCGCCTCCAGACACTCACACAGGACCTTCACCACCTTCACTGGTTCTGATTTGAAAGAGAGGTAGAGCTGGGTATCATCCGCATACTGATGAACACCCAGCCCAAACCCCCTGATGATCTCTCCCAGTGGCTGCATGTAGATGTTGAAAAGCATGGGGGAGAGGACAGAGCCCTAAGGCACCCCAGAAGTGAGAGCCCAGGGGTCTGAACACTCATCCGCCGCCACCACTTTCTGAACACGGCCCAGGAGGAAAGAGTGGAACCACTGTATAACAGTGCCCCCTCTAGACGGTCCAGAAGGATGTTATGGTCGATGGGGTCAAAAGCAGCTGAGAGATCCAGCAGAACTAGGAAACAGCTCTCACCTTTGTCCCTAGCCTTGGTTGGTTTCACTCATTCAAGCAGCCTGTCCACATCCTTGGAGGTAACAGACTGGAATTGATCCCACGCAACTTGACTAGACAGGACTCTAGCCCTCTCCTGAGTGGTTGCTGAACAACTCCCAGCCCTGCTCACACAGTGGAGTCTACCTCTTACCAAATCTGAGCAACTTTATGTGCAAAAAAATTTGTAAAATCATTGCAGAAGATCATGTGGCCCATACTGGGCCCCGATGTAGCAGGTGGTTCCGCTAAACTGCGAACCACCTGAAAGAGTCTCCTGCTGCTCTTTTCTGCAGATGCAATAGAGGCGGTGAAGAAAGTCCTCTTCTTCACTGTCGCTATTGCCACTTGGTAGGCTTGACACTGAGCTCTAACCCATGTCTGGTCAGCTTCAGAATGAGTTATCCGCCACCGGCGCTCTAGCCGTCTCAGTGATTGTTTCATTGCCCTCAGATCCATGGAAAACCATGGGGCTATCTGGGCTCCATGCAGTCGGAGAGGGCGCTTCAGAGCCAAACAGTCAATAGCCCTGGCTAACTCCACATTCCAGCGGGCCACCAGCGAATCAGCTGAAAGGCCATCAAATGGGATAAAGCATCCCCTACTACTCTCTGGAAACCATTTGGATCCATTAAGTGGTGGGGGCAGACTATCCCAATCGGACCCACCTCCCTGCAGAGCAGAAGGGTCGTGGAGAAGTCCAGTTGCACCAGGAAGTGATCTGACCATGGCACTTCTTTAGTTTCATAGATCACCCACATCCATAGAGGTGAACACCAGGTTCAAGGCATGTCCACGGTTATGAGTTGGGCCAGACTTATTCAGGGACAGCCCCATGGAAGCCATGCTTTCCACGAAGTCCCAAGCGGCCCCTTGTAAGGTCGTGTTGGCATGAATAGTCCTCAAACTATGACTAAGCCTCCCTCCTCTGTAATGACATGGTCTGGTCTTGGCATAACTCCTCCTCCTACCTGTGATCACTGAGATCGGTTGTCCCAGTGCATCCCCCCCTGTGGAACATGCCCCAGCCATTTTGTTGACTGGGACACACTCCCCGGCAGCCCTGACCCCTCCTCTTAAGAACAAAATAAAACCTAAAACCACAACAACACCACACACACACAATAAAACAATACAAACCAAAAACAGTAAAAATTACAAACATACCAAAATTAAACACATTCCCAAGCCCGACTAAACATCCATCCCACCCCCACACCAAAACCATAAAATTTAAAGGGCAAAAAAGAAATTTTAAAAACATTTTTAAAAGAACTCTGCACTGTTCTGAGTCCTCCTGGGCAGCGGCAGCAACAGCAGCAGCGGCAACCGTCCTTATGAGGCCTGTCAGGCCCCGCCCTGGGCCAGGTGGTGAGTGGCAGGAGCGGGGCCCTTAGGCACTCACTCAGCGGAGTCATCCTGGGCAGCAACAGCAGCAGCAGCAACCGTCTCTGATAATATTTGGTTGGCAAAATGGATCACAAAGTTTAGAAAATACCCCATGGATTTTGAAAGAGAGCTGTGTTTCAGTTCGTGCCCATGAATCGGTTCAGGAATTAGTTCAACTGTGAACTGAAATGTATTTCCCCCTCCTCCCCTAAGCAGATACCTTTTGCAATTTGCAAATGTGTCGTGGGGGGGGGGGGCATGCCCTGATTTGGGGTTTGCTCCAAGAATGCGCTTCTAAAATCCTCAGAATGCTGTTGGTGGAATGGCCGAAAGGTGAAATGCAAAGTCTAAATAGGTCCTCTTCAGGGCTCTGACCAGGGATTTGGGTTAGGGTATTCTTCTGTAAGCTGGTGGTGCTAGAAGTTCAACCTGGAAACTTTGCACCTGCAAAGCAGGTTCTCAACCACAGACCCTTCCCAACAAATCAGGTTACAATTTCGCAGTGGGGAACCTTTTCTGAGACGCCAAGGGCCACAATTCCTCCACAGTCCTGTGACGCCACATGCCAATGGTGGGCGGGGCCAAAGCCAAAAGTGGGAGGAGCAACGGATGTGACTTTTGCCCCTGGGTGATATGCTACATTCCAAGAGGTTTCGACACATGTGTGGATCTCTCGAAGGCACATATTCCTGCCAGGCAAATAGACCTGGAGGGGTTGCTTCCCCCACCCCTGGACCTGAGTCCCCTCACACCTCTAGCCAAGGGTACTGCTAGGTACTCCGACATCTTGGGCCACAGGCCCAGGACACAAATTGTCAAATTCAGGCTGAATTTCAGATGGCAGAGGTGGAGCGGAATGCAAACTGTGGCTTTTGCTGCCAGGGTTTCCTCTGAGCTACGGGGTGCCTGTGGGATTTTCAGGGCCCAGCACACTGCATGTGCCACTGCATGAATCTAACACACACGTGTGTGTGTGTGTGTGTGTGTGTGTGTGTGTGTGTGTGTGAAATGTCCTCCAAAAGGGTTAAACTTCAACGGATTCCTCCTCCTCTCCTCAAACTGGGCAGGAATTACCAGTGTGTGGGTTTTTAAAACCCCACTCCTCAGCTGAAGGCCACCCAACGGCTTGCAATTCTGAAAGACACAACACACAAGGAAAAGGGGATGAGGAGGGAGAAGGGTTGGAAACAAAAAGCAAACTTGTGCATCCGTTCTTACATTAACCAGTTCAGGTACCCTTATGGAATGGCTGTTGCTAAGAGACAGTTGAGGCAGGACAATGGAAAAATCTTGGCTTACTTACTCATCTTCTGGCCTAATGGAAAATAATTCAGATCAGATCCCAGCCTCACAAAGCGGCTCAGAGCTAGAGAAGCTCTGGCAGTGCTGGTGGTGAGGGCTACACTGGCACAAGGATGACTCCATTCATCCTTCATGCCCTGCATCCGCCCCAAGCACCAGCAAACCATGCTATGCTGCTGGGCATGACTAACACAGGTCCATTTCAGTGGGTCTAATTGGGGTGTCCAGGTTCACTTGTTTTCCTCTTCCCTCCCTATCCACTTTTCCTTTTGTGTTTCATCTTTTTAGACCGTAAGCCTGAGAGACAGGGACTGTTTTATCTCCACTGACCTATAAGCTGCTCTGGGTGACTTTCCTAATTGAAGTGCACAGTATAAATGCTTTGAATAAATAAAATTAAACAAAACAAAAAAGTGGGGGAAGGATGTCTCAGGATGACCTTAGCCTCTGGGCAGTGCGGCAATTGCTTTCAGGCAAATTTGAAACTTACAGTTAAGATGTAGTGAAGGATTTGTCCAGTTGGGCTTTAGGTACCTCTAGATCTGAAGCTGGTGTGGAGGTTTTTGTCCATAAGATGGCATTGTTATGTTATGCTGTAGGAAAATGCACTGTGATTAAGAACGGGTGGGCTCTACAGTCTAGCAGTTTTCGAGTTGTTGGCAGCTCATATGTAGCAGACACTCTTGTTTTAGGAGTGGGGTGCAGTCTCCACACATTGCATTGTGGGTAACCATGATGATGAAGCAATGTCCCAACTTGCCTTTGATAGCAGAATGGTACCACTTTTATAAATAAAAAACAATGCATTCCTTTTCTTATTATTGAATTTGTTTTTGTCTTGCCCTTCCAATGAACACAGGACAGTGAGGCTGGCTCACCCTCACCCCTCCATTTCATCAAGACAACAACCCTGTGAGGTAGGTTCCTTAGGGTAACAGTGGCTGGTCCAAGGTCACCCAGTGAGTTCTGCAGCTGTGTGGGGTTTTGGATCTAGATGGCCACAGGCCTAGTCAATGAGACTAGCCAGAGTATGGTTACCAGACGTCCCTGTTTCCCGGGGACAGTTCTCGGATTTACAAATCTGTCCCTGGACAAAATCTGTCCCTGGAATGTCCCCAGATTTCATTTAATGTCCCCAGATTTAACGTATTTTTTGCTCTATAAGACTCACTTTTCCCCTCCTAAAAAGTAAGGGGAAATGTGTGTGCGTCCTATAGAGCAAATGCAGGATGCGCAGCTATCCCAGAAGCCGGAACAGCAAGAGGGATTCAGAATAATTTTTTTCTGTTTTCCTCCTCCAAAAAATACCGCATTTTTCACCCTATAGGACGCAATTTTTCCCCTCCAAAAATGAAGGGGAAATGTGTGTGCGTCCTATGGGGCGAATGCAGGCTTTCGCTGAAGCCTGGAGAGCGAGAGGGGTCGGTGCGCACTGACCCCTCTCGCTCTCCAGGCTTCGCGCAGCTCCCATGGCTTCCGGAGAGTTGCCTGAATGCTGACGCCTGGGCGCGCTAAGCTCAGCGCGCCCAGACTTCGCGCAGCTCTCCGCAAAGCGCAGGAGCCCGGTGCTGGGCTCCTGCGGCTTGCGGAGAGTTGCCTGTTCTGGGGGCTGGGGCCGGGGGAAGCTGGGGGGGGATAAATTTTTCCCCTTTATTTCCCCCCCAAAAAACTAGGTGCGCCTTATGGGACGGTGCGTCCTATAGAGCGAAAAATACGGTAGGTGCGTCTTGTGGTCTGGTGCGTCTTATAGAGCGAAAAATACAGTATATTTTAAGTGTTGTAGATTTAATAGTAGGGAATGGTTCAACGGCACAAGACACATCATATGGAGACTTCCAGCGAGGCAAAATGGCGGGCGCCATGGTAGCAAGCAGCTCCTGCGCTACCAGGCTGGCTCTGGGCTGCTGAGACTGCTGCTGCCATTGCCAAGGGGAAACCGGGGACGCCCAGTGCGTCAACTGGGGAAACCACTGAACACCCCCCATGACCCAAATCGAGCTGGGAGCGAGAGTGCCCAGCCACCCGGCTAACTGCCCAGCGGTGCTCCAGGGCCAGGAAAACCCTGGAGCTGATGCAGGGAGAAGGAGGAGAGGAGAAGGAGAAGGAAGAGAGAGAAAGAGGAAGGAGAAAAAAGAGGGGAGCCCCGACCTTGCTGCACCACTAACACTGAGGAGGAGAGGTAGGAGAGCACTGGGAGAGCAAGGACGCGTGGCCGAGCCCAGGCCCAGCCTGAGCCTACTCCACGGCAGCTAGCACTCCAAGAGAGCAGGCCAGGGCCCAGAGGAAGGCTGTGTGACAGAGGAGACCACAGAAGATATTACTTCTTAAAACAACAGCAACAACTTTTTTTTAATAACTTTTTTTTCACTTTTCAAAAAAAAAGTGTCCCTGGGTTATTTGTAAAATCTGGTAACCTTAAGCCAGAGCACAGGAGCCAACTTTTAGGGGCAGAGGGGTTTTCATGCCCACCCAAATAAAAGCCCCTCCCAAAGGTAATGGGCACTCCCATTCAAATGGTTTGTGTGCACTGCATCACGTGACTGATTATGCAGGGTGGGTCTTGCCTGCCTCCCAATATTTTATTCAAGTTGGCACACACCCAACCACAATTTTAAACAGTATTATTTTAAATTGTAGTACAGTTCCTAGCACTTTTAGGCCCCCATCCTATATAGACACACACCTAGAATGAATTAAGTCCACTGAACAAACTTATTTCTCAGTGGACATGAACAGAATTGCATTATTAGGTACTTGGTTATATACTAATTTTTTAACTTCTGAATCATTAATAACAATGATTAATAATAATAATGGGGCATGCTTCAATATTAATCAACCAATAATCATTAATAACAACAGAATAATAATTAGAGTATTTCATTTTTATTACTAATGACTAATAATAACAGCAGTGCATGCTGTAGTATTAAATAAACCAATAATCATTAATAACAAAATAGTAAGCAGAATATTGATTCTTATTATTCATGGCTAATAATAGCAGCAATAATTATTAATCACTGTAAGTTAGGGGAGTATTTCTTTCTTATTATCAATGACTAACAATAATAATAATAATAGAATATTAACTGTAATTAATAATTAACTGTAAGATGGAAAGGAGAGTATTTCATTTTTATTATTTATGGCTAATAATAAAATAGATGTTTTAGTATTAAATAAACCCATCTGCATTAATAGCAATAAAAAAGTCGTGCGGGTATTTAGTGTATAGTATTAATGACTACTACTACTAATAAAATAATAACAGATCATGCTTTAGTATTACGCAACTGATCATCATCAATAACTATGAAATAACGGCGAGAGTATTTCTTTTTTTCATCAGTACTACTAGAGTATGCTTTGATGTTATTGGCCAAACATTAAAAAACAACATGTCCCGGGGGTTAAGCGCCACCGGCGCGGCCAGGTGGAGGCGGCGGGGGCGGAGCTTTGCGCGCTGCGCTCGGCACCCGCCTCGCCCTTTCCCTCCTGCGTCCCGGGGCGATTGCGAAGCCCGGCTGCACCTGCGGCCACTCGCGGCTACGGCCAGGTGGGCGGCGCGGGGCGAAGCCTGCTGACCAAAGGAGGGCTGCCATTGGTCCCTCGCGCGCGCCCGCCCCCTCCCCGCCGGCTGGCCCCGCCCGGGCTCTGCTTTGCTCATGCCAGCGCAGCGCAGCTCCCTCGGCTCCCCTGTGCCGCATCGCCAAGCAGCCGCCGCCGTCGCCGCGATGCTCCGCTGGGCCAGCCGCTGAAGGATGAGCGCCGCTCCCTTGCTCCGCCTGCTGCTCCTGACGCCCCTCGCCTGGGGCCTCCTCAGTAAGCCCCCTCCCCCTCTGGGGGTCTCTCTCTCTCTCTCTCTCTGGGCCTCCCCCGCCGGCGGGCTTCTTGCTCTCCTCCCGGTCGCTGCCCCCCCCGCACCCATCCCCTCCTGGATTTTCTCTTCAGTCCTAATCTCCCCCAACATTACTTTTTCCCCTAGCCAGAATACCCCCCCTTCCTCTTCGCCCCGCTTCACTTTGTCCTTCGCCCCCCTCCGCACCCCTTATTCTCCTTTAGATACGCCCCCCCGTCCTTTCCTTAATTAACATTTCTCTAACTAGGGTTCATTCCCATTCCTCCCTGCATTTCCTTCATGCCCCCCCCCGCTTAATTTTCCTAATGATTCTATTCAGAAGCTTTAATTCTCTCCCCCTCCCTTCTATCCAACCCTGATTCTGTCTGGCTGACCCCACCCTGCCCGAATAATTTCCTCTTAGTTATGTGCTGCCATTTATGCACTTTGTTGTTAGAGGGGGTTTGGGGGGGGGGAAGGGGGATGTCCCACCGTTGGCAATTCTGTCTGAGGTGGACTGGCTTATATTGGGGGCTGGGAGTTTAACTGCAGGACTGGATAGCTCCTGCCAAAGTTATACAGTACAGTACAGTCGTACCTCTGGTTACGTACTTAATTTGTTCCGGAGGTCCATTCTTAACCTGAAACTGTTCTTAACCTGAGGTACCACTTTAGCTAATGGGGCCTCCCGCTGCTGCCATGCGATTTCTGCTCTCATCCTGAAGCAAAGTTCTTAACCCGAGGTCCCATTTCTAGGTTAGCAGAGTCTGTAACCTGAAGCGTATGTAACCAGAAGCGTCTGTAACGTGAGGTACCACTGTACTGATATGTGGCCTCAAGGCTGTTTCCTTGGTGTTGTTTTTAACGGGAGTTCTCTCATTGTGCCCTTACTTCTGGGTCGATGTGACTTGTATGTGTGGCCTTGGAGCATAAGCTCCTGCTTAGTGGTGGATTTCACACCCCGCCCCCACCCCACCCGTTGGTGTTCACTAAAGGAAGAAAGGCTTCATTCCTTCCCACTCTGATGGACGAAGCGCCTAAAACCATGTGTCATCCAGTAAAGAAATAGATTCTGGGAAAGGGGGCCCCTTTTCTTGTTGTGCATAATGGGCAGGTAGCTTTTTTGTTGTTGCTAATTTACCATTTAATCTCGGTAAGGAATCAGAGCCCTTTGTCTGTGCTGCAAATGCTGCAGCATAGCAGTCCTTGCTAATCTGGGGCACCTCCAGATGTTTTGCACCACAAACCAGCATAAGCCTGATGGGAGTTGTTGTCCAACAGACCCGTAGAGCACCAGATTGGCAAAGACACCACCTGCACATTCACCCTCCTGTCACCTGAGCTTGTTTTGCAACTTCTGACTCTCATGAATACAACCTTGGACACATCACATAAGTCACAAAGTTCCTTGATTGGCTGATTAATTGCCCGGATGCCCCGATAGCAGAGATGCTTCCTGCGTTCCCAGTAGTGTGTCAGGATTAGGGTTGCCCAACCTTTGGAAGATGCTGCATGCCGTTCATCTGCATGAGTTACTGATCCGCAGCAAAGGCTCCTTCAGAGAGACAGAGGGCAGCATCCTCTAAGGGAGGCCCACTGTCACCATCATTGCACTGGTGTGGCAGAATCAGCCATTTAGACCCCTTGAAGAGACTTGGCGTGATTGGAAGGAGGTGTAGTCAGAGCAGTAAATCAGCCAGGGTTGCAGTCTGCATCCTCTTTGGTGGGTGACTGATTGTTCTTGACTGTGAAAATTTAATGAATTCCTTTCTCACTGTGTGGAAGTTGTTGTGTAAGAGATGCAATAAACTTCCCCCCTTCAGCTGTTTGGGTTTGTGGACTTTGTGAACTGTCTGCTACCTTTACCCGAGGAAGCTGCCGCTCTCTTCAGATAGCAGCAAAGCTCTTGACTTTCCTCAGTCAGTGGATTGACACATCTTGACTTTTACCTGAAGTGGCTAGAAAACATTATCTCAAGAGGGGTGGCAGGATGCTAGAATCTTTTCTGTGGTAGCAATTGTGGATGTGCTGCTCAACTCTATGAGGCATTCAGGCCAGTCAGTCAGTTTTATTGCACAAAGCCAAAGGCTGCCGCAACGTACAAAGAATCATTCAACAATTAAAAGAAAATACTGTATACCAGATTGATACAAAAAACTTAAAACATTTATATTATGAAGACATTACCTACTCTGTTTAGAGTAGGTATAAAAGTACCTTAATATACAAGTTAAGACATTAAACAATAAAATTTATAAGCTAAAGGTATCACATGGCCACTAACATATTAAAAAAGAATGTTAATTAATACAATGTGTAATTATATTCAGAGTTTGGTGATAAAGATAGAATATAGCTTGATGTAGATAGGGTCAAATAAATTCATCTCCTTTACAGCTGGCTATATAATTTGCTCTAATTTTCCTAGCGGCAGTTGCAAAGAGTTCTACACGCCAGGTCACATATCTGTGCCTGCGAGGAGATATAAAATCATGTCAGAGGGGTTCTGGCCAGGAGACTTTGTCCTTATAGGTGCTAAAAATCTTTCTCTTGCTTCATTATATAAGGGGCAGCGGAAGATATAATGCATAAGGTCCTCTACTTCAGGACATCCCCTAAATTGTGGCTGTACTGCTCAACTCTGTGAGGCATTCAGGCAGTGGATGTGGAAGACAGTTTAGAGCAAATGTTTTAGGTGTCCTCTTGGGTGTTTGGCCTTCATAATAATGCTGAGGCCATCTTTGCATCATTGAAGCACGTAATTTCGAACAAAGCTGTTGTTGGCCTGGCATAGTGCAAAATTAAGAAGAGCTGCTGTGCTAAAATGTGGGGTTGCTCTCTTGCAACTCTGGTCCCAGTCACACCATAGGCATTTAAAGCAGTGCGGAGTAGTGGTTAGACCGCTGGACTGTGACTCAACCATGAAGCTTAGTGGATGACCTTGGGCCAGTCAGTTCCTCTCAGCTGCACCATGAGGAAGGGGAGAACCATGTACACCAACCTGAGCTCCTTGGAGTAAAGGTGGAATGAGTATGTGCATGCAATAAATAATAAATAAATACGATGCTACATTAAAGAGTCATGGCTTCCTGCAAAGAATTATTGGAAGTGTAGTTTAAAGGTGCTGAAGATTGTTAGGAACCCACTATATTCCACTCACTGAACTAAAATTCTTAAAGTGATTTAGCAATCAATCCCTCTTCCCATAGTCACTGCTGGCTGGCACCATAAGGGAAATAGTGGGGGGTGGCATTGTCCCCACTTTGCTATTTTAAACACGCTTTGCAAGCAGGAATTAAATTGCTTTAACTGACAGTTTGGCAAAAAGTGAGGGGGGGGGGCGGCAATCATTGACTTGTTGGCTTGCATCCAGGGCTGCCGATCCTCTATGCAAAGAATTATGTGCCAAGAGAAACTGAATTCTGTGATTGGCAAAAATTATGCAAATTTGTTTTGCCTAATTTATTGACTGTCATGGGGAAGAGAGAGATGGGATAAGTCTCTCTCTCTCTCTCTCTCTCACTCACACACACACACACACACACACACACACACAGGTAGCCCTGCTCAGCTCCCCTCTTGCTCTTGTGGTTTTGCCAGGTACTTCCACATATTTTTCATTGTTATATTTGCTGGTGATAAGGGACAGGACCTTGCCTCTTTATTTGTCTTTTAAAAGTGAAAGCTGAAAATGCAATTAAAAAACAAGCAAGCAAGCAATTGGTGGGATTTCAAACCATCAATTAAGAGCCAGATTGTGGCCAGGTGCTATATGGGAATTGACTAATTAAAGGGTCCTTAGAATCCTAATAGTTGGAAGGCACCCAGAGGGTCCAACTCTGCAATGCAGGAGCGGGGGAAAGTGGAGCCCCAGCTGAACAGGGCTGCGCAGCTGTCCACTGAGACCTCAGCTGTGGGGGTTTGTCATTGTGGAAACGCTCTGGAGAATTTAGCCCCAAGTTAAGCATTGTGCAGATTTGCTGTTCCAGATTCCAAGCAAAAATAGTCTCAGAAGTCACTCAGATTCAGTGGAGCAAAATGCATGCAGAGCTGGTCATATCTTGATGACACTTTGCCAGCCCTAAATCAGTTTTGAAAATGACGAGTTAGAGTTATTAACATAATTATTCTTGGGCAGCTAAATAGGTATCGCCTTCCTTAGCTTGAAGGCGTTTGGCAGAGCATACCTGGGACGCATCTATTCTCCACCCACTTCCATTCCATTGCACAGTAATTGATAAGACCGTAGCTTAATGGCTCGGTTTTACACCTGTGTCCATGTACTAAATCACACATTCAGAATAAGAGTCTTTAATGGCCTGAACCACTTCAGAAGAGCAATTGTGTTCTTTCTTTTTTTAAAAAAGTCCATGCTTATAGAAAGCTAGTTCATCAGGGAAGATAATATTTCTTTCCCACTCCTTTATGTGATATTTCTACATGCAGGAAGTGCATGTTGGTGCAGTGTAAAGTGATAATTTAGAAAGGACCCTCCTGTTTACATTTTATTGAGGGGAAACTTTGCAAATACTAATCAATAATGCATGCATTATTTTAGGTGTGCCCCTAAGGGGCCATTTGAATGGCGTCCATGTACAGGTCACTATTTGAAACCTGAGCTGGTTTGAAACCATTTTGCCTACTAGTATCCTACTTCCTGTGAAAGGACACTCTGGTAACCATGATTTGGGTAAAGGAGTTGAGATATTAGTTTTAACATCACAGCTGATGACATGCCTTACTGGTTTGTTTATTTTTACTACATTTGCTTTTCATATGTGTTTTGATACATTTATTCCCAGTCCCGTCCCCCCCCCCCAAAGATTCTCAGGGCAAAGTGCGTGGTTTTTCATCTTCTCTCAATCTCGGTTTCATATTCTCAGCAACCCTGCGAGGTAGTTTATGCTGGCAGAGAGTGATTGGCCCAGTTTCAGCCAGTGAGCTTCATGGCTGAGTGGGGGGTTTAACTTGCCTTTCTCCTGGGCCTCTTGTTGTTTAGCCGTTTAGTCGTGTCCGCCTCTTCGTGACCCCATGGACCAGAGCATGCCAGGCACTCCTGTCTTCCACTGCCTCCCGCAGTTTGGTCAAACTCATGTTGGTAGCTTCAAGAACACTGTCCAACCGTCTTGTCCTCTGTCGTCCCCTTCTCCTTGTGCCCTCAATCTTTCCCAACATCAGGGTCTTTTCCAGGGAGTCTTCTCTTCTCATCAGGTGGCCAAAGTCTTGGAGCCTCAGCTTCAGGATCTGTCCTTCCAGTGAGCACTCAGGGCTGATTTCCTTCAGAATGGAGAGGTTTGATCTTCTTGCAGTCCATGGGACTCTCAAGAGTCTCCTCCAGCACCAGAATTCAAAAGCATCTCCTGGGCCATGGATGGGAAGTTTCCAGATGTTGCTGGACCCATCAGCCCCAGAAGCCAAGATGGCCAATGGTCAGGGATGATGAGAGTTCCCCATTCCTGTCCTAGGTGGTCTGTCCATCCAGGCACTGCAGTTGTCTTCTGTCAGTTGCCCACCCGCCTCCCTGCCAGCACTGCTTCCCTTGCAGCTGCATTAGTGCCACACTGGACGGCGCAACAAAGGTTGTGTGCCTGGAGGTGTTGTTGTCAGTATTTTGGGGCTGCGCCGCAGGCGTCTGCTAAGAGGGGTGTGGTGGTGTTGTGGGGAAAGTCTGTTTGCTGTCCATTCCTGGGTGGCACAGCCCATTGAGTCAAGGTGCCATGGCTGCAGGCAAGGGTGGCACCAATGCAGCTGTAGCAAATAGAATGCTATAGTGAACAGCTGTAGTGATGCACTGCCCTGTCAGGATCAGCTCCCAGGATACTCCCCCTTGCAGGGAGGACCAGCGTAGTCCAAAACATCAGGAGGTCACCAGGGTGACATATGGTGATGCTGTGCAAATTGAGCACCTAGAGCAGTGGTTCTCAACCTGTGGGTCCTCCGATGTTTTTGGACAACAATGCCCATCACCCCTGAGCTCTGGCCTTGCTAGCTAGGGATGATGGGAGTTGTAGTTCAACAACATCAGGGGACCCACAGGTTGATAAAGGCTGACCTAGAACAAGGGTAGGCAACCTAAGGCCCAGGGGCTGGATCCGGCCCAATCATCTTCTAAATCTGGTCTGCAGACAGTCGGGAGTCAGCATGTCTTTACATGAGTAGAATGTGTCCTTTTATTTAAAATGCATCTCTGGGTTATTTGTGGGGCATAGGAATTTGTTCATTCTCTCTCCCCCCCCCCCCAGCAAAAATATATTCTGGCCCCCCACAAGGTCTGAGGGACAGTGGACCAGCCCCCTGCTGAAAAAGTTTGCTGACCCCAACCTAGAACTTCGGATAATATCAGAAGAAAGGGGGTTGGGGAGACCATTTGCCATAAACAGGCTACCCTGTAATAATTTATTTTCCAACTGTACGATATGTTGCTTGATTGCGGTCTCCACTGGATGGATAAGCTGCATGTTCAGTTTAGTTTTCAAAAGGTTGTTTTGATTTTTAGCACTCTTTGCTTGTTTCCTGATCTTCCAGTTAGCATCCTCTCGGGTCTGAGCAGGAAGCAAATGAGATTTATGAAGCTGAGTCTTGTGGGCGGACTGAATGGGCTCTCAAAACAGTTGAATTTTGGGTGGAAGGGAAATCTGTTTCAGGGCTGTAGCTCAGCAGCAGAGTGCCTGCTTGGCATGCAGAATGTCCCAGGTTCGCTCCCTGGTGTGATCCTTCTATGCTGAGGGAAGATTCTTGTCGGAGTCCCACAGAGAGCCAGTGCCAGTTCATATGGGCGGAACTGAACTAGGTGGACCAGTGGTTGGACACCATATAAGGTAAATTCATACATTTCCAGCGAGAAGAGGGTTAGGGCCCAGCGGTTCACAAATTCTGATCCTGGTGAATATCCACCAGCATTTTACTGCAGCTTTCTCCTAATAAACACATTTTTGTATGCAGTGCTGACAAATGCACACATCTTTGCAAGCAGTTTCCTATAAAATAATGCATTTCTGCATGTTCTTTTCACCAATGTATCCATTTTTAGGTACGCCATCTTAGCATGTTTGCACCCATTTTTTATTTGCACGACATCACTGCAACATTCAGAGAAATGTGATTTCCAAAGAATTATTATGACTCTGAGTGTTTAAAGCCCTTTGTGTAAAACCTAGATATACATATACATATATGTATATATACATATATGTTTAATCAGGCTGCTGCTTTGATGGTACTGGCCTAGATAACTTAGAGTCCTCCCTGTGAATAAGGAAACGGGCAGATGTTTCTTTACGCTTATCTGGATTTGAACATTGCGGGTTGCCAAACCTGCTTTTCCTGAAGCATTTCACAGGAGGCCAAAGGTTTGCAGCCAGAGAAATGCGTCCTGGGCTTGCATGTGAGTGACACGATTTGAGGACAAGGAACATGTGTTGTTATTATTTTTAATGGCTGTGGTTCAAGTGCTGCCTCTGTGCTTGGCCCTAGCCTGCAGTATCCTGATCACCTGGCTCAAGGTGATGGGGAGGAAGGGGCCCAGACCTTGCAGAAACAGAATCTCTTTGCTAAGTCCATTGAGGGGCCAATGGGAGAGGAGTGAGAAGTGGAGTGAAGGCTTCGCGCTCCCCAGCCGAGCTGCCGCATGCCACTCCTACTTGTGTGCAAGCAGGAGCAAAGCAGGGATCTCTCAGCTGGGAAGCACCAAGCCTCCACTTCTGAGAGATCTCCACCTCCACTCCTGCTTGCACGCAAGTAGGAACAGGATCAGGGAGCTCAGCTGGGGAGCGCCTGGCTGCCCTCAGGTGGTTCAGGGGCTCTCAGATGCGGCTTCCAAGCTGCCTCCACCTTCACCAACCCCAGAAACTATTCAGCCTGGCTGCCTTCATGGGGTTACAGGGGATCTGATGCGGTGGTGGGGGGCTCCTTTAAACTTCTCCCTTGAGGGGAGTGCAGCCACGAACCCCTCAATGGAAATTGTGACGGAGCCTGCACTTCCCCAGCTGAGCAGCCCCAATCCAACTCCTGTTCCCGTGCAAGCAGCAACGTTGCCTAACAGAACAGCCTAATCCCACTCCTACTTGCCTGCAAGTAAGAGCAGACCAGTATAAAGTAAGCAGCACATAAGCGGCACACAAAACGCTACCAAGCCATTCTACGTTATAAATCTTATATTAATAATCCAAAAACTGAGAGAGCTATGTACAAGATCTACTACAGAAACCACAAACAGAAAACTCATTCAAATTGTGTCCAAAAGGAAGATTCAGTCTTTAAAGTTCCTTTAGCCAGGCTCCTGTAGATATCAACAAAGGTAAGTTTGATCAAACGAAGTGTCAGCGATGTGTGGCACTCACAATGGAAGTTATACTCAGAGCAGAGCACGTTTGGCTCCCCTTCTAAAATAAAATCTCAGTATTCAGGTTAAATGGTCATGTTGGCACTTTGCGATATATAAGTGGGTGTTGAGTTGCAGCTTGGGAACTCGCTCTCTAAGGCTCACCAACACTGCCCTAGCTAAAAAGCCCCAAATGTTGTGACCTTTCCTCATTGGGAAGTTGTTGCAGCTTCTTAATCGTTCTGGTGTCTCTTTTCTTCCTGGACTTTGAGATGAGCCTTGCAGTCCTTGCTCTGACATCAGGTGAGCAGGGGGAATGTAACATGGCTTTTTCAGTGTTGGCTCTGCGGTTGTGGAACTTGTTATTGGAGATCTTCCAAGCTCTCTCCCTCTTTCCACCTTCAGCTGGATGATGAAGTCTTTCATTTTAAAGCCAAGCTAGCTTTAAATAAGTGACCTGCTGCATTTGTTGTTCCTTCAATGACGTTTTGCATTCTGCTGTATCATTGTGTTTTAATGGATGTTTGGTTTTATTGATTTTGTTATATTATATTTAAAAACTGGGTTCGTTTTGGATAGGACAATGGGTCTGCAATATTAAAGTGAAATGAAATGGATATTTTAAGCAGAGGATTAAGCTGGGCATCTGCAGGCAAACAGAATTATGGGCCCATCAGCCCAGGTCTCTGGCCTGTCACTGTCTCTGTGTTTCAGCCAGCCATTGGGAATTTGAACCCAATACTTTCTCGCAGGCTCTGCTGTTGAGCTGTGGGGCTTTACCTTTCAAGTGTGCCAGATCCTCATTTTCCTCCTCCAGACTTTTTTTCCTGTTAACCGAATGCAAAATTTTGGGGGCAAGGATACAGACCAGTGAAGCGCCTTTAATCTAAACCTCTGCACTGTGTTTGCTTCTGCTACCCCTGGCTGTAGGAAGGAAGGAGGGGGAAAATCCTGAACCTATTATGAACCAGCATGGCCAGGGTGGCCAGGATTAAGAACGGGGAGAAATTCAATTAAGTTCACATTGAAAGGCGAACCTACCTAAATCACGCATTCTGAAATGATATGAGAATGAAACAAAGTTCACCCTTCTCCAATTTTTGCACTGCTGTTCTGCAGCCAAGTAACATGAAAAGAATTGCACATAGTGAAATATCCATAAAATGCATATTTTATTGTAAATATCATGTGCAGGTGCATTATTTTAGAGGAAGTTTCTTTACAAATGTGTGCATTAGTGAGATGATGATAATAATAATAATAATAATAATAATAATAATAATAATAATAATAATTTATTATTTATACCCCGCTCATCTGGCTGAGTCTCCCCAGCCACTCTGGGCGGCTCCCAATCAAGTGTTAAAAACAGTACAGCATTAAATAATAAGAACTTCCCTAATAATAATAAAAATAAATTTGCACTAAAATGCTTATAGATTTTCATGAGCACTTTTCCCCCCAAAAAATCACAAACTATGTAACTTTTATGTTGTAAACCAGAGCTTTCCAAACTCTTCATGTTGGTTACAATGCTTTTGTAGACATGCACCATATTGCTACACAGTAATTCAGTTTTACTAGCAAACCAGAGGTTAAACTAACCCCTTTTCAGCCCCGGAAGGAGCGTGGGGAGCGTTCGCACGACACACCTACACACTGCAGCTGGCACACTAGTGTGTCGTGACATACAGTTTGGGAAGCTCTGCTGTAAATGAAGTTTATAAATTTAATAAATAAACTGGAGAATTGAACTTTAAATTGGAAAAATGAGAACCCGGGGAAAACTTGAAATTTGCAGCATCTCCCAACCCTGGTCAGGATAGCCTAGCCCAGGCGTCCCCAACCTGCGGCCCTCCAGATGTTTTGGCCTACAACACCCATGATCCCTAGCTAACAGGACCAGTGGTCTGGGATGATGGGAATTGTATTCCAAAACATCTGGAGGGCCGAAGGTTGGGGATTCCAGGCCTAATCCAGCCTCCATCAACCTGGTGCTTTCTGGATGTTTTTGACTACAACTCCCAAAGGCCTCAGCCAGAGGTTGTATGATGCTGTGGCTGATGGGAATTGTAGTCTAAAACAGCTGGAAGGCACCAGGTTGGTGAAAGCTGGATGGCCTAGTTCAGGGGTCTGCAACCCGCGGCTCTGGAGCCGTATGTGGCTCTTTTACACCTTTGCCGCGGCTCTGGGGCAGATACTAGCGAGGGGAGGAGGCGCATTGTGCGCCCTGACACTCCCCACTGTGGCGGGCGTTGTACTGGCTGTGACATCGCATGGTGCGTTAGTCACGCACCGTCCCGACGTCACCTTCCCACCCGCTGTCAGATCGCGGCTCCGGAGATATATTTGTTTTAAATGTCGCAATGGTTTTGCAGCTCCCAGTTGTTTTTTCTTCGGAAACGGGTCCAAGTGGCTCTTTTTGTCTTAAAGGTTGCAGACCCCTGGCCTAGTTAATGCCTCTTAAAATATCTGTTCCCCTTTCTGTTCCCCTTTCCCCCGTGCAGCTGCCTCATTTGATTAGGTGAGCTGATTTGACATGGTGGTTAAGATCATGAGCAGTGAGTGGGAAGTTGTGGGCTACAAACTCAGTATACTAGCACAGGAGGTGTCCTGACATATTACAATCTTCATTAGTAATACAATGATAACCATGCTGATCTACCAGACTGGGGGCTGGTTGAGGCTGATTTAAGTAAATATTTATATCCCACCTTCGAAGTGCTTACACCACACATGAGGCTTCAAACGATAAGATTCTGTATAGCAGCCTTTCTCAACCCTGGGTCCCCAGCTGTTGTTGGAATACAGTTCCCATCATCCCTGACCACTGGTCTTGCTAGCTAGGGATGACAGAAGTTGTAGTCCAACGATAGCTGGGGACCCAAGGTCAACAATATCTGGGAACCAGTCAGTGTAGATGGACTATTGGCGCAGGGCAGCCTCTGCTGTTCCTGTGTCATATATTTGACAAACCATGAGCATCTTGTGTGGGTCATGCTCCCCTAAATTCTCTTCCTTTTCCTTCCCACTTCCATTGAGGTACAGTATTGGGAAATCTATTTGGGATGGTGGAGCAACTGCTTACAGCTGCCTGGATATTGGAACTCCCCAGCCTTTTGAAAACTTTGTGTCAAGTACCTCCATGTGTGGTGGTGCTGTTGAAGATTTTGACATTTTTGTAGCCATCCAAGGTGAAACGCTGATAAGGCTGTTGAAAATTTAACACTCCGTGTTGCTAAAAACCTAGAGCAAGCAGAAACCCCTTATTTTGCAGAGAAGGTCTTCATACCCAGTAGCATTGCCCTGTTCTGACACATTTGTGCTTGGGGAGCCCAAGGGCCTTCTGCGTCCGAGATTCTCTTCTTCTTACCCCCAAATAAGCACCACCTTAATAGCGACTGGTGATGGCTGGCTCTGCTCGAATAATCCCTTAAGCTGCCCTAAGGAGTTGCCTTTCCTGGAAGTACTCCCAAGGCTGCTTCGAAAACACAGCTTCTAATCTGGAGCTAGAGCTGTAAGCACTCTGCATCCTGGACATCTGTGCTTCAAGGGCAGGCCTGTAATCCCGGAGGAGGGGGAAGGGGGGAGCTTTTGGGAATGGGTGGCTATATGACCCATTTGAGCAGAAGCATATTCAAATGCTTGGTATCTGGAGGAGAAGAGATTTTTTTTCTTGGGGGGCTAGGACGCAAATTCATTCCTCCTAGGAACTTTCCTTTTAAGGGGCAATCAATGTATTTTTATTTTTAAGGCATGTGCCGTTCTTCAACAGTGTTCCCCTAACAATGAAGTTTTAAAATAAAGGCATGGTGTCTCTGGTTCAGGGGGATCTCAAACCCCTTGGAGCTGAGAGAAATTGCCCTCACTTCTTTTCAGGAGCCCAGGCTGCCTGCTTTCTCCCCACTGTCTCCCCACCGTCCTCATCATGGGGGAAGGTAGATAGCCCCACCAGCTCCTTGATTCTCCCCCTAGGGTCAGCTTCTGCCTCTTTGGCCTGTCCCCCACTCTGCTGTAGTGGCTCCCTCAGGGGCTTATAGGCCAGGGGTCATCAACCAAAGGTCCATGGGCCACAAACGGCCCACAGGGGTCGTTTAACCGGCCCACAAGCTGCCCCCTAACCAAGCCGCTTGCTCAGCAAGTCCCTGCGTGCTGTGCTAAACCTGCGCAGCGCTGCGTGGAGACTCACTTCCGTGGTGCTGAAAATCATGTCTGCGCATGCTCAGACGCCGGAAATCGCATCTGCACAGACACTGGAAATTGCGGCCACGCATGTGATCCAGACCACAGAGGGATCTCCGCTGGAGTGAACCGGCCTAGGCGAGGTAAACATTGCCAACCCTTGTTATAGGCCATCAGGAGGAGGCTGGAAGTTTGCGTCCTCTAATAAATCGATCCCTTTTGCCTCCATCTGCACCCTACCTTGACTAACGGTGGGCTGAGCTACTCACGAGCCAGTAGTCAGTCTAGCATTCTAACAGACCATCTTGGCTGCCTCTTAGTGCAGACTCAGGACCGGCAGCAACAGCAGCAGATATGTTCTGTGCTTACGATGACAACTCACTTGTTAACAATGCTGTTTTAAATGTGCATTTTGACTTGCTTTAGAAATGCCTCCATTCGAAATGTTTCAGAAACTTTTTATTCTTAGCTTTGCTGCGTTAAATGTGCATTCTGTAGTTGACCTTCTTTGTAGTGTTTCATTTTGAAATATTTTAAATAATATTTCAGTTGCCCATTAATTATGCTGCGTTGAATGTATACTTTATGGCTGACTTTCTTCACTAATGTTTTTTCCTGGATTCTTTTTCTTGATGCTCCAATTCGTTGGAAACAGAATCCTGCTCTCACACTGGCCAACCAAATGCTTCCAATTGCCGGAAGCTATAGGAAGAGAGAAGGGACGCGGGTGGCTCTGTGGGTAAAACCTCAGCGCCTAGGACTTGCCAATCGCATGGTCGGCAGTTTGAATCCCCGTGGCGGGGTGAGCTCCCATCGTTCGGTCCCAGCGCCTGCCAACCTAGCAGCCCGAAAGTACCTCCGGGTGCAAGTAGATAAATAGGGACCGCTTACCAGCGGGAAGGTAAACGGCGTTTCCGTGTGCTGCGCTGGCTTGCCAGAGCAGCGATGTCACGCTGGCCACGTGACCCGGAAGTGTCTGCGGACCGCGCTGGCCCCCGGCCTCTAGAGTGAGATGAGCGCACAACCCTAGAGTCTGGCAAGACTGGCCCGTACGGGCAGGGGTACCTTTACCTTTACCTTTATAGGAAGAGAGAGTGTTGCTCTTGTGCTAAAATCCTGCTTGCAGGCTTCAGAGGTGTAGCTAGGGGGGAGCAGGGGGCATTGTGCGCCACACTGCGGGGCTTGACACTTACCACTCCTGAGCCACGTGTCTCTAGTGGGTGTGGCGTGGTTGCTCAGGAACCTGCAGGCTCCGTGCTGCCCAAAACAGCAGTGTGGGGCTTGCATCCAGTCTAGATGGGACATTGGCCTCATCCGGCAGGGTTCTCCTTATGTTTTCCTTCTTCACCCATTGTATTTTGTAACATACCCTCCCTTTCAAACAGCTCAGGGTTGTAAACATGAGGGTTATCCTACTTGATCCTTGTAACAACCATGTAAGGTAGGTGGGGAGTTTAATGGTACAGCCACAGCTCAGTGGGTAGAGGAGGTTGCAGGCTCAGTCCCCAATGGCTTCTCCGTGCAGGGCTGTCAGAAACACAAGATAGCTGCTGCCCATCAGGCGCGAAGGAAGTTTAACTGGCACCCAGTGTGGGGTGTGGCAAACCACCCGGTGGCACATGTGTTTGTGTTGTACATACGGTGTACGTGTGGCACCACTACGAGTGGGATCCTCTGCTCATGGCTGCAGCTCAGAGAGCTGGAGCTGAAAAGCCGCGCGCAACCAATAGCTAGTGGGTAATAATAATAATAAATTTTATTTATACCCCGCCCTCCCCAGCCAGACAGAGCCGGGCTCAGGGTGGCTAACACCAGTAAAATTACAGTAGAAACATAGTAGGGGAGGGGGGGAACCCAATTTAAAATACACGATAAAATGGAATTTAAAATGGAATTTAAAAATGCAGCCTCATTTTAAAAGTAGCCGATAAATCAAGACCATAAGGGGAGGGAAGACATAAGGGTCAGACTGAGTCCAAACCAAAGGCCAGACGGAACAGCTCTGTCTTGCAGGCTCTGCGGAAAGATGTCAAGTCCCGCAGCGCCCTAGTCTCTTGTGACAGAGCGTTCCACCAAGTTGGGGCCAGTACTGAAAAGGCCCTGGCCCTAGTTGAGACCAATCTAACCTCCTTGAGGCTCGGGACCTCCAAAGTGTTGTCATTTGTGGACATTAAGGCTTGCCTTGCACACCACTTTGCAGCTCCCGCCTTTCCCTGGCTCACTGTATGCTTGGAGTTGTGGGCGGGGGGGGGGGGCAGAATGTCACCCCCGTCAGGATGGCACCCAGAGTGCGCCGCACCCGCCGCACTCACCTTGCTCGGCCTCTGCTGCCCATCAGTGTAGACAACACTGAGCTAGCCTCACTTAGGATGAGGAAGCTTCTTACATCCGATGGTGGTGTTAGCTTTGATACAAAAAGCAAAAAAGATTATTTCAGTAATCAAGCTTTTGAAGCGACCTTTGGAAAACCTCAAGGTTTTGCCTTCCAGCCTTGCAAGTGAGCCCACAGCAGTACTAGCCTGCAAACTTCCTAATTCTGAGCTAGGTGAACCATTGGTCTGACTCGCTGCTGGCCTTGCACATTGGTTTTTCTTTCCCCGTTAGTAAGGAGTGCAGACTGTAACCCGGGCTCCTTGCTAGACCCAGTGGCATAGTGCTGGTTGCCGGTGCCCGAGGTGGGCATGCACATGCATACTGGGTGAAGTGCATGTGCAGGGCAGGTGCCAGCTGAGCCCTCATACCTGATGCCGCTGGAGCAACCCCACCCCTGCTGGCACCGCACTGAGCTGCCCGCACACACAGGGTGGAGCCCATATAGCCGATGCAGACTTTGGTGGGTGGAGAGGAGAGCACCAGGCTGGGCTGCACTGGGGGCACCTGCATAGGGGTGCCTGGTTTGTGCGCCCTCAAAAATTGTGCATCTGGGGCCACAGCCTCCTGGCACCACCACCCCATGTTACGCCCCTGGTTAGACCACCTGTCTCTCACTCATCCTTGTTCCTGTTGTGCTTCTGAGGCCTGTGCCACAATAAACCCTTCTGAGACAAGTCAAATGGAAGCTGACAGAGGTGTAGGCTCCAGGTCTCTCTCTCTTTCTTAAAACCTTCTCTTCTGCTGCTGCTTCCTCTCTGCCTGTCCTCTCCCCTGCTCTTTCTCCAGCCTCTGGGATTGCCTCACAGAGCATCTATCTGTCTCGCAAGCAGAAGAGGAGCCTGGCTTTTGCAAGAGCACCTGCCAGAGGGAGGCACAGGTGGGTGGAGTTGGGCGGCAGGAGCATCTGCTGTGGGGAGGGAGGCGGGCTGGATGGCCTGGCACGGGAGGAGAAGGCTGCGCTAGGTCTCTTGCTGGTACACCATGTGGCGGTGGGAACCAGGGTTTATGGCTGCATGAATCACGCAAGAACAGCTCATTGTGTGTGGAAGGCAAGCATCTGTAGCTTGGCTCCTGAGCTGCCTCTGAGCACCGTTTGCTTCCTGAAAGCATCTTCTGATTCTGCATGGCTCATGCATCTTAGCTCAGCCTTTTCCCAGGCTGGTGCCCCAGGCTAGATATTTTATGCTGCTACTCCTATCAGTCTCAGCCAGCAGAGGCTGGTGGGAATTGTAGCCTGAAAGAGTGTGGGGACTACGAAGACACCAGGTTGGGGAAAGATGTTTTTGAACCTTGGAGATTTGTGCTGTGCCAAAGATGAAGGCACCTTTGTGAAACCACAATGCGTATGACTTGGCTTTCAGTTTGAAGGCGCCTGGTTTTATCTGTGAAAGGAAAACTGTCTGTTCTTTTTGTGTGTGTGGTGCAAGGGGTGGCGGTCAGGACTAAAAAATGGGTATATGAGCACTGACCCATCCGCAGGGCTGGATATAATGATGACTAATTTTTATGTGCCTATTTAAATTTATATCCTGCGCTTCACCCTAAGGTCACAGGGGCAGGTTACAGCATTGGGTAAAGGTAAAGGGACCCCTGACCATTAGGTCCAGTCACGGATGACTCTGGGGTTGCGACGCTCATCTCGCTTTACTGACCGAGGGAGCTGGCATTTTTCTGCAGACAGCTTCTGGGTCATGTGGCCAGCATGACTAAGCCGCTTCTGGCGAACCAGAGCAGCGCATGGAAATGCCGTTTACCTTCCTGCCGGAGCGGTACCTATTTATCTAATTGTACTTTGAAGTGCTTTTGAACTGCTAGGTTGGCAGGGTGCAGGGACCGAGCAACGGGAGCTCACCTCATTGCGGGGATTCAAACCGCCAACCTTCTGATCGGCAAGTCCTAGGCTCTGTGGTTTAACCCACAGCGCCACCCGTGTCCCACACAGCATTGGTTTTCTCTTGTGCCTATTTATTACGTACACCATTGGGTACCATATGTAATAAATAGGCACAAGAGTAAACCAGTTTAAAAAAAACAAAACAACAAAAAACAACCCCTGGAATCAGGGGTTTTAAATCAGACAATCATAGAACTGGGCAGCAGTCTTTTTTTTAGCTGATTTCTCAGCACCAGGGAGTAACTTTGCCAAACATTGCCATCTTGGACTTAGCCTTGAAACATACACTTTTACCATATGTTTGCATGGTGGTAGTGCTCTTGTTATAACCCACCTGGGTCAGCCTGCAGACCACCAGGAGGTCCCAACCCACTACACGGACCAGCAGTGGCTCTCTGAGGTTTCAGACAGGCGACATTCCCATTAGGGATGGAACCTGGGAGCTTTTGCATGCAAAGCAGAGGCTCTGCAACTGGGCTGCGGCCCTATCCTGACTTCATGTAATCTGTAAGCTGACCTCATTACTATAAGACCCAACCTATTTTTTCCCTCTCCTTTAAAACATTGATTTTCCTTGTTCTGGCAGGCCCTACTTTATTTACAGGCTTCTCCTCACCCACTTAGGTGCAATCAACTTACGTGTGACTTGGTGTATGCACAGCGCTGGAAAATAAATAATTCAAACCCAGAAAGGGAGGGAGAGATTCAGAGAGGCATCCTGGCTCACAAGGAGACTCTCCCTGGAGCCCGGAGAGGATGTTGGTGAGGGCAGAGGAAGCCCCAAAGAGACTGGAGGCAGAGCAGAACCTTTTTTAACACTGTTCAGCCTGCCCATCTAACAGGCGCAGCTGCTGCAGCAGCAGTCTCAAGGTTCCTGCCTGTCCTCCAGGCCCCAGAGCTTCAATTCTAGTTATTTTGGACACAGTGGTTTTGGTATTGCTTGAAGAGAGAGTGGCAGAGAGGGTGTTTAGAGGGAGCTCCCCATTTTACACAACTTCAGTTATGCGCACAGGGGCCTGGAATGTAACCCCAACACAAGTAGGGATTCAATTTAGGGATTTATTTCGACGAGGCACTGTGGAGCGATTTTACAACACAGTAAAAGCATACAGAGATTTATTTGCAACCTGTGTCTTTCCTGCCCAGGAGTTCTCCTTCCTCCCCATCTTACCCTCACAACGGCCCTTCAAGGTAGGCTAGGCCAAGGTCACCCAGCAACCTGCATGACTGGTGTGAGAATGTGCAGTGCTGTACTGTCAGAAAGCTGCAATGGATCTCAAATCCCTGCTCCCCACAGCACTATATAGGAGGGGATTCGCTTTCTTTTAGGGAAACATCAGTGCCTGATTTTTTTGTGTGGGGGGGGGTGGGCTTGTTTTTCCTGGCAGGAAAGATGGGGGGGGGGTACAGTCTTGCTCATTAAGAGGGAATCTGTGGAAGGGCCTCCTCTTCCTGCCTGTTTTGGAGCATTAGAGTATAATCTGCTTCTAAATCTGCCTTGTGTGAATTTAGCTATAGGTGCCTTTTTCGGCTGAGGAAGAAAGAGATTTAGTGTTTATTCCCAGCTACTGTAAATCTCCAGCTTTAGGAGCACTACAGAGCTCATATTTTCCCCCTCCACACCCCACCCCCTTACATGCTGCTGAACTGGATATAATATTTGAAGAGGAGAGATTAAGTTATTTAATGCAGAGGCTTGGCGGTAGCGGCAGGGAGTGGGGCTAATGTTTTTTGAGCTAATGGTACCAGGATCAGGGCTTGGTGTGTTACCTAATTTGTTTTTAATTACATGAACGTTGCTGATTTGCTTGCTCAGAGTTTAAAATGTGTCAGAAAGGTGTGTGTTATTAAATGAAATTACAGATAACAGTAATCATTGTGTTTCGGCCTATATTGTGCATTTGGTGCACAATTCAGTTTCCTATCAATGTTTCCCCCCCTCCCCTTCTTCTTCTTCTTCTTCTTCTTCTTCTTCTTCCTTTCTTTCTTTAGCACAGTGATCGCAAGTTGTCTGCCCAGGCTATGGGTTTGCTGTGCAGAGTGGATAAAATTAATTGCCATAGTGATAACATTCATTTTTAAAGTGTGTGGAGGTGGTCAGGCCATGATCGCAGCTGTACTTTTCAGTACTTTTTGTTATGGGCAAATAACAAAGCCAAAGGTATTCAGCGTAGCTGAAATGAGTTTATCATCATAACCCTTTGAATTAAAATCTAGTCATTGACCAAAGTGATGCTTGAAGGACACTTAGCTGACTACAACAGCTGTCTTTTCATAAACTGCTCTTTGTAGCTTGTTTTTCCCCAGTGCTACCTCAGGTTATACCGCTTCAGGTTACAGACTGTGGGCAGATAGGGTCTCAGCCTGCGTACCAGATGAGTCTGGTTGACATCTGCTTCCTGAAGTGCTGTCGTCCTAGTGCTGCTGTTGTGTTGTGCTTGTGTGTCTGGAACAGCCATGCTGAAACTTCTGGGGAAACTGTGTGTCAGTGTTTTCAAATGAGTAATAAAATAAATGCACATGCAGTTGGTGGACGACAGGAGAGTGGGCGATTCAGCTGCTATGGGATCGCATAAGGAGGGGCTCCTGGATCAGGAAGGTCCATTGGCCTGCCCTGGGCGTGAGGGAGACTTCCTTCCTTCCTTCCTTCCGTGGCTGCAGGCAGATCTGACAGTCAGACAAAGATGCTTCCCAGGCTGTTATATGATGGGCTGCCAGCTCCATATTATTACAAGAGCAGGCGGCTAATGTGATAAAGGATCCTTAATGGGAGGCAGCAGGATTGCAATTAGTAACTTTCTCCCTGTCTCGCTTCCCGTAATTGGAAGGAGCAGGAGGAGTATATTTCATTCCTGGGTAAGAGCAGTTCCTGTTGCAGCGGAGGAAATGTTGTGCAAAGCTTCATGTGTATTCATGGAGCACAAGCCGATTTCATGAGCCTGAGCAAATATTGGAGCAGCTGAGTCAAAAGAGATATTGGGATCCAGAAGCATAACCTTCACCAGAGAAGCTGCAGCTGGGCTAGCTTGAAAACCAGCGGCTTATTTCGTTGAGCCTACAAGCAGGTTGACTCAAATGGGGCTTCCATGTTCAGGAGCAATATACCCTTGTGTATTGGAGGGAAGTAGGGAATAGCCATAGTGAACTGTTAAAGGAGAAAGGAATCCTTGCCTACTCATCAGTGCTTTACTAGTCATAAGGAGTGGGATTTGCAACAAAATGTTGCAGCATAGAGCACTCTTCTTCAGGGTTCTGGTTAGGCAGCCCCCCCCCCAAGGCACAACATCCTAGTCTAGCATTCTGTTCTCACGTTGGCCAACCACATGCCTGTAGGAAACCTGCAAACAGGACATAAGCAGAAGGGCCCCCTCTCCGCCTGTGCACTCCAGACACTGGCATTCAGAAGCACTACTGCCTTGGACTGTGGAGGCAGAGCAGAGCCATCCTAGCTAGCAGCCTTTGACAGCCATATCTCCTCCACGAATTTGCCCCATCTTCTTTTAAAGCCATCTAGATTGGCAGCCGCCACTAACTCTTGTGGGAGTGAGTTCAGAAGTATAACTATCCACTGCGTGAAAGAGTTTCTTTTGTGCATTTACTAACCATTGCACTTTTTGGGGTGGGGCGGGGATTCCTCTAGTTCCCACCCACACCTTTAAAGATTCTCACTTCTGTGAACCTCAGGGCTCCACCAAACCTTCTGATTCTTCCCTCTTGAGCATCAGAATGACATCTAAATGGAACCTCCACATTCAGAGGTAAAGGGCCCCCTGACCATAAAGGGACCCCTGACCATTAGGTCCAGTCATGAGCAACTCTGGGGTTGCGGCACTCATCTCGCTTTACTGGCCGAGGGAGCCGGCGTACAGCTTCCGGGTCATGTGGCCAGCATGACTAAGCCGCTTCTGGCAAACCAGGGCAGCGCATGGAAACGTCGTTTACCTTCCCGCCGGAGTGGTACCTATTTATCTACTTGCACTTTGAAGTGCTTTCAAACTGCTAGGTTGGCAGGAGCAGGGACCAAGCAACGGGAGCTCACCCCGTCACGGGGATTCGAACCACCGACCTTCTGATCGGCAAGCCCTCGGCTCTGTGGTTTAACCCACAGCGTCACCCGCGTCTCTACATTTAGAGGTAGCATAGCCCTGAATTCCAGCTGGCTGGGGAGCCCCACCCCAGGTGAGGACTGTTGCTGTCATTCCCTGACAGTGGATTTCTCTGGAGGCATCCCAAAGCCCTATGAATTCACAGGCTGCTTCCTATTTTGAAAATGCAAGTGAGATAGAACCTTAAAAAAAAACAAAAAGCCAACAACAAATGCAGCTACTCAGCTACTACAATGGGTGTCAAAGGCTAGGCTGCTTTCTCCCTTTCAGAGAGTGCTTTGACGCCAATGAAGGTTACCTTGATGAGGGTTATTTCTGTTTTGCTCTTTTGCCGCTCCTCAGAGTTGTGGAGAACACCATCAATAATTCAACACTGCTTACGTGGCAGAGAGAGAGAAAGGGGGGGGGGACCGTTGCCGTTGGCAGAGCAGGGCTTATAATGGGAGCTGCTCAGGGCCTTGCAAAAGAACAAAGAAAGGGGTTGCTGAGCCAAATGAAAAAGGTCACCCTTCCTGCTTTGTGTCATTGTTGGTGGTCAGGGGCAATGAGTACAGCAATGCCTTCTCAGTCACAGGTGTTCCCAGGCCCTATTTTAAGAGAGCTTAGCAGAAGAGGAACTTGGCTTCGGAATCAGACCGAAGTCCCACCTGGGCCACATTCACACCTGTGACTTGTTAGGAGGGCCCCTGTTCCCTTACCTGAATTCCCAGAGTTTCCTAGAAAGAGGAGTTGATTGTTAAACCCCTTTGGGAATGGCATCTCTTTGCAATTGCATCTCAGCAGAGCTGAGAAACAACCCACAGCACCTCCCACAGTGCTTTGGGAGAAGCCATGACGGTTTGAATTGGCACCACAGTGTTTTAAATGGAATGATTGATGGGTTCCTGGAGAGAGGACTTTATTGGTCATGCCCTCAGTGTGGACTGGCACCCACATTGTCATTCTTTGGGCATCTGGGGAAGATCTTTATATTTTCCCAGCTGTTTGGGGTTAATCTTCTAGTACTTTCTTTGTATGGCATGTTGGTTTTATTTCTTCTGCTTATTCTGTGGTGATTTGCTTGCTTTGTTCATTAGGGAGGGAGGGAGGTTGATTTTGTGAATTGTATTGATCAGCACCCAGAGAAAGCTAATTTATTGGTTGGTATTCAAATGTTGTAAGTAAATACAGTGGTACCTCAGGTTACAGACGCTTCAGGTTACAGACTCCGCTAACCCAGAAATAGTACCTCGGGTTAAGAACTTTGCTTCAGAATGAGAACAGAAATCGCGCGACGGTGGCACAACGGCAGCGGGAGGCCCCATTAGCTAAAGTGGTACCTCAGGTTAAGAACAGTTTCAGGTTAAGAACAGACCTCCGGAACAAATTAAGTTCTTAACCCGAGGTAACACTGTAAATGAAATAAATAAATGAAGGTAAATATGAGATTCCTTCCCTGATCCCAGGTCCAGAAGTGATGAAATTGTGGATCAGAGCGCCTGAGCGAAAGTTATTTGGATGTTACTTTAAGGGTATTCCTAAAACAGTCTGGTTTGATCCGTGGCTTCTGTATACCCTGAACTGTGCTGAAATGGGGACACTTGAGTACAAATTGTGTCCGGATCAATTATTCAAGAGGCTGGGGATTTCACTGCTTAAAGCAAGTGGCAGTGCTTACATGAGTGTGCAGAGACTGCTGGGGTTGTGAGTGCATATGGAACCTGGGAGCAGTAGGGATGAAGTGAGTTTTGCACACCCACACACTCACACCCTGAGTGATCTGTTTGTGTCCTTGTTTTTCTCAGTGGTGCAATCAGTGTTCCAAGTTTATTTTCCAGTTTAGGTTGTCCCTCACTTCAGAACAGAACACCCTTTCCTGCTGTTCCCCAAGACTGCTTTCATCACTTCTTCATACATAAGATAAAAATGTAACACTGTCGTCATGCCACAGTTTGCATGGCCACCTACGGGCAGCGCGTGAGCAAGCAGCGTGGGTGACAGGCAGCCCAGGCAATCTGTCTAACAGAGGGTAAGGCATTTCACTGCAGCCCCTCCATTAAATGTGGCTGCAGCAAGGTTTAATGGAGGGGGGAGGCATTTCAGAGAGTGGCTTGACAGGCAAGGAGCTTGGCCAGGTGCAGAGGGAGGAGGGGTTGGCCAGGTGTGAGGGAAGGGGGCTAGAGCGTGTAGGCAGGGTTATCAAATGGAGGAGGGAATACAAATACAACAACAACAACAACAATAATAATTTATTATTTGTACCCCGCCCATCTGGCTGGGTTTCCCCAGCCACTCTGGGCGGCTTCCATAGAAACAAAAAATACAGTAAAATATCACAGATTAAAAACTTCCCTGAACAGGGCTGCCTTCAGGTGTCTTCTAAATGTCAGGTAGTTATTTGTCGCTTTGACATCTGATGGGAGGGCGTTCCACAGGGCAGGCGCCACTACTGAGAAGGCCCTCTGCCTGGTTCCCTGTAGCTTTGCTTCTTGCAATGAAGGAACCGCTGGAAGGCCCTCAGCGTCCGGGCAGAACGATGGGGGTGGAGACGCTCCTTCAGGTATACTGGGCCGAGGCCGTTTAGGGCTTTAAAGGTCAACACCAGCACTTTGAATTGTGCTCGGAAACATACTGGGAGCCAATGTAGGTCTTTCAAGACCGGTGTTATATGGTCTCGGCGGCCACTTCCAGTCACCAGTCTAGCTGCCGCGTTCTGGATTAGTTGTAGTTTCCGAGTCACCTTCAAAGGTAGCCCCTCGTAGAGCGCATTGCAGTAGTCCAAGCGGGAGATAACTAGAGCATGCACCACTCTGGCGAGACAGTCCGCAGGCAGGTAGGGTCTCAGCATCCCACATCCCCTTCCCTGCATCCCCCACAGTTGTACAACTTTCATATCAATCTCAACATACAACTAAATACCTACATTGCCCAGATTCTGACTTTGAAGGCTGAAGAGACCTAGCCTTGTTTCACAATTACCAAAATTGTTATTTGCGTTCCAGTCTCAAATACCATCCCTTCTAC
Organism: Podarcis tiliguerta; assembly: GCF_965153285.1. Taxonomy (NCBI): domain Eukaryota; kingdom Metazoa; phylum Chordata; class Lepidosauria; order Squamata; family Lacertidae; genus Podarcis; species Podarcis tiliguerta. Next base: position 3,042,773 of record NC_139553.1, read on the forward strand.
TTGCCATCTGATGAAAGCTCTTTCTTCCTTTCCGTGGTTGGCGGGCCCTTGTTTACTCCCCTGTGTGTGTAAAACAGACTCAGCTGACGTGTCCAACTGCTGCCGCACAGCTGAGAACACCCTCTGTGAGAACCTGCAAACCTGTTGTTTAATTTCTCAGTTCCCTGGGTTTTAAGCTCACAGCCTCTTTGCAGCCGGCTGAGGCGTCGCAAGTGGTGTTTAAACATTGCACGCACATTTTTAATTCTTTGAAAAGTGGAGCGTCCATGTCTTTTTAAAACAAAGTTGGGGTGCAACAGTTGTTTTAGTGCGGAACTGGAGGCATGGCCCCTGCTATAGCACATATGTTTCAACTTACTGTGGAGAGTCCTAGTTTTTATTCTTGTTAATTTGTGTGTGCACTTGATAAATATCTATAAGATTAACATCCACTTGACCTTCTTTGGGATGGGGTGAGGGCGGATACTTGTCACAAAATTTGTAAGTGTGCATTTGTATGGTAGGAGTTTTTCAGGAACAAGACTCTCATGTTCCTCCACTTCAGTTCTGTGTTTGACATAGCAGTGCAAGAACAGCCTTGTTTGCTACAGCATTTACTTTTTGGAAAAAAGAAAATAGAGAAGGTTCTACGTGCCAGAGGCTTGCAGGTGGACTACTTTGGAAAACTGAGGTTCTATTCAGCTACTCAGACTAGTAGCCATACGTAGACCTCAAATCCACTTTTAGCTAAATCCCATAATCCAAGGTAGCAGCAATTTTACAGAATTGTAGAGTTGGAAGCGACCTCCTAGAGGGTCATGTAGTCCAACCTCCTGCAATGCAGGAATCTCAACTAAAACATCCATGACAGATGGCCACCCAATCTTAAAAACGCTCAATGAATGAGAGCCCACCACCTTCTGAGAGAGTCCGTTTGACTGGCTGACTCTTACGGTCTTCCTGATGTTTGGTCGGAATCTCCTTTCTTGTAACTTGAAGCCATGGGTTCGAGTCCTACGCTCCAGAGCGGGAGAAAATAAGCAGGCTCCATCCTCCATGTGACAACCCTAATAATAATAATAATAATAATAATAATAATAATAATAATATATTTATACCCCGCCCATCTGGCTGGGCTTCCCCAGCCACTCTGGGCGGCTTCCAACAAAATATTAAAATACAGTGGTACCTCGGGTTACATACGCTTCAGGTTACAGACTCCGCTAACCCAGAAATAGTACCTCGGGTTAAGAACTTTGCTTCAGGATGAGAACAGAAATCCTGCTCTGGCGGCGCAGCAGCAGCAGCAGGAGGCCCCATTAGCTAAAGTGGTTCTTCAGGTTAATTACAGTTTCAGGTTAAGAACAGACCTCCGGAACAAATTAAGTTCTTAACTCGAGGTACCACTGTACAGTAATGCATCAAACAATAAAAGCTTCCCTAAACAGGGCTGCCTTCAGATGTCTTCTAAAAGTCAGATGTCTTCTAAAAGTCTGGTGGTTGTTGTTCTCTTTGACATCCGGTGGGAGAGTGTTCCACAGGGCAGGTGCCACTACCGAGAAGGCCCTCTACCTGGTTCCCTGTAACTTGGCTTCTTGCAGCGAGGGAACCGCCAGAAGGCCTTCGGCGCTGGACCTCAGTGTCCGGGCAGAACGATGGGGGTGGAGATGCTCCTTCAGATATTGGAAGATGTCTGTCATCTTTCCTCTCAGTCTCGTCTTTTCCAGTCTTAACATACCCAGCTCCTCATAAGGCTTGGCTTCCAGAACCTCGGTCATCTTGGTCGCCCTCCTCTCCCCACCTTCCAGCTTGTCAATACCCTTCTTAAACTGGACACAGGACTCCAGGTGGGGTCTGACCAGGGCAGAATAGAGTGGTACTATTACAGTCGAATATTTTGTAACAAGTCCATGGCACATTTCCACCCCACCTGCCTCCCAAAGCTCAGTCAGTTTCCCCTGTTTTTTGATTGCTTCTTTCTTAGAAGGCTGACACTTTGTAAAGCTTGTTTGCTTCTTCGCTTGAAGACAGCAGTGCTAGCAAGGCTTCACCTTTGACGATAACCTGCTGCCTGTGAGCCGGGGGACATAGCTTGCCTGGGACAATGGCAGGATGCGAGGCTTGGCTCTGCCTCCTTCCCTCTTAGCTGTTGCAACCCTCAGAAGGACGTCACAGCCTCTCCCTGGCTTTCCGGACTGTGTTAAAGCTCTTAGTGTTTCTTCCTCGTGCCCTCCCTTGCTACCAGGAGTTCGGCTTGCTTGTAGCAGCCATTATATAAGGCCTTCTGGAAGGCAGGCAGGCAGACAATTTTTAGAACTGTTTTCTTTTATTCATTTGCAGCAGAAGGGGGAGTTCTGATTTTCCTTAGTGTTTGTGCGGCTTGACTCCTGAGCAAGTCATGAACTGCAACATAACCATTAGATGAGATTGCTAGGAGCCATCAATTTCCCTTTCCTCCTCTATGAATTCATCTAATCCTCTCTTAAAGCTTTCGCAGTTGGTCACTATCACTCTCTCCGATGGGTTCCATAGTTTAACTATGTGCCGCACATCGATCCCACTGCTCCTGAGCTTGCTGTCCAGTCTGCCTGGCCAAATTTTTGAAAGCCTCTTGACCATGTGTCCTTGTGGGATATTTTTTTCCCCCAATTTAATTTTTTTTTTCTTTTAGCAGTCTCTGCTGAAAGGTTGTGGGTTTCTTTCTTCCAGTTTGAAAATTGACAATAAAATGATTAAAATGTGAGGCTGATAAAATAGTGCTCAATGAATTATAAATGATTTGGAGGCTATTATAAATGAAGGCATGGAAGACCCAAGCTCAAATTTGTGCTGGTTTGTAAGATTTGTATTGGCCATTGGAGAGCCATTTATCTCTTGGCACCCCTTTCCCATCTGTGAAATGGGCATGTTTCATGCTTGCTTCATAGAGTTGTTGGGCTGTACTGAAGCCAAAGAGCAGTGCAAAGGATATCCTGTGCGACTGAAAAAGCTGCTGTGCAGCTTTGACTCATCAATACTGTTTTCAAAGAACTCAGCTGGATCAGGCCAAGGCTTCATTTAGTCCAGCAGGTAATGTTCCTGACCATGTTCAGAAGCAAATTGCTTCGAACAGGACAGCAGTTCTCCCTTCTGCACAGGTGCTGCTTGGTCCTTAGGTAAAGGTAAAGGGACCCCTGACCATTAGGTCCAGTCGTGGCCGACTCTGGGGTTGCGGCGCTCATCTCGCTTTATTGGCCGAGGGAGCCGACGTACAGCTTCCAGGTCATGTGGCCAGCATGACTAAGCCGCTTCTGGCGAACCAGAGCAGCGCATGGAAACGCCGTTTACCTTCCCGCCAGAGCGGTACCTATTTATCTATTTGCACTTCGACGTGCTTTTGAACTGCTAGGTTGGCAGGAGCAGGAACTGAGCAACGGGAGCTCACCCCATCATGGGGATTCGAACCGCCGACCTTCTGATCAGCAAGCCCTAGGCTCTGTGGTTTAACCCACAACTCCACCCACGTCCCTGATAGGTCCTTAGGGGTGCACAAATAGGGGTGCTAGGTCCTTAGGGGTGCACAAATCCGTATAGAGGAATTTGTATGTGTGTGGGTGCCACTGGGCAAATGAAGATGAAGGGTGACTAATGCTTTGCAAGATGCCTCCCATACCACCTCTGCTCTGAGAAGGAGGAGGAGGAGGAGGAGGCAGTGCTGGAGATTTGAAACTCAGAAGCCTGGATATACTCCTAATGTTCTGCTCCCCTGTACGCCCACGTCTCCAAAAGAAAACCAGGATTCACGGTTGTTCCTCTCTTCTATTATCTCTACAGCAACTTTATATGGTAGATGAGGCTGAGGGATAGTGACTGGCCTAGATTACCCAGTGAGCTTCATGGTTGGAACTGGGTTTTGAACCTGGGTCCCCTTGCCTCTGTTTGAGCTTTTGGGACTGGTGTAGGCCACACATCCCTCCTTACCAATTCCTGCTCTGCACCTTCCTTGAGGGCTTTTGGCCGACCAGAATGTGTCCTTAACCAGGTCAACCTAATCTTCTTGCTTGCTAGGATAGAGGAGTGGGTTGCGTGCATTTGTATGTGCACACATATGTACACTCACACATACATGCACAGAAACCTCTGCCTTAGCCGAAAGTAAGATTAGCAACACTCTTGCCTCTGGCAAGCCTCTCCCAGTAGACTCTCCATGAGGAAATGTGACCTTCAGGATGAAAAAGTTTCCCCTTTTCCTGTTCTTACCCCCATGCTGAGAGTCAGTGTGACATGTTTGCAGGTGGGCTGCCTCTGAGTGTGGAGGCTTTGCTTATTTCAATTTTGCCTTCTATGGAACTCGAGGCAGTTTTTGTGGGGTTCCAAGCTGGTCCTAGACTAGACCCTCCGATCTGCCTGGCATCTTGCGTCACCCCTCTGTGCCAGGCAGGCTCTGATTCCATTATAGCAAACATGACTAATGGCACCTGATGGAAACAATTCTTGGCAAATGTGTCTAATTCTTTTGCAAGGATGTGCAGAGCAGTTCATGTTTACGAAAACCTCAGGTGCTGGTAAATGAGGCCAGCCTTCCTTCCCACCCGCTGCCCTTCTAGAAATTTCCAGCACTGTTAACCACCAACAAATGGGAGTTTAATTGCATCATAAGTAGCAGTTGCAACCGGAGACTGTAAATGGCAGCTGATAACCTTATTGGAGCTTTAATTAGATTGAGAAGTATCTCACTTGCTGCTTAATCCTTGTTGGAAGGAGGGAGAGGGAGCCAAAGCAGAACTGCGCCAAAACCTTCCAGAGGGCAAAGCAGCGGCATGATAGGTTTGTTGTTAGCAGGAAGCTGGCGACAGCTGAAGGGTTCTGAGAGCTTTACTTGGAGAATCCCCTCTGTCTGGAGGAAGGGTGTGAGGATTCTCTCCTGTTAACCTGAGATGAGCTTGCTGGATCAGGCCAAGGGGGACCCACCTAGTCCAGCATCCTGTACTCAAAGTGGCCAACCAGGACCTCAAGCACAGCAGCAACTTTCTCCTCCTGCAGTTTCCAGCACAGAAACCAGCACTTCTTTGGTGCTCTGGCTGGCCAGCTTCCTGGCCCTGAAGGCTTCTCAACGAGGGGTTTGCTGCTGCTATTCTTTAATAGCAGCATTAAAGGAGAGAGGCCATCATTATAAAATCAAATTTTACACAGGGCAGGAAAGGCAGTCACTTATCGCATTATTCAGCTGTACACTTCAATTTTAAAAGAATGCTTTAAAACAGCTAGGAGATATGTGAAATGGGTGTCCAGGGTGTGGGTGCGTGTATACAGCTAGAGGAGCTACCTGCCCACCCCACTGGAAACTTCATCTCTCTGCCACCAGCATTATGCCGGCCCAGCACCTAAGCCAACAAGAGCAATTGTTGGGTTTCCCTTGCAAAACCTTTCTCTCTCTCTCTCCTCTGCCAACCTTCCAGCCCTGTGGACAGGCAGCCAATGGTCGTGAGATCTAGCTCAAAGTCACCACCACGTGCAGCCACCTGCTCCTGTGTCGTTGCCTCCCCTCGCATTACCACATTGTGACTTTTTTTAATTAAAAAATATAGTAACCTGAGGCAACACCATCACATTCTCCCTCTGCTGGCAGGCTGGGCATGGGTTGTTTGCTTTTCAGGTGGGGGGAGTTTCAGTCTACACACACACACACACACACACACACGCCCATTTAAGCAAACAGTTCCTGGAAGGGAGCAGGATGTCAGGGCAGGCTCCAGCGTCCTGTGAGTTGCACCTTCTGCTGGAAGACTCTGGAGCATTTTAAAGCTGTGTGGAAAGTGACTGTGTGTAAGGATGACAGATCCCGTCAGTCTTGGTTGCTGTCGCTTTTTCATTTTTCCAGTCTTAAGTCTCCCCCCATGCACCCCCCCAAAAAATCTGCATTGTTTGCTTTTTTTAAAGTTACACACACACACACACACACACACACACACAAATCACATGCTATTTCCCTCCAATATACACAGGGTAAGTTGATTTTGAATAGGCCAGTTGTACAAAGCTCTACATTCTAGTTGGGGAAAGAGGAATGGGAATCCACGCAGGGCAGGCGAGTGGTAAGTCCTCCACTTAGGCAAACCCAAATCCCCAGATTCCCAGTTTCCATTTTTTGAAAAATATGCATACAGTCATATCTCAGGATAAATACGCTTCAGGTTGAGTGCTTTCGGGCTGCGCTCTGCGGCGACCTGGAAGTAATGGACAGACAGTCAAAATGACATCACGCACATGCGCAGAAGCGGCAAACACGACCCGCGCATGCGCAGACACTCTGTTGCATCTTACGTTCTGTTCAGGATGCGAACGGGGCTCCGGAACAAATCCCATTTGCATCCCAAGGTACCACTGTATCTATAGATCTGTAGAATCTGAGATATGGGGTGAAATGTACTGGTGGTATTAATATTTTTCTTCTGAGAAATTATCCTGCTCCCCACAGCCTTTTCAGTGCTTTGTTTTGCTCTTGGGGAAAATTTGCAGACATCCATGGGGTGTGTGTGTGTGATAGAGACTTATAATACAATGCAGGGTGTCCAGGAAGTGGGTTTGGTCGTCCCGTCCCCCCACCCACCCCCCGCAATACTAGAACTTAGGAGGCCAGTGTCTGCCCAAAAGTGGGTGGTAGATTCAGGCCAAATAAAGGAATGCAACATTTATTTCACTGCCACGGTGTTGCATTAATTTATGCAACAACGGGATGGCCACTAACTAAGGCGGTTTTTTAAATGGAGTCTCCATGGAGTTCAGTCCAGAGCTGTTGGTGATGTTGTCCCTGTTTAGCAGTGATATGTAGCTGGGTTGCATCTGCTGGGGGCGTGGGAGGGCTGGAGCCCCTGTGGCCTCTGTTTGGCTTAGCTTAGGGTTACCAGATGTCCCCATTTCCCAGGGACAGTCCCCGGATTTGCAAATAAGTCCCTGGACAAATTCCATCCCCGGAATGTCCCCAGATTTCATCTAATGTCCCCGGGAAACGCAGCAGTGGCAGTCTCAGCAGCCCAGAGCAGTTGGGTCTTGCTGGCTTCAGGAGCTGCTGGGAAGTCCCCATATGATGGTAGTGCAGGGGGCAGCTTCCGGGCTGCCCCCACCTTCCCTGACCCCAGCAACTAAGCTATAAAGGGAGGCTTCATGCTGCCTATTGGAGCAGCCCTGACCCCAACTCCTACTTGCATGCAAGCGGGGGAAGGGAAAGGGATCTCTCAGTTAGGCAACGGGAAGCCTCCCTTCCCAGCTGAGGGATCCCCGCCCCCTCCTGCCTGCACGCAAGTAGGAATGGGATTGGGGCTGCTCTGATGGGAAGGGAGGCATTGCTCTGCCCGAGCCTTGCCACCCCCGCCACTCTCGGCCCTCCTTCTCTGCCTTCCATGCCTGACCCATCATGCACCACTTCACCACCACCGAAGAACCAACAACTCAGGATTCATTGAAAAAAATCTGGTAACCTTAGCTCCACTACAGGTGAAACTCGAAAAAATAGAATATTGTGGAAAAGTTCATTTATTTCAGTAATTCAACTTGAAAGGTGCAACTAATATATGAGATTGACTCATGACATGCAAAGCGAGATCTGCTTCTACTTCTCAGAGGTCCAATCTTGCTTGATTTGCAATCCTTGTTTTGCTGATTTCCTTGAATATTCTAATTTTCTGAGATTGTTAATTTGGGGTTTTCATAAGCTGTACGTCATGATCATCGCAATGATAACAAATCAAGGCTTGACATATCTCACTTTGCATGTCCTGAGTCTATCTCGTATATTAGTTTCACCTTTCAAGTTGAATTAGTGAAATAAAGGAACTTTTCCACAATATTCTAATTTTTTGAGTTTCACCTGTAGGTCATGGTGGTGCTTTTGTCTCGTCTAGCAATGGCATTGTGAGTGACAACTTTGTGCAAAATGCATACAGATTACTAATGGGTTCTCTCTCTCACACACAGAGTCTTGTCCTCGAAGTCTGGAATGTGCTTTGCTGCGGCGTGAGTTCTGCCTCCCCGGATCGTATTCCTGTGGCCCGTGTCTCTCTCAGTTCATCGAGGATGAAGACGGCCAATGCATCCCAAAGGCACGGGCGGCCAGCGGTAGGTAGGGCTGGGTGCAGAAAGCCTCAGCCAGAACAATATTCCCAGTTCTCTTTCCGCAGCTCCAACCCAGTAAAGCTGTTTCTGGTCGCTCCATGCCAGAATCAGAAGTCTAGTATTCATGTTGCCCTCTTGTTGTTGTTGTTTAGTCATGTCCGACGCTTTGTGACCCCATGGACCAGAGCACGCCAGGCACTCCTGTCTTCCACTGCCTCCCGCAGCTTGGTCAAACTCATGCTGGTAGCTTCGAGAACACTGTCCAACCACCTCATCCTCTGTCGTCCCCTTCTCCTTGAGCCCTCCTTCTTTCCCAACATCAGGGTCTTTTCCAGGGAGTCTTCTCTTCTCATGAGGTGGCCAAAGGATTGGAGCCTCAGCTTCAGGATCTCTCCTTCCAGTGAGCACTCAGGGCTGATTTCCTTCAGAATCGGTTTGATCTTCTTGCATTCCATGGGACTCTCAAGAGTCTCCTCCAGCTCCGTAATTCAGAAGCATCCATTCTTTGGCGATCAGCCTTCTTGATGGTCCAGCTCTCACTTCCATACATCACTACTGGGAAAACCATAGCTTTAACTATACGGACTTTTGTTGGCAAGGTGATGTCTCTGCTTTTTAAGATGCTGTCTAGGTTTGTCATTGCTTTTCTCCCAAGAAGCAGGCATCTTTTAATTTCGGGACTGCTGTCACCATCTGCAGTGATCATGGAGCCCAAGAATGTAAAATCTCTCACTGCCTCCATTTCTTCCCCTTCTATTTGCCAGGAGGTGATGGGCCCAGTGGCCATGATCTTGCCCTCTACTGTTTCATTTTCTGTTTGGAGGAGAGGCCCCCATCCTCTGCTGCCACACTGTCCTGCATAGCATTTCCTCAGAGCTGCATTCCCTTGGGAGACTTGCAGGCAGCTTCCATGCTTTGGTGTGAAAGGTGAAAGCTGTTAAACCCAGATTAAACATTTGAGTGTTAAAAAGGAGTTGCTGTTTTGTGAACACAAATAAAACAATTGCAACTCATGACAACATAAAACCAGGATTCCTGCAGCATGAAGAAACTCGCTGAAACTTTCCTACTAGAAAATTTATGGGGAGGAGGTCCAACCCCCCCCCCCCCAGTTTTGTAACTCAGTGGTTCATGTTAAGCAATAGCGCCATCTCTAGGCAGCTGATGATGATAACTAAAAAAAGGTCTTCAGTGCACTTTGGTGCTATTCATTCTAGCCTAATGCAAAAGCTGGTTTTGGAAGTGTAAGGCGTACTGAGTTTGAAGATCTTGCCACCTGTTGTACAAGGAACCTATTTGTCCCAGGTGAATGTACTGGACCTATGTGGGTACAGTTGTCTTCCATCTACCCACCTTTTGAAAAGTGAGGAGCGGTGTTGGAAAGGAATGCAGTTTGTACACTGTGGTCTTCAATCTCCTGCCTGAAACATGACTTCATGCAAACTGATGATTCTTAGCGACAGATGGGAGCTTACATAAGAGCTTGGTTGTTAACGGATTGCTGTTCGGACTGCATTTCAGTTACCCAGGGAGATTATGTACTGCAAGTGGCACATCCTTTTCCCTTTAAAATGCTGGAGGTTGGGGGCTTCTCTGTTCCTGCGCTGTTTGTAATTTCCTTTAACACTCATGCAGTGGGTTAACTTCTAATGGAGTCTCAAGAGAAACAGCTTGCCCTAGACAACTCATTCCCCCTTATTCATCGCGCAGATGAATAACAAGCTGCATTTTCTTAAGGTGGACCCACATTTCAGTCCCAAATGCTTTCGGAGAATGCCTGAGGCGCACCTCTTTACCCTGACTTTTAATACATGAGGGGCGTGGTTTTAGGCCTCACCAGATAATAAATGAACTAACAATAATAGCAAGAACACCACCACAACTGCACAAGGAGGAGGTTGCAGTGTGCAGAAGTCTAAAAAACATTTAAGGGGTGGAATATAACACGTATTCACAAAACAGCCTAGTGGTTGACTGGGGAACAGGGAAGAGAGATGAAACAGAGCAGGCTCTTCAAAAGTGGTGGTCCATGGATCAGTGCTTAATAATAATAATAATAATAATAATAATAATAATAATAATAAATTTATATCCCGCCTTCCCTAGCCGAAACTGGGCTCAGAGCGGCCAGCAACAATAAAAGCAACACAGTTCACGTAAAATCACAATCAATCAATTGAAATGCATTCAAAAATCAATTCAATCTAAAATCAATTCGAAATCAAATTAATGGCAACCATTGGGCTACAGTTCTGTGAGGATTACTGAAGGACGGGGTCAGACTGTGTCTTGGCCAAAGGCCTGGTGGAACAGCTCTGTCTTGCAGGCCCTGTAGAAAGATGTCAAGTCTGCAGGGCCCTAGTCTCTTGTGACAGAGCGTTCCACCAGATCGGAGCCACAGCCGAAAAAGCCCTAGCTCTGGTTGAGGCCAGCCTAACCTCCCTGTGGCGCGGGATCTCCAATATGTTTTATTTGAGGACCGTAAGGTCCTCTGTGGGACATACCAGGAAAGGCAGTCCCGTAGGTACGAGATCAGCTGCTGGTCTGCAGGGATTCCACTACAGCCGAGGTTGAGTGGGACACTTCAGATTTGGCCCTTGCATGATTTCACATGCTTGGAAGTTTTGTCTCAGCAAACCTTACCAGGGTGCACCATCTAGCTGGCCACACTTATTTTTTAAATGTAGCTGATCTTATTTGTGTACTACCAGTGATTGTTTTATACTGTGCTTATGTACACTGCTAAAAGATTTTTTTATATATTTTTTTGGTGAAACTGTTTATGTACGCTTCCAAGCAAATAAATCTTAACATGAGATCCTGGTGATGTTTTGATGGAAGCTGCCTCGAGGGTTGAGAATGTGAACTGAGCAAGGGCTGGGTTGGCTGGCGAGTCTGTTTCTACTGGTTGTTCAGAGCAGAGAGGCCTGTTAACTCTGCCAACCCTAGAGCTGGAGGCAGAGAGAGAGAAAGAGTGCAGGTCTCCTCGGTTGGGTGTGTTCTGTGCTATGTGCTTGCATTATTAAAGACACTTTTTCATGTCCCAAGCAATAAAAAGCTGGGAAAGCTTGCCAGTCATTAAATATTCACAGAGTTCTAAAAATAGTAACACAGGGACTACATGGGACACAAGGTGTACCCTGGTTAGTGGAGACACCCCCCCCCCCCCCGCAAAGGGATGCTGGTATCCCAGATTTTGGGTTCTTGAGTGTGGGAAAGTACATAAGAAAAGTCTGCTGCAGGCCAGTAGCCCATCTAGACCAATATACTGTTCTCACTGTATCTATCTATATCGATATCGATATAAAGATTTTTATTAGTTTTTTAACATATCATTTTCAACAATAATTAAACATACTTTTGCATCTTATTTAATTTTTTCTGCCCTTTCTGAAAATTTTCCAATCTAATCTCTTAGTATGCATTTCTTATTTTCCCTATTACATTTCAAAATCATAACCAATATATCTTTTTCTTCTTTGTAACACTTTGTATATTTCTGCTTACAAAACCTCTTGTAGTCCTACTAGCGCAATTTGTTGATTACAGTTGCTCTTCAAATAATTCATTGACTTCTTCCAATCTTCTGTAAATCTCTGGTCCCGCAGGTTTCGAATCCTTACTGTCATTTTGTCCAATTCTGCATAGTCCATTCATTTCGTCTGCCATTCTTCTTTCGTCTGAATTTCTTCTTGCTTCCATTTCTGGGCTAACAATACTCTTGCCGCTGTTGTTGCATATAAGAACTTATTCTCATTGTATCCAATCAGATGCCTGTTATGGGAAACTTGTAAACAGGATTTGAGCAGAAGAACCCTTTCCTCTCCTGTGGCTTCCAACAACTGGTCTTCAGAAGCATCACTGCCTCATACTGTGGCAGCTGAGCAGAGCTGTTATGGCTACAAACCATCAATGACCCTCTCCTGCATGAATCTGTCCTTTACTTTTTTAAAGCTATCTATTTGGCAGTTCGAATCCCCGTGACGGAGTGAGCTCCCGTTGCTCGGTCCCTGCTCCTGCCAACCTAGCAGTTCGAAAGCACGTCAAAGTGCAAGTAGATAAATAGGTACTGCTCCGGTGGGAAGGTAAATGGCGTTTCCATGCGCTGCTCTGGTTTCCCAGAAGCGGCTTAGTCATGCTGGCCACAGGACCCGGAAGCTGTACGCCGGCTCCCTCAGCCAGTAAAGCGAGATGAGCGCCGCAACCCCAGAGTCATCCGTGACTGGACCAAACGGTCAGGGGCCCCTTTACCTTTACCTTTAAGTTGGCAGCCATTACTGCCTCCTGTGGCACTGAGTTCCACAAAGGACTTTCTTTTATCTGTTCTGAATCTTCCAATATTCAGCTTCCACAAATTCTAGTGTTACAAGAGAGGGAGAGACACTTATCTCTATCCACTTCACTGCTATCCAACCCAATTCATTTTAACCAACTCCCAGAAAATAGCTGGTCAGCTGCTGGCAGACAATAGAGCATAAACTGCCCATTGGCCTGCTATTTACCTGAGCCTGTAAAACTCAGTCTCAAACTTTTCCGTTCCAGCTGGCAGTGGGAGGGAAGGGATCTCCAGAAATCAAGACTTAAGTGTTGAGGACAGTATTGCCTATAGCTGTCAACTTACAGATTTGAAAATAAGGGACCAGCAGCCTCAAAAATAAGGGATCAGCAGCCAAAATAAGGGATTTTCCCGGCACAGGTATATTCAACTTCTGAGCCCCTCCGAGCCAAAGGCAGAAAGCCCAGCCAGCAGTCAAACCTCAAAGCAGTGGTTTCCACAGTTCAGCAACCCGGCAAAGGGGATGCAGCAAGGAAAACCACCGTCACCTCTCCGCTGGGAAGCGCTGAGCAAAGGCAACGTGGCTGATTTGATCAGCACAAGGCATGCAAGCTCCACCCTCCAGTTGTTCTTAGACTCCTTATTGGTTGAGCAACGCAGCCAAGCAACACAGTTGGAGCCTCCCTCCTCCCTAGCCGGCAGGCAGGGAGGGAGAAGAGCTGCTTCCTTTGAAACCGGGGAAATTTAAGGGACATCATCAATAAGGGACAGCAGCGGGACACGGTGCTGGGATAAGGGAGTTTCCCGCCAAATAAGGGACGGTTGACAGCTATGGTATTGCCTGCTTCATGAGTGAAACTGATAAAACGGTTAAACTAGAGCCTTGCGGGTAAACACTTGATATCTAGGGAAAAGTGATGCAGGGGCCAACATCTAAGATGATGGGTTGGTGGTGAAGGAAATGCAAGCTACAACTTCTCAGTCATGTTTTGAATCAGGACTTCATGTCAGTCTGGGCTGGGAGATACAGTGGTGCCTCGCAAGTCGAAATTAATTCGTTCTACGAGTTTTTCATCTTGTGAATTTTTCGTCTTGCGAAGCACGGTTTCCCATAGGAAATGCATTGACGGTTTCCCATAGGAATGCATTGACGGTTTTAAGAAAAAGGCGCAAGACGTTTTCGTCTTGCGAAGCAAGCCCATAGGGAAATTCGTCTTGCGAAGCAACTAAAAAAAACAAAAAACTCTTTCATCTTGCCAGTTTTTCGTCTCTTGCGAGGCATTCGTCTTGCAAGGTACCACTGTATTGGTGGCCCTACAGGTGTTATTGACCAGTAGTCTGGGATGATGGGAGTTCAGCAGCATTTGGAGACCTGCAGGTTCCCCATCCCTGATGAAAGGATTAAGAACTAATGCCATGTAGTAGATTTTTCTTTTATTTCCTTTTTTTTTTTTTTGTAATCTGCTTTGTAATAAAACCTAAACTGGGAAGTATTTAAATTTTGTTAAATAAAATAAAGATTGAACAATAAGGGACAGGATAAACTGAACCTATTTATGTCACTTGGAACTTTGTGGTTACTGATTTATTACGTTTTATTCTGGTATGTAAATTTGTTCCTTTATGTTTGGTTCTAGATATTCTCTTCAACTTTTGCTTTATTTTACTTGTCGTCCGTTTTTGTATTTTATGTTTTATTATGATAAAAATATATGAGAAAAGCAATCGCAAAATAAAATAGATTGAGTATGAAGTTACAAGTTCAAATCTTACCAAGTTGCTTTTGGCAAGTCTTCATTCTCCCTCTCTATCTCTCATCCTCTCCACCAGGAATAATATTAATGGCCTACCTGCAAGGTGGCTGTAATACATGTCAAATTCTTGGCAGAAGTCTACAGACAGCGTGGCAGCTTTCCCCCCAATCTGATGCCACCGCTGTGCTGGTTGGGCTGATGGGAATGATAGTCCAAAATATCTGGAGGGCAGATTGAAGGAATCATAGAATTGTAGAGGTAAAAGGAATGCCAGGGGTGATCTAGTCTAACCCCCTGCAATGCAGGAATCTCAACACATGGTCCATTTAATCTGAAACTACCAGACCCTGTTTGGCTTTGAAAATGTGGTAGCAGTTTTCTTGCTCTACTACTAGGAGTAGGCTGGCATATATAGGCTTTTCTCATCTACACTATTAAAGGTAAAGGGACCCCTAACCATTAGGTCCAGTCGTGAGGGACTCTAGGGTTGAGGCTCTCATCTCGCTTTACTGGCCGAGGGAGCTTCCGTACAGCTTCCGGGTCCTGTGGCCAGCATGACTAAGCCGCTTCTGGTGAACCAGAGAGCGCACGGAAACGCCGTTTACCTTCCCGCCGGAGCGGTACCTATTTATCTACTTGCACTTTGACGTGCTTACGAACTGCTAGGTTGGCAGGAGCAGAGACTGAGCAACGGGAGCTCACCCCGTCACAGGGATTTGAACTGCTGACCTTCTGATCGGCAAGTCCTAGGCTCTGTGGTTTAACCCACAGCGCCACCCGCATCCCATCTACACTATTAGGGTGGTGTTTTTTGTTAAAAAGAAGAAGAAAACTGCTGGGAATGTGATGCAAAAGCCAGCTGGCCGCGCATGGTGCTCCTTGACCCTCCTTCCACTATGCCAGCCCCCTCCCACACCCTGCGCACAAGAAACCCTGGCAATCATTCACTCTGATCTGAGGACGCTTAGCTCCTCCGGCGAACATCATAATTGCCACTCAGGGAACTGCATCTAACTGAATTTGAAGAAGTGACCTGGAGGGGAGCGAGCAAGAGAGAGAGATCTACAATTCCATCCTTTCAAAGAAGCCTGGCTTTATATAATTCCTAGCAACATAGGAGACAACTCCCATGGGGCTGAGGGATCTTTGCCCCCCATAAAACATTTGAGGGGGCCATGGGCCCCCAAAGTTGACGGGCATTGCCATTGAAATGGTGTGTGCGCGCTGCTTCATGTAATCAATTATGCGGGGCAGAGCTTACCTGCCCTCCCCTCCCCCATATTTTACTCAAGTTGTCCCTCCCTGCCTGGCAGAGTGTGTCCAGTGTTGCCCGGGATTTTTTAGAAACTGAAAAATATTGCATTTTTAAAAATGGATAGTGTAATTTGTGAGTTTGGACCCATCATGGGGAAAAATGGGTGAAGTCATGCCAGTCCGCCATCTTGGTTTGGAATTATGTCCTAACATCAATGAAGACTCCCACCTTAATGATCTTATTGAGTGGTGATCAAACCTATGCCAAAAAAATACCAGGTGAAGTAACACACACAACTTTGCCTGTGACTCTGCAATGGATATTTAATCATATTCACATTTAGATGTGCCACTGTCTTCACCAGCAGCAAGATGACTAGACTTCAGTATGGGAGAAAGTCCAGTTCACGTTCCCCCAAACCTCTGCCCCCAGCCTACCTCACAGGGTTGTTGCGAGGGTGAAATGCCACTAGCTGGGGGAGGGGGGGGGGAGAACAGGATGCAAACATGTCAGCCACAAGTCCAACAGCTGTTTGATTGGGGAAGAAACACAGCCAATCTTACTTTTAGCCTATTGTTGATTTTATAAATAATTTTTTATTAATTTTTACACATACTTTCTAGCATAACATCCTTTTAAACATCGTTTCGAAATTTTTGGCTATCACAGCTTGAGACTTCCTTTAACCTTGACTGATGGTTTTCTAAAGTCTTTCTAATTATGCATTAGTGAGAGCTAGACCATAAAGAAGGCTGATCGCCGAAGAATTGACGCTTTTGAATTCTGGTGCTGGAGGAGACTCTTGAGAGTCCCATGGCCTGCAACAAGATCAAACCTCTCCATTCTTAAGGAAATCAGCCCTGAGTGCTCACTGGAAGGACAGATCCTGAAGCTGAGGCTCCAGTACTTTGGCCACCTCATGAGAAGAGAAGACTCCCTGGAAAAGACCCTGATGCTGGGAAAGATGGAGGGCACAAGGAGAAGGGGACGACAGAGGATGAGATGGTTAGAAAGTGTTCTCGAAGCTACAAACATGAATCTGACCAAACTGCGGGTGGCAGTGGAAGACAGGAGTGCCTGGCGTGCTCTGGTCCATGGGGTCACGAAGAGTCGGACACGACTGAACGACTAAACAACAACAATTATGCATTTTGTTACTGCTGTAGTTATTGCTATAAACTCAAATTCCCAGTACATCTATTCTTAATTCTCTTCGCAATAATTTATAAATTGCTCCTTACGAAACTTCTTTGAACCCTACAAGGGATGTCAAGCTTATTGTTGGTTTTAATTATTATTTTTGAAGGTTTTGCATCTTTTAAAACTATTTTTACTGGTAATTATCGGTAAACCACTGTGAGGGTTTATTTTAAGCAGTTGTTTGGTCTATAAATTTATGAAATAATCTGTTGATAACTTTTCTTTGGATTTGTTGTCCCCCCCCCCCAATACCTTCTGTCTTCCTTCTTAGGGCGAGCCAGTGTTCCCAACCTAGAGGAAGAAGTTGATTTAGTGGCGGATGCGCTGTCCAAACAGAATAATGCTCTCCAGGAAGGTAAGTCTCTCCTGTGGACCAGTTTCCACTCAGCACATATTGGATGAAAGATTAGGGTTGATGCTTTCTTTCTTCTCACATAGGGTGAGACCGTCCAGGGGTGCGTGTGGGTTGTCCTTCTGCATGAATTAATTTGTAAAGAAATATACAATAATAAGAGTACAGGTGAAACTGGAAAATTAAAAAATCGTGGAAAAGTTCATTTATTTCAGGAATTCAACTTAAAAGGTGAAACTAATATATGAGCTCGACTCGTGACATGCCAAGCGAGATCTGCTTCTACTTCTCAGAGGTCCAATCTTGCTCTATTTGCAATCCTTGTTTTGCTGATTTTATTGAATATTCTCATTTTCTGAGATTGTTAATTTGGTGTTTTCATCAGCTGTACGCCATAATCATCACAATTATAACAAATAAAGCCTTGACATATCTCACTTTGCATGCCACGAGTCTATCTCATATATGAGTTTCACCTTTCAAGTTGAATGACTGAAATAAACGAACTTTTCCACGATATTCTAATTTTTTGAGTTTCACCTGTAGAACAAATCACGGCTTGACATATCTCGCTTTGCATGTCATGAGTCGATCTCATATATTAGTTTCACCTTTTAAGTTGAATTAGTGAAATAAAGGAACTTTTCCACAATATTCAAATTTTTCGAGTTTCACCTGTACATTCATTGGTAAAAAAGGAATATAGAACGGGATAGACAGGAAGTCCAAAGTGTTTGTAGATATATGATTTTGGAATAGTTTTTTGTCCCTGTTTCTTTTATTTAGGTATATAAACTTTGTATATAAACTTTCATAGAATCATAGAATCATAGAGTTGGAAGAGACCACAAGGGCCATCGAGTCCAACCCCCTGCCAAGCAGGAAACACCATCAGAGCACTCCTGACATATGGTTGTCAAGCCTCTGCTTAAAGACCTCCAAAGAAGGAGACTCCACCACACTCCTTGGCAGCAAATTCCACTGTCGAACAGCTCTTACTGCCAGGAAGTTCTTCCTAATGTTTAGGTGGAATCTTCTTTCTTGTAGTTTGGATCCATTGCTCCGTGTCCGCTTCTCTGGAGCAGCAGAAAACAACCTTTCTCCCTCCTCTCGGTGACATCCTTTGTATACATGCTGAAAATTATATTATAATAAGCCTTGTGATGTAATATGAAAATGTTTGCCGATGTAACATAAGAACGTTAATAAATAAATAAAACTCAAAAGAAAAGAAGAAAAGATAATATTTCGCCCTCACCCCAACCTTTGTGGACATGTTTTTGCCTTACACAGAAACCCCAGCCCCCACAGGCAAGCACCCCAGGATCGGTGCGTCGAAGTCAGTGTCCTCACCAAAGGGACAGGCAAGACGCCCTCCTGCAACACCTTCCCTTCGCACAGAAGCAGTCAAAAGTACTCCAGTGAAAACCTCACTCTCGTCAAATGACGCTCTCATACTGGGTAAGCGGTTCAGCAAGGCAACTGGGTGTTCCATATATGGCAGAATATAATATAACAATGAAAGACTATATCAATCCAAATTTCAAACGCACAGCAGTGAGGCAAATAGTTGTTTCCACTTGGGGGGGAGGGCTCCCCCTCCCACCACAGAGTTTTGGACCCAATCCGTGTGGAATTTAGGGAGCACTTCCAGAGCGCTTGGCTCACCGCCAGAGGTGGATAAGAGGAATAACAAAGAAAGATGGGTTTGACTTGGTAGGGTCTCAGTTTATATCCTTTACTAACAATAGGAGAGCCTCTTCCACCTCAGCCGCAGGAGCCGCTATGGAGACATTATCTTAACGCTTCAGATTGAAGCATAATCCTGTGGATGTGAGCTTAACCTGAAATGTAGAAGATTTTCCAAGTTTGTTTTGATGCCATGTGGGTGACTACATATAAAACTTAACAGCTGGATATGCATTTGTCTTGGAAGACAGCACTTTGTTTGTTTGGTTGTTTGTTTTACTTGTAATGAAGTTTGTAAAGGAAAATGTTTAATAATAATAATAATAATAATAATAATGATGATGATGATGATGATGCTTTTAATCGGTGTACAGTAAAGTTGAAAAGACACAATGAAGATAAATCAATTTAAACTCAACCACAGAGTTACAAAACTTGCTTAAATTGTCTGCTGAGGTGGAAAGGGCATCTCCAGCTGCCAGAAGTCTAATAGGGAGGGGACTCCTCTGATAATAATAATAATATATTTTTATTTCTATCCCGCCCTCCCCAGCCAAAGCCGGGCTCAGCGTGGCTAAGAACAATAAAAGTAACACAGCATTCTAAAATCAATTCATTCTAAATCAATTCAGAATCAAATTAATGGCAACCATTGGGCTAGAGTTCTGTGAGGATTGCCAAGGGGAGGGGGTCAGCCTGTGCCTTGGCCAAAGGCCTGGTGGAACAGCTCTGTCTTGCAGGCCCTGTGGACAGATGTCAAGTCCCGCAGGGCCCTAGTCTCTTGTGAGAGAGTGTTCCACCAAATCGGGGCCACAGCCGAAAAAGCCCTGGCTCTGGTTGATCTCAACCATGAGAGAGTTCCACAGAACTGTCCCACAATGCTGAATGCACCACTGGTTGCTGATTTGCAGGTAGGGATTTTATGCTTCCACCTGCAATGAGGGGCAGTGTATGAACACTTAGAACAAGGACAGTGTTTAAGCAAACAAATAAAATGCTAATGAAGAAAATAAAATCATAAAGGCTGGAAGTTCTTCGACAATGCTTCACCTGCCATCATCCCAGGAGGTTACTGCTGGTTCCTTCCCTGCTTGCTTCCTTCCCTGGTGTGTCTCTATACAAACTTTCTACCTGTGTGTCTCTGCAGGGATGATAGTCGTGTGTACAGCTGCAGGAATCGCAGCTCTGGTGGTGGCAGCTGTGTGCTGGTGCAGGTAGGCCCATGCAAAACCTTTACTTGGCAAGAGGCCAGCAGTTTTATTTAGTGCTTCCCCCCACCCCCACCCCAAAACACCATTCTCGGGAACCGCTAGGAGGGGTGGGGATGCAGGTATAATAATGCTAGAATGAGGAGCTGCTTAAGAGCAGCAACAACTGCAATTGTTTATTGCATCCCACCATTTTCTCCACGGAGCTCAAGGCGTCACCCATGGTTCTCCCCTACTTCATTTATTCACTACAGCAACCCTGTGAGGTAGGTTGGGCTGAGAGTGAACGAGTGGCCAAGTAGGGATTTGGACCCTGGTCTCTAAGCACTAAACAAGGCAGTCCTGTGTACCATTCTCTGCTGTAGTATCAAGTGCTGAAGGAGGCTGAATGTTGCCCTCAAGCCCTTCTTATTGGCTTTTCAGAAGCGGGCCACTGTTGGTAACAGGCTAGATGGATTTCTCGCCTGCTCCAGCAAGCTGCTGGTGTGTCTAATTATTTACTTGCTTTCCTCTTCTCCTCCTCTTCCTAGGCTGCAAAAGGAAATACGCCTTGCACAGAAAGCAGACTACCCAGTTCAGAAACTCCCGGGCCCTCCGTCGTATGACAAGATCTCAGTATGTCCTTTCCTCTTTGATGCCTGTTTGCTGGCTATGCACTAAACTTGATGCTCTTCCCTGTTTGAAGGGAATGTGGGGGAAAACATTTGTATGCCTAATTCCAGGCAATGATGAGCCCCAGTTACCTAGCCATAGCAGGGGATTGCCTTTGCATCTCTGTATCCTATACTGTTCTGGCCTCACAACCTTCCAAATACAGTGGTGCCTCGCAAGACGAAATTAATTCGTTCTGCGAGTTTTTTCGTCTTGTGAATTTTTTCGTCTTGCAAAGCACCACTGTGTATTTACGGTTTCCCATAGGAATGCATTGGCAGTTTTTTTAAAAAGGCGCAATACGTTATCGTCTTGCGAAGCAAGCCCTTAGGAAAATCCGTCTTGCGAAGCAACTCAGAAAACGAAAAACTCTTTCGTCTTGCGAGTTTTTCGTCTTCTGAGGCATTCGTCTTGCGAGGTACCACTGTACATCTCTGCTAGCAGGGGCAAGTCATTCTGCACGTTTCTGCACTGGATGCAGTTAATACAATTGCTCCTGGGGCATAAGAATTACCTTCCCTAGGGAGGAGTCTGCACATTGCTTCCCTTTGTGAGCAGCTGCTGTGGACTTGGCTCCTTCTCAACAGGAAATGCTTGCCTGGACTGTGATGATTTCTGCATGCTCATTTCTTCCAAACTCACTGCAACTTGGGCTAACTTGCAATGCTGTGTACACTGTGCCTGTTTTTCTCTCCCCAAAGCCTGGTGATAAGAAGTTGGCACAGAGTGCCCAGATGTACCACTACCAGCACCAGAAACAGCAGATGCTCTCCATGGAGAAGTGAGTAGCACCATCATTCACCCATATTTTTAGCATTTTCTTCAGGCTGCGGCTTCCACACACCTCGTGGCAACAAGGCTGCTTTATTAAAATACTTCTATCCCACTCTCCACCCTAAAAAAAGAGGGAAGTCCTCTTAGAGCAGCTCCCCAGTGTCATTGATGAGACAGTTCCCTGCCCCTCGGGCTTACAATCTTAAAAAAAGGCATGATATAAGACAGAGAGGAATGGATTTGGATGGAGTAGGAAAAAAGCAAACTCAGTTAGGCCTCTTCCTTTCCATGCATGGTTCTGGGACTGGGTTCCTGTGGAGGGTGCATTTCAAAAACTTCTGCCCGAGAGAACTGGAACAGCCAGTCCACAACATTGCATCCACATCTTTAGTGTCTTTTTAATGTGGACTCACTTGGGAGAAGAGGAGGAGGAGGAGGAGTTTGGATTTGATACCCCTCTGTATCACTACCCTAAGGAGTCTCAAAGCGGCTCACATTCTCCTTTCCCTTCCTCCCCCCCAACAAACACTCTGTGAGGTGAGTGAGGCTGAGAGACTTCAGAGAAGTGTGACTGGCCCAAGGTCACCCAGCAGCTGCATGTAGAGGAGCGGGGAAGTGAACCCGGTTCCCCAGATTACGAGTCCACCGCTCTTAACCACTACACCACACTGGCTCTCTACATTCCTTTGGCCTATGTGATGTGGCCTCTGGCTCAGATAGCCTTTTTAAAAGCTTAGGTCAGCCTCTCCCCAACCCAGCAAGCCTCCAAACTGCAGCTTGCACCAACTCCTGCTAGCTAGCACAGCCATGCTGGGTAGGTGGTGCAGTTAAAACACCTGAAAGGTACTGGGTTGGGGAAGGCTGGTTGGATTTTGGGAAGATTCAGGACAAAAGAATGTGCTTATTTACACATCACATAGTTAAATTATGGAACTCCCACAGGAGGAAGGGATGGCCACCAGCTTTGGAAACCAGGCAAAAACATTTATCTTCTTGCAGACCTTTGACCAATTAAACAATATGTTTGTTTTTTTTAATGGGGGAGGGTATTGTTTTTGTTATTATGCTCTGTGTGTTTTTGCATTGTAAACCACCCTGTAATCTTTGGATAAAGGACAGCATGGAAAATAATAATAATAATAATAATAATAATAATAATAATAATAATAATAATAATAATATTTCCATGCTGTCCTTCATCCAAAGATTACAGGGTGGTTTACAAATAATAATAATAATAATAATAATAATAATAATAATAATAATAATAGCAATGCTCCTGAATAACAGTTGCTGGAAGCCACAGAAGGAGCAGAGGGCTCTTGTGCTCAGGTCTGGCTTGTGGGTTTCCCACAGGCATTTGGGTAACCAATGGGAGGGCAGGATGCTGGCCTAGGTGGGCCCCCTTTGGCCTGATCCAGCAGGGCTCATCTTGGGTTCTTATATGACATCTTTTGGAAAGGTATAATTAAATTGATGGAAGGTCTGTGTATACACCTGAAAATTGCCAAGTGCCATCTTCTGTGTTCAGAGACTTTTGAGTACCAGGTGCCAAGGTCAAGGAGGGGGGGACAGGGGGAGCGGGGAGCAGTCTCGCTTTATTACCTGCTTGCCAAACTTTATCCTTGGTGGCTCCCGTTAGAAGTGAAACACTGGACCAGGTGCCCTGTGGGCTGACCCAGCAAGGCCAGTTGAGTTTCCCCAACACACCTAGCCAAGTTTCGGAAACGTGTCACGTCAGAGTGC
The DNA here is from genome assembly GCF_965153285.1 of Podarcis tiliguerta. Lineage (NCBI taxonomy): Eukaryota > Metazoa > Chordata > Lepidosauria > Squamata > Lacertidae > Podarcis > Podarcis tiliguerta. The sequence goes on from NC_139553.1 coordinate 3,065,748, forward strand.
CAGAGTTCTGCAGATGGCTAAGCTTGGAAATGCAGCTTTTGATACTCCAGGGTTTCAGCCAGTGGCGTAGCGTAGGGGGTGCAGGGGGGGCCGGCCGCACCGGGCGCAACATCTGGGGGGGGTGCGCTCGCACTCGCAGCTCTCTGCCCCTACTAAAATCCACGGGTTAGGGGGCGCAAATTACTTGCCTTGCCCCGGGTGCTGACAACCCACGCTACGCCACTGGTTTCAACACAGGACTTTTTTTAAACCTGGGAGTGGCTCCAGCTAACTCCTGGAGCTTCTGAACCACCACCACAACCCCCCCACCCCAACATTTTGGCTCTCTGTGTGTGGAGTCATAGAATCATAGGACTGGGTCAGAAGGGACCCAAAGAGTCCTGTAGTCGAACTCTGTGGGGAGAGTGGGTTGGGTGTTCTGAACGGGTGAAAGGCAGCGGTGTGCCTGTATGTGTGTGCTGCACTCTCTCCCTTCCTGCCCTGCCACCATCTCACCTCCTCCACCCCATCAATAGGAATAAAGAGGAGGCCAAAGTCCCAGAATCTGCATCATCGGATGAAGAAAACGAAGATGGAGACTTCACCGTCTATGAGTGCCCAGGCCTTGCTCCTGTGAGTATTTCCTCTTCCACGCACCAGAGTGCCCTTGGCCCTCTGACAGCTTTTCTTACTCTTTCTGTGTGCTTCTTGATAACTAAGTTCTGCTTGTTTTATTGAGTAATGGTTCACACACTCAGATTAGGATAGATTATTGTTGTTGCACTTAACCCACACCTCCAATCAGAGTTGGAAGTGGCCGGAGGTCCCTGCACTTACCCAGAGTTCAGTTTCCTTGAAAGGAGAATCAACAGAAACATTGGTGTCTTTAGGAAACATGGTTTTATTTACGGGTATATACAACCTGGGATGCGGGTGGCGCTGTGGGTTAAACCACAGAGCCTAGGACTTGCCGATCAGATGGTCGGTGGTTCGAATCCCCGCAATGACGGGGTGAGCTCCCGTTGCTCGGTCCCTGCTCCTGCCAACCTAGCAGTTCGAAAGCACCTCAAAGTGCAAGTAGATCAATAAGTACCGCTCTGACGGGAAGGTAAACGCCGTTTCCGTGCGCTGCTCTGGTTCGCCAGAATCGGCTTAGTCATGCTGGCCACATGACCCAGAAGCTGTACGCTGGCTCCCTCGGCCAATAAAGTGAGATGAGCGCCGCAACCCCAGAGCCGGCCACGACTGGACCTAATGGTTAGGGGTCCCTTTACCTTTACAACCTGAGCATAGGATGGAGGGGCTCACAGTATCGGTGCCCCAGCAGATCTTGCTACTTCATTAGGTTTCCAAGTCACAGCGCAGAGCAAGGTGTGCCTCAGTCTCCCCAGCTTCCAGCATCAACCCAAACTCACTCACACAACTCTCAACCCCTTCCACTTAGCCTGTTGTCCTCAGGAAAGGCACACCCATTTGTCTCTATGGCAACAGAGCTCACTCTTTCAAGATGTGAATGATGAGTAGTACTTACCGTATTTTTCGCTCTATTGGACGCACCGGACCACAGGACGCACCTAGTTTTTAGAGGGGGAAATCAAGGAAAAAAATATTATCCCCCCCCCCAGCCCCAAACAGCAACGGACAGGCTGCGTGCAGCCTGTCTGCTTCTCCCAGAGCTTCTCGGGGCTGCGGGGGAAGCCCTGGTTCCCCCACCAGCCCCAAAGAGCAAAGAAGCCAAGACAGTGCACGGGATCCATAGCCGCGCAACCTCTCCAGCCAGGAGATAAACTCTCCAGTGTGGCTAAAGAAGAAAAGGCAGTGAGCACGATCCATCCCACTCACTGCCCTGGCTTCCTCTTTAGCCTTGTGCAGCATCTTTAGTCTTGCGCAACGGGATGGATTGCGCCCGCTGTCCACCGGGGCTGGACTAGATGATTCCTAGGGTTCCCTTCCAACCCTGCAATTCTATGACCTCGGAAGGTGTTTGGGGTCTCCACCACTGGAGGCTTTTAAGCAGTGGTTGGGGGACCATCTGCCTGGCGTTCTTTAGCTGTGATTCCTACATTGTGAGGGGGCTGGGCTAGATGACCCTCGGGTGGCCCTCCCAACTCTATACTACAGTTCTGCAGCAGGAGATCCATAGCCACTTCACACAATGCCCACTCCCAATTTTAATCTGAGAGACATGTAGCTTTAGTGTCTCGGTAGGTACCCCCCTACCTGCCACACTTCCCCCACCCCACTTAAGCTAAGGGAATTCCTGCCCAGAGAAGCTCCCAGGTGAGGCAAGGGTTAAGATCTACCTCTGGTAGATCTCTTGCGGCTGGAGAGGCGCGCAAGTCTAAAGAGGGAGCCAGGGCAGTGAACGGGATGAATCGCGCTCCCTGCCCTGGCTTCCTCTTTAGCCTTGTGAAGCCTCCCCCACCCCCCCACCCCACCCCCGCTGGAGAGGCACGCAAATCTAAAGAGGGAGCCAGGGCAGGGAACGGGATGGATCACGCTCCCTGCCCTGGCTTCCTCTTTAGCCTTGCGAAGCTCCCCCCCCCCTCCCCTGCTGGAGAGGCGCGCAAGTCTAAAGAGGGAGCCAGGGCAGCGAACGGGATGGATCGCGCTCACTGCCCTGGTTTCCTCTTTAGACTTGTGAAGCCTCCCCCACCCCCCCACCCCACCCCCGCTGGAGAGGCGCGCAAGTCTAAAGAGGGAGCCAGGGCAGGGAACGGGATGCATCGCGCTCCCAGCCCTGGCTTCCTCTTTAGCCTTGCGAAGCTCCCCCCCCCCCCCCCGGAGAGGCGTGCAAGTCTAAAGAGGGAGCCAGGGCAGTGAACGGGATGGATCGCGCTCCCTGCCCTGGCTTCCTCTTTAGCCTTGCGAAGCCTTCCCCCCCCCCCCACCCCTGGAGAGGCGCGCAAGTCTAAAGAGGGAGCCAGGGCAGTGAACGGGATGGATCGCGCTCCCTGCCCTGGCTTCCTCTTTACACTTGCGAAGCCTCCCCCACCCCCCCACCCCTGGAGAGGCGCGCAAGTCTAAAGAGGGAGCCAGGGCAGCGAACGGGATGGATCGCGCTCCCTGCCCTGGCTTCCTCTTTAGACTTGCGAAGCTCCCCCCCCCTCCCCCGCTGGAGAGGCGCGCAAGTCTAAAGAGGGAGCCAGGGCAGTGAACGGGATGGATCGCGCTCCCTGCCCTGGCTCCCTCTTTAGACTTGCGAAGCCTCCCCCACCCCCCACCCCGCTGGAGAGGCGCGCAAGTCTAAAGAGGGAGCCAGGGCAGCGAACGGGATGGATCGCGCTCCCTGCCCTGGCTTCCTCTGGAGACTTGCGAAGCCTCCCGCGGCTGGAGAGGTTATGCAAGGCTTTTCTAGAGGAGGGAGAAGGGACTGACTGGCGGTGTCAGTCCCTTCTCCCTCTTGGGGAAAAGCCCGCAAGAGCCGCACGAAGCTTGTGTGGGGCTCTTGGGGGCTTTTCCTGCCTGCCTCCCCCCTGCATTCGCTCCATAGGACGCACAGACTTTTCCCCTTAGTTTTTAAGACGGGAAAACTGCGTCCTATGGTGCGAAAAGTACGGTAGCTGACCTGCTAAGGCCATCACTATGAAAAAGAAACTAGTTTGGCAGTTTCTCTTTTGTAGAACATAGCTGCACAGATAAAGGATTGCAGGTTTGGGAATGAACCCATGCTATCTTCCAGACTGAATTCACAGACTAATAATTATTAATACAGGTGATTCCTCAATTATATGAGGGTTGTGTTCCAGGGTTCCGTCATAAACCCTCAGTCCTCCATCCAGGCAAGCCAGAGCCAGGATTGCAGTTTAAGGACACCTTCCACCCAGGCAGAAGTCCTTGTGGGGAGTGGAGAGCAGGACTGGTGAGGGGGAACGGCCTCAGAAAATGGGATTTGAACCCTTGGCTCCCTGGTCTGGTCTTCTAACCACACGCTGGCTCTTGAAGGAGAACGCCAAGTCTTGCTCTATTGTGTGTAAGAAAGATGTCTCTTGAGATCTTCCAGTTGAACAGTGTAGGGCAGTAGATCTTTAAAAGGAAATGCTGAAAAAACTGGGTGTTGGGGGAGAAGATGACTAAAAATTCTTGAGGCAATTAATTTTTGCTGCTTTTCACATCTTCTCTCTTATCTCTCTCCCCCCCCTCACCTGCGCCACCCTGGATTCAACGCAGACTGGCGAAATGGAAGTGAAGAACCCTCTTTTTGACGACTCCTCGCTGCACTCCCCACCCACCAAGTTGCACCCATGACCTCTGGCCGAGCATGTTGTGGACTGTGTCTGCCGAGCCTTATGTGTAGGGATGTCCCAACCTGCCGACATCCTCACTACCTAAAGAGAGAGTCTCCTTTGCAACACCTCCAGATGCCCGAATGTGCATCTCCCCTCCCCCCTCCCCACGCCAACAAATGAATCTCTGAAATGAATGCACATTATTGGCTTCTGGGGAGGGCGGGTGGGGGGGCTTCACTCTTCAGCTCTTCATTGCTACCACTGCAACCCCCAACTCCTCTTAGATACAACAACCTAGCACTATTTAGATGATTGGGCACATGAATTGTTTGGGGGGGGGAGGAAATGCCTATTTGCTGTTTTGTTGACAGGGGTGGGGGCGGAGTGTAAGAGAAGGAAGGGGAGTTCCCTGACTTTTTCACCCACCCTCCAAGCTCCTGCAAAGGGTCCTTGTCCTGGAGGCCAAGTCGTCTTGTCAGCCCTCAGAGCAAAAGCCCAAAATGAGAATCTACCCAGCATAAAATGCTATAAATCTTTTTTGAATCCAGTGGTGTCATCCCTCCAATTTGTAAATTATAAAAATACATGCGGATATACCTTGCAGTTCTTTATTTGAGCAGTATGGTTGGGGGATCGTGGCCCTTCCACCCCAACTTTCTGTATTTTGTGAAGATTGAAAGGGAAGGTTGACCCAATAGTACTCCTAGGACATTAAAATGCCCATTTTAAAGGTGGGAAGGGGGACAAACTAAGGCAGAAGGATAACGGCATTCATGATAGTGAAACAATTTCAAATTACTTCTGGGCTTTTATCTGCCAGGCAGTTGGGTCCTCAGCTGTTGGGTTTTGATCTACAGCAAGGTCCAAACCCATCCTAGGATGAGCTATGGTCCCTTTGAGAAGCCTATCTACATGCCAAAAATAAAATGTTTTTAATGCCCCTTTAACACTCAGGATGTCTCCCTTCCAAATAAAACTGGGAATTGTAGTTTTAAGACTGCTGAGAACTCCAGAGGCTCCAGCTCTTCTGTGCAGAACTGTGGTTCACAAGATTTCGTTCATTATCACGGCCATGTTGTGGGATAAAGAAAATTGTGGAGGAAAGGGAGAGTTGACACAAGTGGAACAGCTTTAAAACATAACAGTGCAATCCTGGGCGCATTTACCCAAAAGTAAGCTTTGCTGCACTGGTGGGACTTTCTCCCAAGCTTGGGACTGTGCTCTTAAAGTCATCAAATCACTGTGCTTTAATTGTAGCACTGGGGGCAGGGAAAGCACTGCATCTGGTCTTCACAGATTGCCCCTCCTGGTGCTGCAAGGGGGCAAGGGGTGGCAGTGGCAAAGATACGTTCCCTTTAGAGTCTAGAGAACCCACCCTGAGAGGAAAAAGTTAAAGGCCCAGTTCAAAGGTGGCTGACTGGGCATTTCAGACTGCCAGGGGTAGGAGTGATCCAGCCAATGGGCTTTAGCAGGAACCAAATAAAACATACTGGTGTTCACAGGGGGTTCCTTGGGTTTAGGCGCAGTGGTTCTCAACCTGTGGGTCCCCAGATGATGTTGGACTACAACTCCCATCATCCCTGAGCTCTGGCCTTGCTAGAGGTGAGGGGAGTTGTAGTTCAACAACATCTGGGGACCCACAGGTGGAGAAAGGCTGGAGGGGGTTGCCAAGCTGGCCAGTGCTGGGTGTCTGTGCGCTGGGTGTGCAGCGGTCACGCCTGGACCAGGATGTTCTGAGGCAAAACAGAAAATCTGCCCCAGAGAGGAGCAGGTGGGAACGTGGATGTGGGATGGTTGGGCAACAAGCAGAGGGGGAGGTGAGATGGGCGCTCCTTAGGAGCCCTGATCTGCGACCCATCCAAGCTGTCCCCACCCTGCTGCCTGAGGCGCCTGCCCCACTGAACCTCATGAGCAGGCTGGCCCTGACAGCAGTGCAAATTTGCTGCCCCAAACATTAGCTTCTTTCCCCCTCTTTCACCACGCAGCAGTGCTGACCTCCCTGTTTCTACCCTAGTTGACAACAGGGGTGACAATTTCTGTTCTATTGCTTTTCTTCTACCCCACTAACCCCCAGTACCGCCAGGGCATCTAACTGACAAGGGATACCCCTGTCATTCTTTGTGATAAGTGAGAGATTATTGGCAGGGGGCTGGGTGTGTGTGTGTGTGTCCTTGGTAAGATCACTTTTGCAGCTAGTTCTGCCAAGAGCAGGTCCACTGTGGCTTCTGAAGCAGCTGGAGACCCCTTTGTTTTGTACGCAGGGGCTCCAGGTTAAAATCGCATAGCATGGTGGGTCCAGTAAGGCTGGGAATGACCCACGTGCGAAGCCCTGGACAGCCCCTGCTGCCAGTCAGTGTAAGCCGTGCTGAGCTAGGTGGAATCAGGGTCTGAGTCAACTGTTTCTGACAATCATGCCCCTGGGCTGCACAAGAACCAAAATGGAACTATTCCTCGTGGGTTTGGGGTGGAGCCAAGTGCTTCTAATAGTTCAAACCTCAATTTTCTAATGCTGATTCTGAGACACTTAAAATAAACCAAAACAATTGAAAACATGATTTTTGAAAGTTTTCCCTCTCCTAATTTGCTGAACAAGGGACGCGGGTGGCGCTGTGGGTTAAAGCCTCAGCGCCTAGGGCTTGCCGATCGTAAGGTCGGCGGTTCGAATCCCCGCGGCGGGGTGCGCTCCCGCTGTTTGGTCCCAGCGCCTGCCAACCTAGCAGTTCGAAAGCACTCTCGGGTGCAAGTAGATAAATAGGGACCGCTTACTAGCGGGAAGGTAAACGGCGTTTCCGTGTGCGGCTCTGGCTCACCAGAGCAGCGATGTCATGCTGGCCACGTGACCCGGAAGTGTCTTCGGACAGCGCTGGCCCTTGGCCTCTTTGAGTGAGATGGGCGCACAACCCTAGAGTCTGTCAAGACTGGCCCGTACGGGCAGGGGTACCTTTACCTTTTTAATTTGCTGAACAGAGGAAGGATGAGGTTCCTAACTTTGGGGTAACTCCGTTGTTTTGCATTAAGAGAAGATTGGGGTGAGAGAGACCTCACTTCATAGAGCAGCCTTTGTAAACCAGATGCTGGGATGGCTCAGTTGGCAGAACATGAGACACTTAATCTCATGGTTGTAAGTTCGAGCCCCAGCATGGGGTAAAATATTCCTGCATTGCAGGAGGTTGGACTAGATGACCCTCATTGTCCCGTACAACTCTATGATTCTGTGACCTCCCATCAGCCCCACACAGCATGGCTATGTGAGCTGGGGAACATGGGAGTTGTAGTCCAATGCATCAGGAAGTTAGCTGGTTAACAAAAGCTATCTTTATAAAGAGTTGAGCCTGGATAGATTCTTAAAATCAGACCCGGGATAAAGAGAGCCTCATATCTCCAAACCTGTTTTATTTCCCCTGGTCCGAAGGCATTCCTGAACAACAACATCAGGAACCTATAGCCCTTTAAAATTTGCCCCAGTCATGAGGTCTAGAAACTTGGATTTCTTAATTTTATTTTAATGCTTAGCTGGTTGGCATGGGGAAACAAGCAATGCTTGAAACAGGAGTGTACCTCTACAATTCTGACCCAAGGAATCTTGAATATCGTCTTACTCAAAGCCTTCTAAGACTCATGCTGCATTTGCAGGGCAGAGGCATTTAGGGAGCTTTGCCAAATGTGTATCTGAGGTTCAACACCTGTGTGTGTGTGTGTGTGTGTGTGTACACATATATAGCCATGTCTGTGGTTTCCTCCCACCTGCTATGGCTGCAGAGTCTGAGCCCATGGAATGACAGACAAGATCTACCGGGAAAAGAGATGGCAAATTTATACAATTTTAAATGCACAAAATTGGAAGAGATCTGATGTTCCGCAACCTCTTTCCTTGGAACCACCTGTCGCGAGAGAATTCACAGCTCCTTCTGTAGCTGCTGGACTGATGTTTAGTTCAGGTGTTTAAAATATACCGTTGCTGGTTATCCCTTGTATCCCTTGTACAGTGTAAGAGAGCCACACTATTAATCTGCAGAAGGGATTGGAAATTGTCATGGAAATGTATTGATTGGGGGGGGGGGGGTTAGTATAAAGTTATCTGAAGGTAATACACCAAGAAAACCCGTGGGGTCTTATATGCAGCCTTCATTGATTTGAAGGCTGCCTTTGATTCAATTTCACGAGTAAGACTCTGGGCCAATTTGAATACATCCAGTATGATAAAAGATTATTATTTTTGATTAATGGCCTATATAAATATACTGTGTTGTATGTAAGATCCTCCACAAATGGCCAACTCATAGGTCCTGTACCAGCCACCAAGGGGGTTAAACAAGGCTGCATTTTAGCCCCAGCTTTATTTAACCTATATATCAATGACATGGTTAACAGCTTGACATCTCCGGAGTTCCATGCTCCTAAATCGGCCACAAAACCAATCTCAGTGCTCTTATACGCTGATGATGCGGTCCTCCTATCCCGAACAAAAATAGGCCTTAAAAGGTTGATAGGAGAATTCTCAGCATATTGCAGAAGAGAACAGCTGGTGGTAAACTATCAGAAAACCAAAGTCACGGTTTTCGCAAGGAAACATATATCACATAGCTGGAGCACGGACAATCACCCAACTGAGCAGGTTAAAGCCTTTAAATACCTGGGCATAGTCTGAGGGTCAGCCATCTTGTGAATCTTAAAAAATCCCCCCCATGCCCCCATGGCATCTTTGGGACAGTCCCTTCTGCTTTCTATTGCTTGGCTTTGAATTTAGCAAAGTACTCTTTAACTTATTTCCCATCATGACAGCCCTGCAAAGTAGGGCGCTGTCTCCAAGTTATAAGTTGCCTGAGGCTATACGGCTCGCTGGCGTTTGAACCCAGACTGTGCAGCTCAGAGTCTTAACTGTTGCTGTGGGGCACTCAGGTTCCTAAATCATAAAGTGAGAGAAGGAAGGAATCCTTGATTGTATGCTAACCTTTTTTATAGCTCTACAGTATTAAATATCCTGAGCACACACACACTGCTATTGAGTGCATTCTACCTGCTCCTTGTTTTGGCATTTGCAAAGAGCTTCAAAAGGCGCGCACGCACGCACGCACACACACACACACACACACTGAGTCTTACTGGCTATGCCCAGGGTGGGGGGTGGAGATATCCAATTTCTCTGATTTATTTCTCTCTTCTTATTCTGTTACATGTGACTCCTCCAAACTAATTTCATTGTATGGACTGTGCTTAGTGTTACTTTAAAGAAGGGGAAGTTTTATTAAAGGACTAAATTTCAAACCAAATCTTGATTTCCTATTCTTTCTTAACCCACTCGCACTTATAAGATAAGCTGGTTTCTAGGTATTTGGTTTAAAGGGCATATTTAAGGAAGTATGTTGGATTTCCATATTGGGGGGGACTGGACTCTCTTCTGCCTTGATTTTGATTGCCAAGTGATCGTTGTGCCCAGAGGAGTCTGGGAAATGATTACAGAGTGCACCTTTGGGCCATGTGAAGGCCTAGTGCCGACTATAATATACAGGATGCTTTTATCTAACCATTTTGAGCTCTTGGGGTATCGATGGAAACTGCTTGTGTCTTCTGCCATAGAGACATAGGTTGAGTTTCAGTATCAGATGAGGCAGGTTAGACACCTGGCCCAGGTAGCATCCGATGGGAACGTGGGCAGCAATGATGATGATGATTTCATATATCTTTAGCCTGCAGTTTGGGGCATTAATGCTTCAAAATGCAAATATTGCTGTAAAAATGTTGCATTCAAATAACAGCAGCAGTCATTGAAATTCTTTAAATATAACACCAGTACAGTTACCACTCAGATAAGGAATTTGGAGTTTAGGCAAAGCTGCATTTTACCACTTGTCTTTGGCCTTTATGCAGTCACCAGGTCACCATTGTGGGGGGATGAAGGCAACCACAGGAAGGAAACAAAGTTCACCTGAAGCTATCTGTGGTACTGCAACTCCTAACTTGCCTTGCGCAGTGATATCTGGCTAATGTTATGGCCAGCCATAATGTAGATTTCCCTTCTCTGTCCAATGCCGCTAGCTGCTAATAATAATAAAAATTGTTTGTTTGTTTATTTCCTATCCCACCTTTTTCTCTGAGGAGCTCAAGCTGATACATATGGTTCCTCCCCACTCCTCATGTAATCCCCACAACCACCCCGTCTTTTAAAACAAGACTTTTCCCCTATACCATTGCCACAGTTCCCACTCCCTCCCCCCACTCACCCCTCTTTCACTCCTCTCTTTTCTTCTTCCTTTTCCCATCCTTCCTCTTCCTCCTCTATTTTTTTCTCCCCCCTCCCTCTCTCCATCCCCCCTCCCCTCTCCCTCTCTTTAAATAATAGGATGTCACATAGAGGAGGGAGAAAGGTTGTTTTCTGCTGCTCCAGAGAAGCGGACATGGAGCAATGGATCCAAACTACAAGAAAGAAGATTCCACCTAAACATTAGGAAGAACTTCCTGACAGTAAGAGCTGTTTGACAGTGGAATTTGCTACCAAGGAGTGTGGTGGAGTCTCCTTCTTTGGAGGTCTTTAAGCAGAGGCTTGACAACCATATGTCAGGAGTGCTCTGATGGTGTTTCCTGCTTGGCAGGGGATTGGATTCGATGGCCCTTGTGGTCTCTTCCAACTCTATGATTCTATGATTCTATAAAGGAAACATATACACACACTCATATCACCATTGAGTGTGTATTACCGCTGATATTACTCTACTATCTCTCCTTCTCTCTCTTTCAACTCTCTTTTTGTCTCACTTTCTCCCTTCTATTTTACTCCAATTTCCCTTCTCTCCCCCCTCCCCGCCTCTCCCCCTTTTCTCCTTCTTCCTTTTTCTCCCTTCACCCTTTAAAGTAAAGGTACCCCTGCCCGTACGGGCCAGTCTTGACAGACTCTAGGGTTGTGCGCCCATCTCACTCAAAGAGGCCAGGGGCCAGCGCTGTCCGAAGACACTTCCGGGTCACGTGGCCAGCGTGACATCGCTGCTCTGGCGAGCCAGAGCCGCACACGGAAACGCCGTTTACCTTCCCACTAGTAAGCGGTCCCTATTTATCTACTCGCACCCAGGGATGCTTTCGAACTGCTAGGTTGGCAGGTGCTGGGACCGAACTTCACCCTTTACGTATAGCCTATTTGTCTGGTTCTGTTTCTGAACGAATTCCTAACCCCACCTTCCACCTTAACTGGACTCCAGTACCCCTTTTGTGTATATTCAACCCCCTCCTAAACGCACATTTCCCCTCCCCATCCCCCACCCCCGATCTCTCACATCTCTACCTGCTAACCACCCCTCCCTTTATGTGAGCTGTCTGCTGGTCTATCCATCTCTGCTTGTATCCTGCCCTCCCGCTCTGGCAGCACCACTGAGGCAACTACGGAAACCCCAGAGAAGTTCTTAAAACACAGCCTAGAAGTGACACAAATGACCACCTAGTCCAAACGCTCTGTAAAAGCCACCAGCCAACAACACCTGATCAGCTCAGCAACCCAACAACACCCAGGAACCACCACAGCCACAACTCCTAACCACCACACGCCCTACTCCAAGAGGACGCCAAGCAGACCTCAAACCAAAACCATTTACAGTGGTGCCTCGCAAGACGAAATTAATTCGTTCCGCGTGTTTTTTCGTTGAGCGAGTTTTTTCGTCTTGCGAAGCACCACTGCAGTTAAACACTAACAATGGCGGGGAGGGGTGGGGAGAAGCAGGGCAGCTGCCGCAGCCGGTACCTCGGACTCACCCGCACGTTGTGGCCACCGCGCGATGCGGCTGCTGGAGGGCTGCGGGGCTCAGGAGCGCGACTCCAGGTGCAACGCTGGCTGAGGGAAGCGCGTGAGGGGGGTGGGCAGCGGCGCGAGGCAGCCGGAAGGTCGGCCATCAGCCGGAAGGTGGGAGGGAGCTGGAGAAGCGGGGAAGCGAGCGTGCGTGCGTGCAGTGACCGTCGCCATGACAGGAGAGGCAGGGCTGTTTCGTCTAGCGAAGCAAGCCCTTAGGAAAATCCGTCTTGCGAAGCACCTCAGAAAACGAAAAACCCTTTCCTCTAGCGAGTTTTTCGTCTTCCGAGGCATTCGTCTTGCGGGGTACCACTGTAATCACCACAACAACCCTGGGAGGCAGGTTAGGCTGAGAAGCAGTGACCTGGCCCGCCAAGGTCACCCAGGGAGTTCCACGGCTGAGTAGGCATTTGACCCCTGGTCTCTCCCTGGCCCTAGTCTGATGCTCTAACCACTCTTTCAGGGATCACCAAGCCACGTGTTTGAGAGTACAGCACCAGTCATCACTAATAATTGACTTTGCTTGCTGGGGCTGATGGAAGTTTGAATGCAGCACATCTGGAGAGCTGCCCCTGAACTATATGCATCAATGGCCCTCCTGGGAGACATTCACCTGGAAAGCCCAATCTGCATTTTCAAAGCACTCTCCCTTCAAAGCTCTCTTGAATATTTATTTGCAGATAATCTTTATTGTCATTGTCCCATACAGAACAACGAAATTGAAAAGATCTACATCAGACATTCACAAACCAACAAGCCTGCTATCCCAGCCTGGTTAACCCCCTAAAAACTCTGATACCCCATAAGTGAATACAATATACTCCCAAAGAGACTACCTTACACTGCGTCTAAAACCAAAATCGCATTTGGATAGAAACTGTTTCTCAGGCGGCTGGTCCTAGTCTTTATAACCCTGTACTTTCTTCCAGAAGGCAGAAGCTGGAAGAGATCATTTCCGGGGTGCGCACTGTCCTGCGCTATCTCTGCAGCTTTCTAATGACACCTGGAAGCGTAGATTTGATCCAAGGTGGGAAGAGTGCACCCAATTATTCTCTCCACAGTCTTGACAACCTTGGACAGCACTGTTTTTTCCCTGACCGTGCAGCTCCCAAACCACACACAACTTCACAACCCTTAAGAACTGTAGAACTTCTAGAAAACAATGTTAAGACTGTCAAAAATGTATAACTTGCTCCTAGAATGGCGTACAAAGGATGAACAGGTTAAATTGGTTATGATAAACTGGGCAAAGGACTTAGGACATAACATACAAAAGGCAGATTGGGAGAGGCTATGGAGAACAGAACTGAAATTCACAGCATGTTGTATGCTGAAAGAAAAATACAGCGGTACCTCAGGTTACATACGCTTCAGGTTACAGACTCCGCTAACCCAGAAATAGTACCTCGGGTTAAGAACTTTGCTTCAGGATGAGAACAGAAATTGTGCTCTGGCGGCACGGCGGCAGTGGGAGGCCCCATTGGCTAAAGTGGTGCTTCAGGTTAAGAACAGTTTCAGGTTAAAAATGGACCTCCGGGTCAAATTAAGTACTTAACCCAAGGTGCCACTATATGAAAATGACTCCTACTAAGTAATCTAAAATGTATAGAACAAGCTCCAATATTTGTTGGAAGTGTAAAGAAAAGGAGGGCACCTTTTATCATATGTGGTGGTCATGTAAGATAACAAAGTCTTTGGGGGAATTGATATACAATAAATTGAAAAAAATGTTTAAAATAACATTTGTCAAAAAGCCTTTAAAAACCCTAAAGCTTTTTTACTAGGAATTACAGGTTCCGACATCCCAAAAGACCAGAAAAGACTGTTTATGTATGCGACAACAGCTGCAAGGATGCTACTAGCCCAAAGATGGAAAGAAGCAACAGTTCAGACTAGGAAAGAATGGCAAGCCAAACTGCTGGACTATGCAAAACTGACTTGGGAGACTCAAGAATCAAGAAGATAATGACTTTAAAAAAGAATGGGGAAAATTCGTAACTTACTGAGGAGGCCTTTGTAAACAAATAAAAACATTAGCTGGACTTGTAACCTGTAAAGAAACGAAAGACCTAGATAATTCAGAGAGATGAAAAACTGTGGAGAACGTAATGATAGGTAGTCTTAGGAAAATTATTTTAAGGACCCATGCAGGGGGTGAGGGGAAGTCACGAGATTCAGAGAATCTCATATATGGATATGCTAAAAGTTTTTTCCTCATTATTTTAAATTTGTTCTTGTAAAAACTAAAAAAAAAATTAAAAAAATTTAAAGAACTATAGGAGAAGTTTGTGCCCTGTGGGTTAGGATAGTCTAAGAGATAGTGACTGGTCCAAGGTCACCCAGTAAGCTTTATAGCTGAACAAGGATGAGAACATGGCTAGCCTAGCCAAACACCCTGAATCTCCACCAGCATCCCCACAACCCAGCCTGATGGGTTCCGATGTTTTGATCAAATAGATGTAAAGGTCTAGAGAGCAGAATAAAGCCCCAGCCAGCACAGGTATGCTCCCACCAGCCCCAGTCTCATCGGAATGATGGGCATTGTAGCCCCAAACAGCTGTAGGGTGCCATGTTGAGGAACACAGATCAATTATGTAGGGTTGGGAGATCTCTTTAGGAAGGGGTGGAACAGGTACTAGGGTCTTACATTTGGCTGCAGGCTCCTTTGAAGCTGCCAGTAATCTGTTAATGTCCCATTTGTTTTGATGGATGCTTGAACTAAGAAGATATTTCCAGCCATTGGGTGGAGCAAGTGAACCATGCATTCTGCAATTGAATGTTACGGTTGGCGCTTCATACCACACCTAAGTCATACTGTAGGACTCCCTTCCATAAGGTACAGCTTTAAAAAGAGTGTCCTCCCCCTTCCCCCTCCCCATTCTTAAAGGTAAAGGTAAAGGGACCCCTGACCATTAGGTCCACTCGTGGCCAACTCTGGGGTTGCGGCGCTCATCTTGCTTCATTGGCCGAGGGAGCTTGGCCAGCATGACTAAGCCGCTTCTGGCAAACCAGAGCAGCGCACGGAAACGCCCTTTACCTTCCCGCCGGAGCGGTGCCTATTTATCTACTTGCACTTTGACGTGCTTTCGAACTGCTAGGTTGGCAGGAGCAGGGACCGAGCAACAGGAGCTCACCCCGTGGCGGGGATTCGAACTGCCGACCTTCTGATCGGCAAGTCCTATGCTCTGTGGTTTAACCCACAGCACCACCCGCGTCCCATCCCCATTCGATACGATACGATATGATATCTTTATTGTCATTGTCCCTTGTGGAACAATGAAATTGAAAAACTACATAAAACTACATAAAAACTACATAAAACTACATAAAAACTACATAAAACATTCAAAACCCCCTAAAAACTCTAAAACCCCATTTTAAAATACACTATACTACAGAGACCCCTTATGCTGTGTTTAGAACCAGAATTGCATTAGTGTAGAAACTGTTTCTCAGGCGGCTAGTCCTGGCCTTTATAACCCTATACCTTCTTCCAGAAGGCAGAAGCTGGAAGAGATCATTTCCAGGGTGCGTATATCATGTATTCTTATATATATCATGTATATCACTTATATATATCATGTACTATCATGTATTCTTATATATATATTCTTACTCCTTCATTAAATTATCTACCCATGGCTACAAGTCAACAAGGCATGGAGAAGCTATACAGAAGATCTTCTCCCTCATAGCACTAGAACTTGTGGACATCCAAGGAAGCTGATTGTTGGAAGATTTGGGACAGAGAAAAGAAAGTCCTTTTACATGCACCACACAGTTAAACTATGGCGATCACTCCCACAGGAAGCAACTGTGTCCATGGAGATGGATGGCTTTAAAAGAGAACTGAGCAAATGTGATGAGGGATATTGATCAAAGGCTCCTGGCCACAATGGCTACGTTCTGCCTCCATTGTCTGAGACAACAATACTTCTGAATACCAGTTGCTGGAATGAGCCTCAGGACGGGAGAGAGTGCTTGTTCACAGATCCAGCTTGTGGGGTTTCCTAGAGGCAGGTGGCTGGCCAACAGGCGCCTCTAAGATGCTGGACTAGAGGGGCCACAGGCCTGATCCAGCCTCAGGACTCTCTTTATGTTCGTATTGCTGCATGCCCCTTAGATTATTGGAGGCAGTACGTCAACTGCTGGAGTTCACAGTCAGGAGGCCAGTGTTGCGCTCATGCCTGACTTCATTAATTAATTCATTAAAATATCTACATCTTTCCTTCTGAGGAGCCCTACGTAGTTTACAGAATGAAATTCCAACTAGAAAACATTTACGTGTGAGTTTGAAATATATGTACAGCAAACAATAATCTATGGTACATCGGGGATGTATACAATACCTGAAACAGGCCCATAACCTTTCTGGGTAAAGTCTGAGCAAAGAAATGTGTTTTCAACCGTCTTCGGAAGTAGCCCAGCATGGGTGCCTCCAGTAAATTACCCAGAGGCATATGAAGGAAGACAGGAAGCGACTTCACTGACTGAGTCAGCCAATTCATCCTTCTAGCTGGGCACTGTCTACACCAGGGGTCAGCAAACTTTTTCAGCAGGGGGCCAGTCCACTGTCCCTCAGACCTTGTGGGGGGCCGGACTATATTTTTTGGGGGGGAAATGAACAAATTCCTATGCCACACAAATAACCCAGAGATGCATTTTAAATAACAGCACACATTCTACTCATGTAAAAACACCAGGCAAGCTCCACAAATAACCCAGAGAGGCATTTTAAATAAAAGGACACATTCTACTCATGTAAAAACACGCCTATTCCCGGACTGTCCACGGGCCAGATTTAGAAGGCACTTGGGCTGAATCCGGCCCCCGGGCCGTTGTTTGGCCACCCATGGTCTATACCAGGCATAGCCAAACTTGGCCCTCCAGCTGATATGGGACTACAATTCCTATCATCCCTGACCACTGGTCCTGTTAGCTAGGGATGGTGGGAGTTGTAGTCCCAAACCAGTGGGAGGGCCAAGTTTGGCCATGCCTGGTCTACACTGACTTGTAGCAGCTAATCAGAGTCTTGGGGGGGGGGATTCCTAGCCCTACCTGGAGATACTGAGGATCAAACCTGGGACCTTCTGCATGCAAGGAAGTGCTCTATCCCTGGGCTACGGCATAAGCTTGGCAACTGTGAGAAATGGGAAGCTAGACTACATATGCATTTGGTCTTGTCAGGGAACTGCCATCAGTGCCGGAGGGAGAGAGCAAAATCCAGAGGGATTCCGGAGAGCGTCCCGGGATTGGGAGAGGCAGCCCATCTTCTGGGGAAGAGAATCAGCGTAGCACCAGTGGAGAAGGGGGGCAGATGGGGGAAGCGGCGAGGCGGTCCCATGACTCCTTGCCGGGGACCAGCGGGGAGAGTAGAGGTCCTCCGCTGCCTACGCCCTCTTTGCGCAGAAGGCTTTCGCGCGGAGAGAGTAGAAGAAGACTAGGCGTCAAAGAGCTTCTTTGCTGGAAGATGTTTAAGAAACGCCCACTGACGGATACTGCCAGCGATTGAGACAGCCACGGGTGAGTGGCTGTCCGGACAGGAAAGGTTCACTCAGGCAACCCAGCCAGGTGTTTGCACCGGCTTACGCACGAGCAACCCCTAGAACCATTACAGGTCTGGTCCAGCTGCAAGGGCTCTTCTTATATTAAACTGGAAATTCTTGCTTGCAGTTGCCTAGATTTGCAGCCTTCTGTGTGAAATCTGCTAACTGTGTGGGTCACCAGCCCCCTCTAGTGCCTGCACTGTTCCCAGCAACACTTCCCATGCTAATAGAGGAGGTGCTCCTCACCCTGAATTAATTTAAGGGCAAGAATGAGGAGCCTTCCCCATTTGGCATGAGTCTGCAGGAGATACTCATCTATGCGCAGCTGTGGTTGAAAGGAAACAAATCCAGAATATTGACTCAATAGAGGTTAACAGCCAACCTTTCCTGAAGCTGCAACATTTTTGCATGGAGAGTGATTGACTAATGTTAGTTGTAGGAAAGGGAGCGGAACAACCTGTACTGCACAGAGGCTGAGCTGGACAGAGGCAAATCCAGGGCGGTGGCAACTCATGCAGAGATGCGACAGAGAACCTCCTCTGAGAGAAAGTGACTCTCCAGCACTCCAGTCTGGTGTGACTTTGGTTACATTAATAAGGAAGACTTAAGCTTGTCCCTTCCTCCAAGTTCTCAGGACATTTGGGACAAATAAAGCGCAGCTTAACTCTGATCTTTTTTTTACTCCATTTTCTGCATTTACTATGAGGACTGCTTCTGGCACCTGTTTCATTCTATACAATATAAAGTTTTTATATCACTTTACCTTCTGATATCTTAAGTTATAGTTAACATGATAACACAGTTCCTTTGCATTAGACCCATAGCTGTCAACGTTTCCCTTTTTTAAGGGAAATTCCCTTATTCTGAATAGGATTCTCGAAAGAAAAGGGAAATGTTGACAGCTATGGATTAGACATTAGTGTGCAGGCTCATAGGACTTAAGAGACACTCCTGTTGGCATATGACATTTTGATGTGCCATCTTATGCCAGCCTTTCGCCTTTCCTCTCTCCTTCCTTCCTTCCTTCCTTCCTTCCTTTTTGCCCTTTCTTCCCCTCTTCTGTTTCTTATTCTCTAAATAAACATGGTCACAAAACCTGGTGCCGTTGCAACTACATTTTGGTGTGTGATCTCTGCCACCAAGTCCGGCAAAGGCTGGTCCATTGGGGCAAATGGGCTGCTGCCCCACCGGCCTCAACCTGCCCTCAGCCTTCTTGCTTGCAGCTGGGTCTGTGTCTTGCCCTTGACTCTGACTTGACTGGCTGTTGTTCTTCCTGTCTCCCTCACTGCACAAAATGAGTTCCAATGAACAACAAATTAAGGGCAAAGTAAGAATACTTTGATTTTCTGAGATTGCTTTGTCCATTTGAGTGGCAATGTTTGTCACTATCTGGTTTCTGAGAATTCATTGCAGCTTAAATGGGGGGAGGTGCGGCTTCGCAGACCTTACCACCTGCTCCCTATTTCACACACTTTGGGGAATAGCAGCTGCAATAAACCCCAAAGATTGAAGCTTATTTCTGCAGTGGCTTAAAAAAAAAAAATACTGAGCTGAAACCCTGCAAAAGCAGGAGCAATGCTGTCATTTGCCAGAATACCAGGGACTTTCCTTGGCCAGTGAATGAGGTGATATTGAGACTTTCAAGTTGTTTTAGAACAGACTGGCATAGAAGAAGTCGTAGAATGAAGAAAACAATCAATTAGAGGCTAGATACCTCTTTGCTTTTCTTCGATAGGGTTCCCACTTCATTCTAGCAGCTTAAATTGTACCCTTTGTCAGCAAGACTTTTTGTATTTTCAACGTCTGGCTCAAGATCCTTGTTTAAACCTCAGAAGAATCAATGCATTCAGAAGCCAGCACCGCTGATTTCAAAGGAATAAAAACCTAGGAAACAATGCACAAGAGTGCAGTCATGTGCCTTGGGGCGCTTAACTTTTTACTCCTCTCCCGCTAATCAGCCACCTTCCAAACTCGTGGGCTGCATGACGTAGCATGGAAGGTGAGTGGCGGGGGGTGCTGAATTTCAGCATTGCACAGGGCACCACAGAAAATTGAGACCCCCCCCATGTCCACCACTGCTCACTCCCCCAAGAGGCAGTGATGGCCAAAAACATGGATTGTTTTAAAAGAGGATCAGACAAATTCACAGAAAAGAGGGCTATCCAGCGGCGGAGCAAGCCAATCAGGTGCCTGGGGCGGCACCCATGTCCTGCGCTCAGGGGCGGGACCAGTGGGGGCAGGATGCTCCACAGGGCCTCCAAGGAATCTGTCTGCCTCCTCCCACTCAGCCGCCCTACAGCTGGGGGGAGGCAGCAGGTGGACCATTTGGGCAGCACAGAGCCTGCACACGCCCAAGCCACTGCGTCGCTCCCAGGAGAGACGCATGACTTGGGTGCGCTGCAGGCCCCACGGTAAGTGCTGCCCAGCATTTTGTCACCCCCCTCAATGGTGACATCCGGGGCAGCCCGCCCCACCACACACCCCTTCCTCCGCCCCTGGAGCTATCCATGGCTACCAGCCTGAAATATACTCAGAGTCCTGTAGTGATTTCATGCTCTTTATTGCAGCTTGTAAAACAGTGATTGAATTGCCCTCCAAACCTCAGGCTTGTATATACAGTGGTACTTCTGGTTGCAAATGGGATCCGTTCCGGAGGCCCATGAAAAGAGCGCAACCCACAGCGGCGTGTCTGCACACATGCGGGTTGCGATCCGCCGCTTCTGCGTATGCTCGAGCGGCGAAACCCAGAAGTAACCCTTTCCAGTACTTCCGGGTCGCCGCGGGACGTAACCTGAAAGAATGTAACATGAAGCAAACATAACATGAGATAGGACTGTACATTATTTACAGAATGAGTCCCATCTGATTGGCTGATTCTGCTTCCTTCCTGGAGCCTGACTGGTCTTCTCCTGTAGGCCAATCAGCTGTTGCATTCTATGATCCTACCAGCCTGATAGGTTGATTAACTTCCTCCTGAAGCCTGATTGGTCTTTTCCTGCTAGCCAATCAGTTGTTGCATTCTAATACATTTCCGAGATCATTTCAAAGTCTTGGTGCTGACCTTTTAAGCCCTAAACGGCCTCAGCCCAGTATACCTGAAGGAGCGTCTCCACCCCCATCATTCTGTTAAGGTCCAGCACCGAGGGCCTTCTGGCGGTTCCCTCGCTGTGAGAAGCCAAGTTACAGGGAACCAGGCAGAGGGTCTTCTCAGTAGTGGCGCCCGCCCTGTGGAACGCCCTCCCACCAGATGTCAAAGAGAAAAACAACTACCAGACTTTTAGAAGACATCTGAAGGCAGCCCTGTTTAGGGAAGCTTTAAATGTTTAACAGGTTATTGTATTTTAGTGTTCTGTTGGAAGCCGCACAGAGTGGCTGGGGAAACCCAGCCAGATGGGCGGGGTATAAATAATAAATTATTATTATTATTATTATTATTATTATTATTATTATTATTATTGGATCCTACTTGCCTATTGCTCTGGGATCCAAGCTTAGTACATAACACAGCCACAATGGCTATGCTCTGCCTCCACAGTTTGAGGCAGGAATGCTTTCAAATACCAGTTGCTGGTGCCACAGAAGGGTAGAGGGTCCTGTGTTCAGGTTCTGTTTCCTGGTCTCCCTTTAGGTCACCCGGCTGGCCACTGTGAGAAGAGGATGCTGGACTGGATGGGGCCCCTGTGGCCTGATGCAGCAGCACCTTCTTATGCCCTTGTGTTCTCCTGCCCTGGAGAAGAGTTGTGGGGATTTTATTTTAAAGTGGGGCAGGCACAGCTGCCCTCCTTTTCCTGCCCAGCTCCTGTCAGCTTACGCTGGGTAAACAGGAAAGGAAATAGATCTCACTGCTGAACAAGGTGCTCTCTCATTTCGAGCATGGTGTGGGAGGGTTGCTTCCTTCCTCTCCCCCCTGTTGTCGTCCCCCCCACAACTTTGTGGTAATGAGAGGATCAGATTTATTTCCTTGATTGGTTTTATTTCAACAGTTCTCGCCTCTAAGCGAAGTCTAAGTGATGAAACCAAGAAATGTCTTCACATTCATTTCTGGCCACACCCCTGAACCTCGCTGCTCTTCATCTGGCATTACTTGCAAGGCTTGAGAAGCTGTAAGCACCTCGGGGCAGAGACCTGCCATTGCTGCTTATATTACTTTGTGAAGCATCTTCCATGTATCATTCTTCTATGTATCATCCTTCAAATAGGTACCGCTCCAGCGGGAAGGTAAACGCTGTTTCCGTGCGCTGCTCTGGTTCGCCAGAAGCGGCTTAGTCATGCTGGCCACATGACCCGGAAGCTGTACGCCGGCTCCCTTGGCCAGTAAAGTGAGATGAGCACCGCAACCCCAGAGTTAGCCACGACTGGACCTAATGGTCAAGGGTCCCTTTACCTTTAATAGAAAGGGGTATTTCTTGCCATGATTTTTTAGTTGGGGTTTCTTCAGTCTTCCATCCTTGTGCTATTAGGACTCTCGCAGCCATTGTCGCATACATGAAGATGTTTTTCAGCTTTTTTGGCAGATCTTTCCCTACAATACCTAACAAAAATGCTTCAGGTTTTTTAACAAATGTTAAATGGAACATTTTCTTCAATTCGTTGTATATCGTTTCCCAAATTTTTAAAATTACATTACAATCTCACATATGATAAAATGTCCCCTCCTTTTCCTTCCAACATATATTTGAACTAGTTTTGTACATTTTCCCTAAGTGCACTGGTGTTGTGTACCATCTGTACATCATCTTCATGCAATTCTCCTTCAATAGGGAACAATCTGTAAATTTTAAATCAGTTTTCCATAATTTTTCCCAATCTTCCATCATAATGTTGTGACCTAGGTCAGATGGCGATTTGTGTCAGATGGTCAGTTTGTGTCTGTGTGGGATCAATCCTCTCTGTGATTTCAGATTAAACAAGGATGGCAGAGATAAAGAAGAGATAAAGCGCTTAATCAGCACTCTCTCACCCCCCCCCCGCCCCCCTCTCTGTGTTCTCAGTCATCTTCTGGAAAGATATATATTCTTAGTTCTCAGTATCAGATCTTTGAACCCTTATGAACTTTGCGATTCAACTCTTTAAGCCCGAGGCTTCTTCAAGAGAGCCTTTTTCGTCTCCTGCCCTGGCTCCTCTAATGTATTGGAGGCTGAGCCAGCCACAGAGTGACTGTTGAAAAGGTGGTACAAGACCTGAACCTTGGTATCCAAGTCATAGAATTGTAGAATTGTGGAGCTGGAAGGGACCCAATGCGTTATCTACTCCAGTCCTTGCAAGGCAGGAACCACAGGTCAGATGGCCACCCAACCTCTGCGTGCGCAGAATAACTTCTCAACGAGTTTGTTTTGCTCCCTGGGAATAGGATGGTCCAGATGTCAAAATGCTAAACTTTCTCCCAGCCACCTAGGCAGCAAAGACATAAAACGGTACCCAGCCGGACATACAACCACCACCTGGTGTGAAGCAAACAAAACTCTGCCCACCTACAGAGAGAAAGCATGTACCAGTTATGTACCCTGTGGAACGCCCTCCCTTCAGATGTGAAGGAAATAAACAGCTATCCTATCTTTAAAAGACATCTGCAGGCAGCCCTGTTCAGGGAAGTTTTTAATATTTAATGCTGTACTGTTTTAACATTTGATTGGGAGCCGCCCAGAGTGGCTGGGAAACTCAGCCAGATGGGCGGGTTATAAATAAATTGTTGTTGTTGTTGTTGTTGTTGTTGTTGTTGTTGTTAGAGTAACAGTGTGAAAGGAAACCCTTGTGTCTTGTACGGGCTCAAGCTAGCTGATGAGCGGAGATGAGAAAACTGTTAGGAACACCCCTGTCGCTTGTGCCTGCTGGGCAGCCAAGCACACAGGTGTGAATCCTGATAGGATTGGGTCAGGAGCCGAATTCTGACGTTCATCCAGATGCAGGTCCAATAGAGAACCAGAGGGAATTTGCAGGCACTGGGAAGAGAGGGCTGAGTCAAGAAATCTGTCTCAGGCAGGGTTTGGAGTGCAAGAACAAAGGCACAGGCAGTTGTGGAGCAATCTGATGGTTTGCCCAAGAAGGAGCCTGGCATGACCTCACTGCCGCTGCTACGAAGAACGATTTGGAAACAGGCCACATCAGAAGAAGCTTGTGCAAAACAACAGTGGAGCAATAATGGGGCCCTGAGTCCCTCTTCTTGCAGGCTCATCCTGACTCGTCACAAGGAGGACCAAGCCCAGGGTGCTCCTTGATTGAATTCAGCAGCTGGCATTGTTGGTATGTGTGGGTGGCCCCTAGGTCCTTTGCACTGGGCTCCAGATCTGCTGCCTTGCTGTCTCCCATTTCTTTCTTAATGCTTACAGGAGATCTTTCCCTCTGACAATTAGCCTAAATTTCCATGCACACCAACAAATCAGCAAATGCAAATTTGGCCCATGTGCCCAAGTCCTGCAAGGACTACTACCAGCCATGCGGGTTCAGCTCTGCCTCCACATTCAGAGGCAGCAATTATTCTCTTTGTTAAAAAATAATAATTTTTATTGAATGATTTTATGTTACAAAAAACATTACGACTATACTACCACAAAACAGAATTGAGAAATAAAAATTACATACATCAATACTTTGTTTGTTATTTGTTATCTACCGTCTTATTTCCTCCCAAACATTCCATACAAAACATACACCCACACAAACACACACACAAAATAGTGATAATAATGAAAATAAATATTTCTCCCTCTTCTATCTTACAAAATCTTTTCTTCAGTTTTGACTTCCTGTCGAGTCCCTACGCATATATTTTATCTTACAATTGAATGTACACAAAACAATAAGCCTTTCTGTATAGATTTTCCAATACATTCAGAAAACATAATAAATCCTTAATTGTTGTCCACCTCCTTTTACTTCCTTTGTCACTTGAACGCTAGCATGGAGTCAAAACTATTATTGTATTTTTGAATGTATCTTTTATAACCATCCCATTTCCCTGCAAACTTTTGCTTTGAGTTACCTCTGAGTTTGCTAGTCATTTGCTGGACTAGATAGGCCATTGGCCTAATCCAGAAGGCTCTTCTTAGGTCCTTAGGTTCTTAAGCACCTAGCGAGGCCCCTGACTTCAGCCCACCCTGATTGCTAACTCCAGAACCACTTCTCCAGACTGTGATAGACCTTCCCTTGGGGCAGGCTGGGGAAACACTGGCAGATGGTGCAGAACCTCTGTGGCCAGCTATCATACAGCTTCACGGCAAATCTCCTCTTCCACTCAAAGAACCTCTGGTAGCGGCTCTCATTCATGGTGAGCAGGAAGTCTGCAAGTTCCTTCACAGAGCCGAAGTCGTCTACGTGGATGAAAGCATCACCAGGAATGAACTGCTGGTAATTGGCTCGGGGAGGCCCCATGACCACAGGCACGGATCCAGCCAGGAGGGAGTTCCTCCAGAGCTTCTCAGTGATGTAGTCCCGGTGGACGGAGTTCTCAAAGGCCAGATAGAACTTGTATTTGGAGATGGTGGGCAGTAGGCAGGCTGGGCAGAGAGGCTTCTTGTTTGCCCTCCCATAGACATCAACCTTGATGTACTTGGACAGGTTTCTGTACAGTTGTGCTCTCTGCTGGGTATGGTGGTGGTGGCTGATGACCCATGACACAAGGCCAGATTTCTCTGGGATGTCCACCTCATCTGATGGTTGGGCGACAAGCTCCCCATAAGGGATGAAGATGTCAGAGTCCCGCCTGAACGTCATGGTCCAGTTGAAGACTCCATCCCACCTGGCTAGGTCTTTGCTGTGTGTGGGGGACTCCAGGGAGAGCCACACCCACTTTTGCCCCGGGTGGGGCTTAGATGCAGGGGGGCGCGATCTGCGGTGCTGGAGTGCCCAGTGGTGGAAAACTACCACATCTGCTTGGTTGTACAGGTTGCGGTTCCAGGTCAGTTGGCAGCCCTTGATGGAGCAAAGTGTGGCACAGGGATCGCCAGTGAGATTTAAGGCATGGCCGTAAGGCCAGTCCCAGATCAGGACCATCAGGGAATGGTTCTGTGCTTGAGTTCTGCTGGGGTTATGGAATGGCTGGGCAAGGAACGTCAAGTTCAAGAACACAGCGCCAAGCAGGAACATTGCGCCAGCAAATCTCTTCATGGTGATCATGGAGTAGGAGGCCATTGTGCAGGCAGGGGACACCATCCTCTTGCTCATTAAGTGGGTGCTTAATTTTCCTGAATTCAAAAGTCAGCATTTCTTGTCCTTCAGTCAGGGTGGGCGTTAGAATGCTGCAACAGAGAAGAGGAGAGGAGAGTCAACTCCAGGGAAACAAGTCCAAGAAAGAAGCTTCCATTTTTGTAAAGTTCTGTGTAGAAAGTTATGAGAAGCTGCCTTAGACCACAGTAGTCTATAGTTGCCCATCTAGTCCAGTATTGTTCGCACACTGGCTGGCAAAACCTCTGCAAGCTTCGCAGGGGAGGGTCTTTCCTAACGTCTGGTATCTGGTCTAAGTTTTGAAAATGAAGATGGTGGAGATGGAAGAATCCCCCAAATCATGCAGAAACAAGTTTTTGGTTCTTCTTTCCAGCTTCCCTTGTGAAAGGGCAATGAACTGTTGAAATTCTTTGCTCGTTACAATGAAAAATGGGGTCTTGTGCATCCCTCATGCTTGCTGAGTGACAAATGAGGAAGTCCTCAGAGGTTTTGCACTCGCTGTGAACTCACTCCTGTGGTGGCCAGAGGGGACATAGAGATGGACTCTTGGACTCAGTTTCCCTAATGGCAATATAGCACTGATTCACCCTGTAAGATTGTTGTAAGGATTATAGCAAAGTGTTTTGCTTTACAAGTATGCTATACATATATGGAGATCCAATCAAAGCCAGTCCCTACCATGGATGAACCAATGCATTAACAATCACTGGATCTCCTGATCAAGGTTTTAATTTGTTTAGCAGCAACTCAGTGGAAGAAGGAGTAGATCTGAAGCAGTGAAAACCATAGGCTCGAGACTAACCGGGACAAACCACCCAGTTTATTAGTGTAGAAAGTGCGGTAGTTATCATAGAAGTGTTTAGAATATCTAATATCAAATATCTGAAGGGACATCACGTGCAAGATGGAGCAAGCTTGTTTTCTGCTGCTCCAGAGGGTGGGTCTGAACCAGTGGGTTCAAATTGCAAGAAAGGAGATTCCGACTAGGAAGAAATAGGAGATTCCGACTAGGAAGAACTTTTAGACAACATTTGCTGCTCAACAGGGGAATGAACTCCTTTCAAAGGTGGTGGGGTCTGTTTCATTGGATGTTCTTAAGCAGAGGTTGGGTGGTCCTCTATCAGGGATTCTTTAGTTGGGATTCCTGCATTGCAGGGGGTTGGACTAGATGGCCCTGGGGGCCCTTCTAACTCTACAGTTCTATGATTCTATGAATTGATAGGAAATAAAACAGGCTCCATGGGATGAAATATTTGAAAATAAAGCAATTTGCATATAAATTGATTTAATCAGCGTAAATTAATTCAAGTTTTAGTAATGCTTGTTGTTGTTGGCATCTGTTTGTGAGAAAGGCTTTGGTGTGAAAGTGGTGTGAACTACTTAATAGCATTGATGAGACAATCAGTCTGAGTAAATGACATATCTTCTCCTGACTGCATTCAGCCCATCTTGCTCTGACATATTAGATCAAAGAAAGAGTTGCGGACCTAGCAGTCCAAGTCCATATAATTAAAGCTATGGTTTTCCCAGTAGTGATGTATGGAAGTAAGAGCTGGACCATAAAGAAGGCTGATTGCCGATGGAGGGCACAAGGAGAAGGGGACGACAGAGGACGAGATGGTTGGACAGTGTTCTCGAAGCTACCAGCATGAGTTTGACCAAACTGCGGGAGGCAGTGGAAGACAGGAGTGCCTGGCGTGCTCTGGTCCATGGGGTCACAAAGAGGCGGACACGACTAAACGACTAAACAACAACAACAAAGCATTGGAAGGCAAGCAGGAAGCCAGAAAGAAGAAAGGAACATGTTCCACCCACGCAAAAAGAACTAAGAAAACATCATTCCTGAATACACCTTTCATAAGGATCAGAACTGGCCAGGGAGCTGGAGTTCTCCATGTGAGCATCGTACACAGGCTCTACTCCAACTGGGAAGGGGAGCAAAGCAACTGGTGTCAGCAATTTTGAACAGTGGCTGCTGTTTCAGCACTTTGCTACACTCAGGTGGGGGCTCACCAGAACACATGACACTTTCACTTTTCCTTTGGGCTTCATGACCTGTTTGCTGCAACTCTCTACCACGATGCCTGGGTCTCAGAAAGTAACTGCTGGCACAACAATATGACAGTGTTTCCTCCTTCTTACTCCTCCAACCATGTGCATTAAGATTACAGTCATAGCTTGGGTTACAGCCGCTTCAGGTTGCGTTTTCTCGGGTTACGGACGCGCCGAAACCTGGAGGTACCAGAATGGGTTACTTCCAGGTTTCAGTGGTTGTGCATGCACAGAAGCGCTAAACCGCGCTTTGCGCATGTGCAGAAGACCAAATCACAGCCCGCGCATGCGCAGATGCGGGTTGCTAACGCTGCGGCTTTTGAACGTGCATCCCGCATGGATCACATTCGCATCCCAAGTGTCCTCTGTACTATAATTCAGGGGTGCCCAAACTTTTTTCAAAGAGGGCCAGATTTGATGTAGTGAACAAAGGCCGACACAGGTTTTTGAGCTTTTTCTAGGATTGAAGTTTTTTTTAATGATTTGACCCCAATAAATAAACTGCCACAAAGGCTGGATAAAACCGGACGGGGGCCCCCCAAAAGAGACTATGGACATGCCTGCTGTGATTGCTGACTATGCAAGCTAACAGGGTCCCCAATCAACAATGCAAAGTATATATTCTTTAAAAACTTGTGAATTTGGTTGTTTGGCTTGTTTATTTGCTCCTCCCTAATTTAGGGACTCTTTGGACTCAAAAGTGGTATATAGACTGTAGTGGTATCACTCAAGAGGTATCAGTACATTAAAATGTGATACAAAGCTATAAGAGCGTTTGGAAATGAGTTCCAGAGGATAGGAGCCACTGCAGAAAAGGCTCCATCTCTACTGAATTCCATTTTAATTGAATTCTAAATGGTGGCCTCCAAAAACAACAGTAAAACTATTGACTTCATAGGAATGTCAGAAGTCACCTTATACCACCAGACCATTGATCACCTGAGCTCAGTATTGGCGACACTGACTGGCAGCTGCTCTCTGGGATTTCAAGCCAACCTAGAGATGCTGGGATGCTGAGGATTGAAAATGGGACCTTCTGCATGCAAAGTGTGCTACTACTAAGCTATTTGCTTTCCAGTTAGGACTATAGAGAGCTGCCTTATACCAAGTCAGGCCATTGGCCTCATCCTTCTCAGTACTGTTTACCCTGACGGGCAGTTGCTCAATATTGTCCACCAGGCTCTCCTGGATTTCTGGCAGGGGGTCTCTCCCAGCCCCACCTGGAGAGGCTAGCGAGGCTCAAACCGGCGACCTTCCCTGATCTACAGCCCTTCCCACCCATACAGGTCCCCAAAGTCGCTCACAAGCGCAATAAAACAAGATAAAACAATAGGATTGGGTTTAAAACCAATAAGGAAGGGCAACAAGCAATCAGCACCATTGTAAACCAAGACTCTGAGGACCAGAGAGTTTAAACAGAAGCCTGCTAACACATTTCAAGTGAACGCTGCCTTTCTGAAGGCCAGGCGGGACGGAACTGGTGGTTCTATTGAAACACGTTGGCTATATTAAGTGCCAAGGCCCCAAAACAGCTGGAGGGCACCAGTTTGGTGAAGGCTGATTCTGGCATAAAACAAGCAGAAGGCTTTGTATAGAATGGGAAGGTTTAGCTGCATCTTCTGAATCAAGCCATGGTCCTACTTAGTTCCTACTTCCTGGCAAATAATAATAATAATTGTGTCCTGCCTAATGGGCACTCTTTAAAAAAACAAACCCAAAATCTTAATCGTACGGAAAAAACACTTTAATGCATGAGATCTAAAGAGGAAAGCAGAACTAGCTCAACCTGAGCATTGCACACTGACACAGCTCAATGAGAAGATACCGGCAGCAGCCAAAAATATACCGTCACCTGCTATAATCTATATACAGTAGAAGGAACCACACCCTTACAGTAAAAGTTATTCTAACCCTCCTTTGTACTGTTAATAACATTCCCAGCTGTCGACGTTTCTGGTTTTGATTGCAATTACCCCTGGAGTAAGTCCCTCTAAGCTCAGTTGGACTTATTTCTGATTGGACAAGAATCAGTTTTCACAGTCAGAAGTTTCACACCTGAGGTCCTGTGCACTGGGGTTTCTTCTGACAGTTGCCTCTCAAGCTGATTGTGGTTTTTATTGTTAGGTTTCCACTCTCTTTTTGTTTGTATGACACCTAGAGAATTTGGCGTAGGAGGTGTCTCGTAGATATGATAATAGAATGGTGTCGTGCTTAAGAGTGCTAAACCTGGGAGACAAGGGTTCAAATTCCCCACTCAGCCATGAGGCTCACAGGGAGGGGGGATATTAACACAATTTTCAAAAATGCAATTATCAATGTCTTTTTAAAGGGCATCTCCAGATGATCTGTATACAGTGGTACCTCGGGTTCAGAACTTAATTCGTTCTGGAGGTCTGTTCTTAACCTGAAACTGTTCTTAATCTGAAGCACCACTTTAGCTAATGGGGCCTCCCGCTGCCGCCGCACGATTTCTGTTCTCATCCTGAAGCAAAGTTCTTAACCCGAGGTACTATTTCTGGGTTAGCAGAGTCTGTAACCTGAAGCATCTGTAACCTGAAGCGTCTGTAACCTGAGGTACCACTGAACTGAGCATTCATCCTGATTCTTTTTCAAGGAGTGATCAGATGAATTTAGCTATTTATTGAGCATCCGTTCTGATTTTTTTTAATGCAGAGGTAAAATGATTTTGCAACAAAGCAACTGTTATCCCACATTTTCCAGTGTATTTTCCCATCACTTTCCTTATCTTTTTTTTTTTTGTCAAATCTTTTTTAGTAAGTTTTACATTGCCACTTTACATTCAAACCTTAAACATCAACATCATCATTTAGGATTCCTCGCATTTAGGACTCGCCTCCGCCCTTCCATGGTGACCACTATCAGCCATTTTTCACCTGCTTCTCTTATTTTCTCTATTTTTCTTAAATAGTCAATTTTTACCATAATTTTTAGTACATTATAAGCATTACTCAAATCCTCCCAAAGTTTTTAGTTGTTTACGGTGTTCACTTAAATACATTGTAAATGATTCCCATTCCTTCTTAAAGTTCTTTTCTTCCTGTTTTCTGATTTTCCCAGTCAATTTCGCCATCATCATTTTCCTTATCATGAACGTTTGGGTGTGTGCTGTTTTTGGGTAGGGGAATAGGTTTTTTTGCACAAGAACCCCAAATCAACTATAATAGCGCAACCTGGATTTGCTGGTATGTTAATGAATCTCATTCACAAATAGCAACAATGCAGAAGTAACCCATATGTGTAAGATTTGGCAATGTTTTAATCCTTACCTTAAAAAAAATTACTCTCCAAAATTGGATGTGAAAATGAAAGTTTCTCCATCTGAAGCCTTAGCTGCAAATTTGGCAAAGGATGCTGGTTTTCAAAAGTGTGCAAAATGTGCCCATTCTAGAGGTAGACTAATGAGGACATGGAGGGGAGGGGAGCTTG
The DNA here is from genome assembly GCF_965153285.1 of Podarcis tiliguerta. Lineage (NCBI taxonomy): Eukaryota > Metazoa > Chordata > Lepidosauria > Squamata > Lacertidae > Podarcis > Podarcis tiliguerta. The sequence goes on from NC_139553.1 coordinate 3,096,932, forward strand.
TATATGTGGCGTTCAGGAAGCAGTGAATGGCTGAGAATGTCAAGCTCATGAGTCAAGATTAGCTGAAGTTAGATGGAGAGATTTATTTTCTCCTTCCTTCAGCTTTTCAGCTTACCATTTAAAAACAACACTGTCCTAAGAAAAAAGCAATCAGGCAGCTTGATAAAATTCTTACCCCTCTCCCAGGGAGCTCCCCGCCATAGCAACATAAAATGCAAAAAGTCAGAGACAGTAAAGCAGCGGAAAGCAGTGAATCAAGTGCCATGTAAAATCCTACTTTAAATTTATATTTAAAAAAGTAGCACACAACTGCTAGCCCTTGGTTAGCCAAGTGCAAAAAACCAAACAAGCCCAGGGGTCTCTTAGAACTGTGTTATTCTTTTTTTAAGAAGTAATTGCAATTCATTTTGACTTGATTTGATTTTTTAAATAAATCAATCAATCTGTCTGGTTGGGGTTCAAGGCACCTAAACAAAAATATCAGGAGAAGCATTCCCATCAAACGACATAACTCACCCCCCAACAGCTTAATTACCATGTTGCCCTCCTTGTCATAAGATGCTCGAAACCTCATGAATCCTTTCTTTTTAAAGAGGGCTTTTTTCTTTGGAAGCAGCAGCAGAGGGAAGCAGCAGCTGAGTAGGGGATCGCAATCTCTTTCCTTTCCTTCTTCTTTTTTTCTTGGTAAGATTTCATCACCGGCGTCTTTCACACCCTGCTTCTACAGCGGTTTCCTGAAACTTCACATTGCGTTTTCATGTGGTTGGACACCCTCCCACACCAGTGCCCGGTCTTGCATGGCAGCACATGGCGGTGGGGGGGGGGGGAAGAGAACACTCAAAGATGGAGTGGGTCTGATTAAGAAAACTTAGGGTGAGGGCAGCAGTGCTAGATCAAACCACAAGATTTTGTGGAGTGAGAGAACGCCTAGTGTATTTTCCCTTCAACCACCCACCCACTCTCTCATAATGCCAGAGTTCTGTGACATGCAACAGAACAGATTCAACCCAAACTTCTTCAAAAGATTAGTCTATGAAAGGAGACTCCCACCATCCCTGTTGGTTAGGCTGACTGGGGGGGGGCAGGTGTTGGCAGACCCAAAACATATGGGAAGCTGTAGTGCCCTGTTCCTGGTCTATTCTGACTGACAGCATCTCTCTGGGTTTTAAAACTGGATGGGGCCGTTCAGAGAAGCTCTGAAGGGAACCCAGGAACCCAGATCAGTTACCCCAGATGTAGAGGTTGCTGAGATGAGGCACTTCATGGACTCGCAGAATTGTAGAGTTCAAAGGGGTCCCAAAGGTCATCTGGCCCAACCCCCTGCAATGGAACAGGCTGCCTTGGAAGGTGGTGGGCTCTCCTTCTCTGAAGGTTTTTAAGCAGAGATTAGATGGCCACCTGTCATGTATGAGCTAGCTGAGATTGCTGTGTTGCAGGGGCTTCGACTAGAACGGGGTCAGCAAACTTTTTCAGCAGGGGGCCGGTCCACTGTCCCTCAGACCTTGAGACCTTGTGGGGGGCCGGACTATACAGTGGTACCTCGGGTTACAGACGCTTCAGGTTACAAACTCCGCTAACCCAGAAGTAGTACCTCAGGTTAAGAACTTTACCTCAGGATGAGAACAGAAATCACGTGGTGGCAGCAGTAGGAGGCCCCATTAGCTAAAGCGGTGCTTCAGATTAAGAACACTTTCAGGTTAAGAACGGACCTCCAGAAGGAATTAAGTTCTTAACCCAAGGTACCACTGTATTTTGAAAAAAATAATGAACGAATTTCTATGCCCCACAAAAAACCCAGAGGTGCATTTTAAATAAAAGCACACATTCTACTCATGTAAAAACATGCTGATTCGCGGACAGTCCGCAGGCCGGATTGAGAAGGCGATTGGGCCGGATCCGGCCCCCAGGCCTTAGTTTGCCTACCCATGGATTACATGACACACTGGGTCCCTCCCAGCTCTATGGTTCTATGCATTCCATAGAAGTATCCCATATGTCAAACACATGTGAACTGGGGGCCCCAACATAGTGTTGTAAACAAAATCTGCCCTTCTTTCCTTATGGGGTATCCAAGAGCCCGTATAGAGTCCTTAAGTGGGTTTCCTATTGGTAGGAGAAAATAACAGAGGCCAACCAGAGAATATTGAGAAGCAAAGCAGCTAGTAAGCTTGATCTTTATTAAAGCTGTTGCAACAGGGTGCTCCCCTCATACGCAGGAAAGGAGGAGGACCCCGAACCAAGGTGTGCCTGCCCTTATATAGACATTTTAAATTCCCTGCCCTGGAGCTCAAGACCACCCCTCCATACATCATACATACATCACAGAAGGGGTGTAACCCAAGACCACACCCCACAAACATCATACCTACATCACAGAAAAGGCAGTCTACAACAGAAATTTGAACGTTGTTGTTTTTCCTGTCTCCCAGGTTATCTGATAATGCCTTATCTGATTGCCTTTGCCGGTAGTCTGGCCATTCCTTTGAGATGGTGATTACCCAATTCCTGAGACAATGGGAAGGTTCCCTCACCCCCTCCCTCCTTGCAGAGAAAACATTTGGTCAGTTTGGAAGTCAAAATGGTTTCAGGACGGTCTTCCTGTGCTGCTCCAGACATGTGGTCCACACATCTATTCATATGCTTGGTTGGTACATTTATGAACCAACCAATATATATATATATATATATATATATATATATATATATATATATAAGGCCTTTAATTTTTTATTACAATAGTGTCTGCAGAATGCACTCAGACACACACATTGTGGGGCCTGGTAAGGTATGCTAGCCACCCCATTATTATTATTGTTGTTGTTGTTGTTGTTGTTAAACGTTTGGGGCGTGGGGACAAGACTCCCCCTAAAATCTTTGGATTCATTAAAACTCCATAATTCCTGGCTATAGTAAATGTTGGGGTTTAATCAATGGATTTAGCAGTGTAAAAATAAAGACTGGACTTGCTTTCCTGACCAGGGAATCACCTTTAGCACAGGCAGAGTCATTAACCAGTCAGGAAAGCCATCAACAAAGCAGACACAGAACAGGGAGACCCCACCCTGAGCTCTGGGTAATTAGCAAAAGGCAATCCCTGAGTTGGGGAGGAGGGAGGGGGAGTTTCTAGAATTGCAGTAGGCAGTGAGGTAAGCGAACGGGGGGGGGGGGGGCAGGGAGGAAATGTCCCTTTTGCAAGCCAGAACAGGAGGAAGGCAGCCTGCTTTATGCTGCACAAACATGATGTTTGGGGTCTCTTGTAATCTGAGGCTGCCACAATGAGAGGAACAGGACCCTCTTGCGATGTGAATACTCTCCACTCTCTCCATAAAGATGCAGGTTGTATATATGCATAAATAAAACCATATACCATAAAGACAGCACAGATTCTTTTGTGCCTCATTGTCCAAAGAAAATACAGACCCTCATGGTGATTGTTGTTGCTTAGTCATTTAGTCGTGTCCGACTCTTCGTGACCCCATGGACCATGCCCAATACCCCTGGAATTTGTGGGGGGGTTGGGGGGAGTAGCTTTTGTGAGGGTTAAAGTTCTAGGTGTTCTGCTTGCTTTTGGGAGGGGAGTCTGAGCATCCCCAATCTTTCTTCTGTGAAATGGGTATTTTGTAGTGTCCACAAGAGTTTTTTAGACTTCCAGCTCCACCCCCGTTCTTCAAAAGGTTCATGACCACTGCACTAATGCCAGTATTATGATGAGGGTGTTTGGAAGAGGTGCATGCAAAAGGATAGCAGGCTTTAAAAAATCAGGGTTTTATTTTGTTTCTTTTAAAAAGAGGCTTAAAACCCGCCAACCAGATTTGTATCCGAGCCAGCTCTAAGTTGCTACTGTGAAAAGAAAAAGAGAGAAGTTAGGGAACTAAAAGGTGTCAGACAGCCAGGTAAAGGTAAAGGTCCCCTGACCGTTAGGTCCAGTCGCGGTCGACTCTGGGGTTGTGGTGCTTACCTCGCTCTATAGGTCGAGGGAGCCGGCGTGCAGCTTCTGGGTCATGTGGCCAGCAGGACTAAGCCGCTTCTGGCGAACCAGAGCAGCGCACGGAAATGCTGTTTACCTTCCCGCCGGAGCGGTACCTGTTTATCTGCTTGCACTTTGACGTGCTTTCGAACTGCTAGGTTGGCAGGAGCAGGGACTGAGCAATGGGAGCTCACCCCGTCGAGGGGATTCGAACCGCCGACCTTCTGATCGGCAAGTCCTAGGCTCTGTGTTACCAGGGTTCAAATCCCCACCTGGCCACAAAGCTCACTGAATGACCTTGGGCCAGTCACTGCCTCTCAACCTAGCCTACCTCACAGGGTTGCTGTGGGGATAAAATTGTGGGGGGATCATGTACCCCAACTTGCAGCCATTGGAGAAAAAGGTGGGATATAACTGTGCCATGAATAAATAAAGTTTCATGAATTTCAGATGTGAGAGAGAACTTGAATCACTGTCCTCAGATTAATCGCTGGTTCTACATTTTGGAGCAATATTTCCTCCCGGCAGCTGCCCTTGAAATGTTGACGCTTGATGACGGTCCTGGTCAGATCGTCCAGATGAAGCAGACGGGTTTTTAATAGTTAGTAGAGCGTTGTGATTCTTTTGCCAGTCACCGGCATTTCCTACCATTCCCCCCAGGAGGCGCTCCTGTTCCTGAATTCGGCATTCAGCTCTAACAAAACTAAGCCGAAAGTGGCAAATTCATTGGCAAGAGCGCCACCTGCGAGAAAGAAGGGAGGAAATTCCCTGTTTTTCACAAAGAGTGCTAAAAACTGGGTCTGCATTTGTTCGTTTGCTTTGTTTACCCCTGATTTCCCTTGCGCTGTTGTTTCCACGCCGCTTGGACTTCGAACTGTAAGTTCCTGGGGCAGAGAACTATTCCCTTTTGCTCTGTTAAAAGGGCGTGCGCACTGATGGCACTACAGCAACATTTTTAAAAATGACATTTCCGGGGGGTGCAGGGAGGAGGAAAGCATGTTTGCAGTGGCAACCCTTGAAAACTTGCTGAAATGTGCCCCTCCTTATCCTCTGGTACCATTGTTTAATCTCATGAGGGTGAATTTTTGCTGGATGCAATTTCTTCTTTATCAGATTCCCCAATGAGAACAAAAATGCTGCGCTCACGCTGACCCTTCTGCGGCCCTCCCCTCCAGAGCACGAAAAGCAAAATGCCACTGCAAAGCCACCACAGCTGGCCTTGCCTGCTGCAACATCCTGGCCATATCCATCATTCTCTGCCCAGGTGGGCCACTCCCCAGGGTGCCCACCCTCCGGTTCCCTGGAGGGCAAGTCTCTTCTGCACATGATCTTTTACACCTGACCCAGCACTTCAGCTGGGCGCCGGAGCCCCCAGAGGGAATAGCAGCTGGGAGGACATGTTTTGTGACTGCCCTAAATTGGCTGCCGAAGATCTGGAGGAAACACGTGAAAGTCGTGTATGACCTGGAGATTATTTTTAAGAAGCGCCTGCCTGGGTTGGATCAAATATCCACCTGGTTTCCAGCTGCTGCCGGATAGCTCCAGTCCAGGAAGTTCCTAGTCAAGGATTAATCAGAGACATCCATCCCCTGCGCTTTCCTCCTAGCACCTGCTGTTTAGGGTATATTGTATAAGAACCTAGGAAGAGCCCCACTGAATCAAGCTGAAAACCCACTGAGTCCAGCACCCTGTCCTCACAGTGGCCAATGTCAGGCCAGCAAGCAGGACCCGGGCACAAGAGCCTTCTCTCTCTTCCTGTGGGTACCTGATATTCAGAAGCATTGCTGTCTCTAACAGTGGAGACAGAGCAGAGCCGTCATGGCTAGTGGCAAGGCTTTCTTATTTTTATTTTTTGCTGGAACTCAGTTCTGGCACCTCTCAGGTGGGTGCTGTTGCCATTACAAGAGAACGAGGGAGGCCTTCACGTTGAATTCTGGCACCTCTTTTTTCTAGGAAAAATAGCACTAGCTAGCTAGGGGGCACTGATAACCTCCTCCTCTGTGAATTTGTGTGATATTCTTTTAAAGCTATCCAAAGTTGGTGGCCACTGCTGCCACCTGCGCTTCTGTAGTTGGAATACGCACTGTGTGAAGAAAGACTTCTATCTGTCCTGAACTTCCCCTTTTCAGCTTCATTGGTTGACCATGGTTTCTAGCATTGAGAGGGAGAAAAGCTTTTTTTCTGTCCACTTTCTTCATACCACATTTAATTATATACACTCCTATCAGGTCACATTTTACTCACCTTTTCTCTAAACTAAAAAAAGGTCCAAATTCATTTCCCCATAGGCAGTGGTGTAGCGTGGGGGGTGCAGGGGGGCCGGCCGCACCGGGCGCAACATCTGGGGGGGCGCGCGCTCGCACTCGTAGCTCTCTGCCCCTACCTGGCTCACTCACTCTCTCTCACTGCAGTGCTGGCTGTGCGAATCCGATCCGAGCCGCCGGGTCGCCGCCCACTGTGGAGGGGAGGGTGCCAGGCGTGTGGTGCGGAGAGAGAGCGAGGGACTATCTGGGGGAGGGACAGTGCAGTGGGGGGGGCGCAAATTACTTGCCTTGCCCCGGGTGCTGACAACCCACGCTACGCCACTGCCCATAGGGGTGTCGTTCCATCTTCTTTATATTTTTGTTTACCCATTTCTGACCCTTTTCTAACTCTACAATATCCATTCTGTGGTACCTCTGATCATCGACATGAAGGACTAAACAACTGTCGTTGTTTGAAGGAACTGAAGGAAGGGATTGAAGGAATTGTTGTCTGCACCACAAAATACCCATTTCACAGAAGGAAAAATGGTGATGGCCAGGATGCTGTAATGGTTAGAGTGTCAGATGATGACCTGGGAGACCAGGGTTCAAATCCCCACAGCCATGGAGCTTACTGGGTGACCTTGAGGCACCAGTCACTGCCTCTCAGCCTAACCTACCTCACAGGGTTATTATGGGGATTAAATGAGGAGGGGGGGAACCATGTGTGCCACCTTGAGCTTGTTGGAAAAGAAAGTGGGATATACATGCAATGCAATGGTGCTCAGAACACCTCCCTTACAGTAGGCAAAACACCCCCACACCCCCAAAACAAATAGACAGCAGCAAACACAGGGGAAACAAAAACACCTTCCTTTCCCTACTCCCCCCCCCAAAAAAGAGAGGCCAAACCACACACCAACCTACTCAATTAAGAAGAAATAGTGTTGGGCAGAGGGTTTTGGTGGGTCCCCAAAGGCTATATGTGAGGTCACTGTGGTACCCAATGGGTGCCACATTGGAGGCTACAGAACTAGAGGCTGTACACTGCTGTCATGACTAGTAACCATCTCAAATCTGGCAGTTCTCAACTGGGAGAGAGTTGTGACAGTGAATCTGGTTTAATACCAGGTTGCTTTTCGTACTACAGACAGAGCTTGAATGTTCTCCCCCTATAGCAGTGGGGGAGAGTCTGACTTTTAGAAAAGGATGCCGGCGTCACTTAGCTGTGAAGAGCCTAAAATGCTTCTGTTTTGGAAGTGCAAGGCAGTCCATAAATCCCCAAATGACAATAATATCAGGAACAAACAGCTTTTTACCTTTTCCCTCCATCATCATCATTTTGTGAATGTTTATTGCTGAATTTTGTTCTTCCTCTCTGCTGCGTTGAGGATAAGCATCTGTAGACACAAGTGAGAAGCAAATAATGAATTGCACTAATAGACAGGAAGGCTTGCATGATGCTCACTGCGATGTTATCCCAGGGCCTGGCAGAGACATCCCCACACTTCCATTAGCCTGGTTCTTCCAGTGCAGAGTGTGAGCAGGTTGCTATGAGGCATGTGGATGCTACATTTATTTTCATGCTGGCTGGCATTTGGTTCTGCTTTCGGTTTTAAATTAATATTTATAATGGGTGCAGTTTTTCAAAAGGTTCCCCCCCCCCTCCGAAAAAGAACTCCCTTTTAGAGTATTATTAATTTAGAATTCCTAATAAAATAAACATTAACCAGTATTATAAATATAAATTATCATCCTTATCAATTAAACAACAATTGCAGGGGGTTGAATGGGATAATCCTTGGGTAAATTCAACTCAACAGTTACATGATTCTAATTTAAAGGTACAGAACATTAAGAATGAGCTGTGTATGCAACCCAGCTATATTTAAAAGTAAACCCACTGAAAATAAATAGATGAATTAAAAAATGTCCAGTAGCACCTTGTTGTTGTTGTTGTTTAGTCGTTTAGTCGTGTCCGACTCTTCGTGACCCCATGGACCAGAGCACGCCAGGCACTCCTGTCTTCCACTGCCTCCCGCAGTTTGGTCAGACTCATGTTTGTGGCTTCGAGAACACTGTCCCACCATCTCGTCCTCTGTCGTCCCCTTCTCCTTGTGCCCTCCATCTTTCCCAGCATCAGGGTCTTTTCCAGGGAGTCTTCTCTTCTCATGAGGTGGCCAAAGTCTTGGAGCCTCAGGATCTTCAGGATCTGTCCTTCCAGTGAGCACTCAGGGCTGATTTCCTTCAGAATGGATAGGTTTGATCTTCTTGCAATCCATGGGGCTCTCAAGAGTCTCCTCCAGCACCATAATTCAAAAGCATCCATTCTTTGGTGATCAGCCTACTTGATGGTCCAGCTCTCACTTCCATACATCACTACTGGGAAAACCATAGCTTTAACTATACGGACCTTTGTTGGCAAGGTGATGTCTCTGCTTTTTAAGATGCTGTCTAGGTTTGTCATTGCTTTTCTCCCAAGAAGCAGGCGTCTTTTAATTTTGTGACTGCTGTCCCCATGAAACCCAAGAAAGTAAAATCTCTCACTGCCTCCATTTCTTCCCATTCTATTTGCCAGGAGGTGTTGGGACCAGCGGCTATGCTCTTAGTTTTTTGATGTTGAGCTTCAGACCATATTTTTCACTCTCCTCTTTCACCTTCATTCAGTAGCACCTTAGAGACCAACTAAGTTTGTTCTGGGTCTAAGTTTCGTGTGCATGCACACTTCTTCAGATACACTGAAACAGAAGTCACCAGACCCTTATATATAGTGGGAGGGTGGGGTGGGTGTGTTTTTCCCCCTCAGGAGGGTAGGGGGAGATGGGCGATTGACTCAATGGTTATGATAAACCTGTTGACGACTGTTAAGGACTGCAATTAGTCCTACAGGAAAAAGCAAGGGATCGTATGCAGATGACTAGCATATGAGACAGGAATCCAATATCTCTATTCAGACCAGGTCTCTCCATAGTTTTCAGTTTAGTGAAAAGTTGTAATTCAGCAACTTCTCTTTCAAGTCTGTTTCTGAAATTATTTTGTCCTAAGAACCCCAAGTGAATCATGCCCATTCAATGGGTCTACTCTGAGCAACAGTATCATGTACCACACACCCAAACCTGCACAGAAGCTTAAATATGGATCTGCACATTAAATTCAAAGCACAAGTTTCTGCTCCCCCCCCCCCCGCAACCCTGGAAACTGTACAGTGGTACCTCGGGTTAAGAACTTAATTTGTTCTGGAGGTCTGTTCTTAACCTGAAACTGTTCTTAACCTGAAGACCACTTCAGCTAATGGGGCCTCCTGCTGCCGCTGCGCCGCCAGAGCTCGATTTCTGTTCTCATCCTGAAGCAAAGTTCTTAACCAGAGGTACTATTTATGGGTTAGTGGAGTCTGTAACCTGAAGCATCTGTAACCCGAGGTACCACTGTATGTGCTTCGTTAAGGATGTTGGGAATTGTAGCTCTGTGGATGGAGAAACTAGAGTTCCCAGGATTCTTTGGAAGGCGATGAGGAGTCATGGTACTTTATACAGAGGCCGTGGTTCTACCTCAACAACCTAAAAAGGTTCTGGCACCTTAAATGCGAACTCATTCCCTTTTAGGGCAGAAGCTTCCTTTTGCATCAGCCCACGCCATCAGAAACAGGATGGGTTATTTAATTAGCAGATTAATTGTGACATATAATCTTTCAGGAGAGAGGGAGAAGCGGGCGGCGGAGCAGCGGGTATCTGCAGGAAATGCTTTTTAAACAGGGCTGCAGAGTGAGAGTCAATCTGTTCCTCTCCCGCCACCAGGTCTTTGTCGGGGCGGAGGGGGGTAACGCCGGCTGGTAATCCATTCGGTGATCCAGGAGCGCAAATCTTCCTTTATCCCTCTCCCGGAGCCCGTGCCCCCGCCCAGCTGAGCCGGAGCTGCTGCTGCTGCCCCTTTAAGAGGCCGGGGCCTGGCGCTGGGATAGGGGCGGGCTAAGAGGCTTGCAAGGCAATGCAGCAGCAGCGGCAACAGCAGAAAACCGGAGACTGGCAGGCACAGGCAGGCAGATGTGTGTTCGGTAATGAAAGGGGGAGATAGCCAGGGGGCCCGCTTCCTTGCAAAGCGAAATGGACCGGCAGTTTCTCAATTGCATGTTAGCGGGGTCGTCTGTTTGGGTTGTTGTTGTTGCTGCTGCTGCTGCCTTGCACCGGGTTTCAAAAGGCTGATTCCCAGTCCTCCCAGCCCCGCTCCATTTTTTTAAAAAGGGTGCCTGATAATATCCGCTTTCCTTCCCACCCCTGATCTGCAGGAGACAAAGCCGAAAGCTCGCCAGGCCGCCGCTATTGCCGCTGAATCAAAAGCCGGCTTTTATTTCAATTTCGGGCGGGGAGAGCCGGGGAGCGTCGGCTCAGAAGACCTCTCGGTAGGCCGGGCTGTGCCCCCCAACTTCTCTCCCCACCGATTTGACTCCGCTGCCCGCAATGCTTTGCAGCTGATGCCTCGCCGGAGCAGCCAAGATGGGGTTTTTACACCAGTTGTATCTCTTGCTATGGAAGAATGTTACCCTCAAGCGACGGAGTCCGGTTAGTAGAGGGGGGGGCGGGGGGGTTGTGCGGGTGGAGTTGGCTGAAGGGTGTTCTTTTCTTTTTTGGGGGGGGGGAGAGTTACCTTCAAAGACCTGGGACTCGAATGCTGGTGGGAGTGGGCGGGCAGGATTGGAACTCACCCCCCGCAACACCGTTCCTTTTATTTTTAAGCACCGGGAGCTGCAAGGCCCCCGGAGGACCGGGCAGGCTGTGAGCACGTATGGTTTGCTTTTTTCTTTAAAAAAAAAAGAAGACAATTTTCTACTGGGGTTAGGAAAGACCCTTCCCCTAAAAAAAGCCACAACTCTATTAAGGCCGCAAGTGGGGTAATGGGGTGCTGAGAGAAAGCCACCCCTTCTGATTAGTCTGTGTTTGGGACAGGGGTCTCTCACCTTCCGCCGCCGCCCCGTCCCCCCCCCCCCCCCAATTCTGGTTTGACTACAAGAAATGAAATTTGTAATGATGCTTCCATCTCCACGCTGCTTTGGATGCTCCTGTTTTAAAATGAGAGGGGGTGAAGTGATAGGGGAAGGACGCCCCCCCCCTTAATTGGGAGGTGGTTAGGAGCTCAGTGCTGTTTTGGGTGTTCTGGGGGGGGGGGGGCTCCTTGCTTCCTCAATAGACCCTGCCTCCCCCCCCCCCCACTAATTTTTAGTTATTTCTTGCAGTTGTTGTGGATTAACCTGCAAAAGGTTGGTGAGGTTCAATCTTCCAGTTTCGGAATGTGGTCCTTCAACATTGCATCCACATTTGGGGTGTGATTTCTCCTTGCTTCTTCCCCCCACACACACACTTTTCACCTCCTAAATGTGAGGCAGAAAGGTGAACATGGCTGAAGAAGGCATTTCCTTGCACCACACATTGTTAACCTGTGGAACAGCTTGCCCTGTGGTGCTTACGTGGCTCAAAAGAAGGGATAGATGGGGTTATTTTGGGGAGGGGTGTCTACTAACTGCACAGTTCAAAATGTCTCTCTCTTAAAATATTTGTGGGTTGAAAAAAATAAAACATCGTATCCAACCATTTTTACCCCACTCTCCTGTGTAAAAGGTATGAGAAGCATGTAATGTGTGCATTCCAGTTACTTATCTCAGTTGGTTAGAGCGTGATGATGCCAAGGTTGTAGGTTTGATCCTCATATGGGAAAGCTGCATATTCCTGCATTATGGGGTTGGATTAAATGATCCTCGGCATCCCTTCCAAATCTAGGAATCTTCTTATTTTTGGGGCAGTGCCACCCCCTGTGTGTGTGGCGAGAATAAGTTTTAATTTTTTTAGGAAGGCTGTAGGGCTGCCCTATAACATTTTGCCTCCTTAAAGAGTCTGGCAGTGTCTGAATGGGGCTCTTTGGGTCCCTTATATTGTCTTGAAGAATACTGGGGTGCACCATTCAGATAGTTTCACTGACACCTTTAAAAGTTGGGTCATTTTAGGAGGATGGAGGCTAAGGTGAGATTTAAATCCAGTTTTCCCCCTGGACTGGGTCTATATTTAGACTCGCTGGCATGCAGAACTCCTTGCCACAGGAATTCTTGATTGCTTGTAAAATTCATGTGCCTCTTTAAATAAAGGTTAAAAGGAATAGTCATATCAGCAGCTGCTGGTTATGATAACCTTCCAGCCTCCTTTACCAGAGAGAGTAAATTTTCTAGTTACTAGTTGCTGGGCATCAACAGCAGCATGGGATGGATATTCCCATCATGCTTTGCTTGTGAGCCTCCCTGGGGCATTTGATTGGCCAGTGTCTGTTGGCAGAATACCGATCAGATGGACTGCTGATCTGGCTTAAGAGTGCCTTTTTTTTTTAATGAGGGATATATAATTCTCCCTCTTTCGTTTACAACTCAGAGTTGCCTGGCCTTCTAAATATAAAAAATATAAAAATATGGAGGCATAGGTTCTTTTCCAAAAGTGAAGCACAACCAGCCCAGATCCCAGGCAGTTGCCCTGTCCCGAGATGGAGCAGGATAGCGCAAGGCTATGGAAATTTTCCTGTGGCATGCCATGGCCGCCTTGGTTGAGATTTTGGCTGCGATCTGTCTCCCTCCCTCTGACGGCACAGCGGCCTGGTGGCTGCTTGGCCTCCAAAGCCTGGCAGGTGGTCTATTTATAAACAATATAGGATAAAGAGTGGGGGCAGGGAGGCTGCTAGCACCCATCCATCCATCCCAGCCTCTGCTGTGGGCACCACCTTTGCAAAAAAGCTCCTGCAGCTCTCACCTGTGCGTAGCCCATGGTGCAGGTGTGCCCCTCCTCAGATTTATCAACACCCTCTTCCATATGTTGTTTGGAGAGAAATACTTTTTTGCTGCACAGATCGGGCTGGCCGTTACCAGCTGTGGGTCCCTGCTCTGGGGTGCCTCCTAACTGACTCATCTCCCACGTGCCACCTGCCCAAGCAGCCAGGTCTCATTGCTCCGCCGCTCCCCCCCAAAATAATTCCCTGACTGTGACAATCTTATGTGGGTCAGGTCTGTCTCCCTCCCTCCCTCCCTTTCCATTTATTTTTTAAAGTCTCTTCTTTCCCTGCTTTGTCAAAGCATCCAGTGCAGCTTTGCTTGATGTTATACATGAGAAAGATTGAGAGAGGGGTGGGAAATGATTGGGACTTTATCCTGACCCTTGCTAGATTCCTCCTTCCTTTCGCCCCCACGCCGCCAAGTGTATGGATTCATTTTGAGAAGGGGGGGAGGTCTATCTTGTCCCACAATACTTTAGCCGGCAACCAGATTTGCTGGAAGGCTGTTTTGAGAAGGGGGGGTTGTGGGAAGTGGGGTGGGGGAGACGAGGGACAAAGCCCTTCTCAAACCGCCCCCTGGCAAAAGTAGCCTGCCACTTTTCATACTTATGTTGATACCTCTGAGTTGGCGCCACCAACGCCTTTTAAAGGGGATGGATTTGTCTGAAGAGTTTGTGACCTTCCATTTGATCCGAAGTATAAGGGTCTCGGGTTAGGAAGAAGAGCTCTGTGCATCTGCGCTGGGCACTCGAATAACAGGGCAGGGCTCAGCCTTGGTATTTAAAAAGAGATTCTAAAGCTCAGGTGTTGGCCTTTCTTCCAGTGGTTTCTACTTGCGTCCTGTCTGAGTGTGGGGTATTGCCACATTTCCTAGTTCAGCTCTCTTGTCACTGCGCTGGAATCCTCTGCTGAAGCAAGGCAGCAAGGGGCATTGATTTTCCTTTCTTCCCTTTAATATATGTGCATTCTAATGAAGGACTTTTGCAGGATGAACCCAGATCTTCCTAGGTAGCCAGTGTAATATTTTGCTTCTGGGGTGATTAACTCTGCGGAGAGCTTGTTAACAAAACAAAAGTAGACTGGGGCCAGGCCGCCAGGGTTGGAATCTGTTTCTGGGGGCTGGGTGGTACAGAGAAAGTACCTCTGAGCATGTTCTGAGTACCTTGGTTTTGTCGCTGAATAACTCCACACAGCTAGAATGTGGAAATGGTGCTTGTGAGTCTGACTGCGGCTTCCAGGAGGGTTTGATCATAGAATTGTAGAGTTGGAAGGGACCATGAGGGCAATCTAGACCAACCCACAGCAATGCAGGAATCTTTTTGTCCCATGTGGGGCTCAAACCCACAACCCTGATACTAAGTCTCATGCTCTGCTGACTGAACTATTCCCATAATTTATTCTCTTGGAATAAACCAGTGGTCATAATTGCCCAGTGATGTTCAAGCTTGCCCATGTTGTTAGATAAAGAGGCATTATCACCGAAAGAGGTTCAGTTTCTGCTTCAGCTAAGAATACACGGTGGCCTTGTTGCCCAGAGATCTGATTTCTTATGATTTTTGACTTCTTCATAAATGATCCAGAGTTAGGTGTGGGCAGTGCAGTGGCCAGGTTTCCTGGTGGTACCAAATAGTTCGTGGTGGTTAAAGCAAAAAGGAATTGTGAGGTGGTCTTATCTCTCCAAACTGGGTGAACGAGTCGTAGAATGGCAAATGCAATTCATTGTAAGCAAGTGTAAAGTGATGCACATTGAGACACACACACAAAAAATCCCTAATTTCACTTACACACTTGTGGGGTCTGAACTGGTGGTGACTGACCAGGAACGAGACCTGCCAGTATCAGAATTATATAAATCTAAATAATTGCACTTGGAATGCTGCATACAGTTCTGCTTGCCCTGCATCAAAAATGAGATTTTAGGAAAGAGCGAGCAAAATGATTCAGGGAAATGCTTGACGCTTTTCGGTTTAGGTGTGGGGTGCAGAATGTTGAGCAAGCCTGTGGTGGAAGGTTGGAGGTGCGTGATGTAAGTAAAATGATGCGTTGTGTGGAGAAAGCCAAGAGGGATAATATTAAAACCTAGCGGTGTTTCTATTATGTTTAATGTATGTAGAGTTTGGTGTCAACGTTGCTTGTTTTTTCATTTGTGTTCCTAATGCCTCAACAAATGAAATGGATTTGTAAAAATGTTACATGGGGGGGGGGGGGGAAACGAGGCATTACACTTACTTCTGTAAAACAAGAAAATCCTTAATAAAATATCAAGATGGGGGGGGGGGTTAAAATCTAGCTGGGGGCATCAATGAAATCAATTAGCAGTCAATTCAGGGCAGGTGAGAGGAAGTTCCTCTTCACACAACACATAACTACAACTACAAGTAGAATGGTAAGATGCCCTTTTGCCCACATTGTGTGTTTTTGTGTGTGTGGCAAGGTGTATTTACCAGCCTTAGCTGCAGTGTAGAAATTGAGCCTTCCTGCGCAACACATTGCCTTTGTGGGTGCAACGGGGCCTACTGCTATATTGGGTTTTCTGCCTATTGGTAGGTTTTTATTCTGTTTGCTGGCTTGGTGCGTTATTGCATCCGCGAGAGGTGGTGCGCTCTCCTTCCGTGGAGGTTTTTAAGCAGAGGTTGGATGGCCACCTGCCATGCAAGATCTAGTTGAGATTTCTGCATTGCAGGGGGTTGGAACTGATGACCCTCAGGGTACCTTCCACCTCTACAGTTCTGTGGTTCTGTTCTTCCTCCCTCCTGCGGTTTCCAGGAACTGGCATTCAGAAGCGCTACTGCAGGGGTCAGCAAACTTTTTCAGCAGGGGGGCGGTCCACTGTCCCTCAGACCTTGTGGGGGGCCGGACTATATTGGGGGGGGGATGAAGGAATTCCTATGCCCCACAAATAACACAGAGGTGCATTTTAAATAAAAGGACACATTCTACTCATGTAAAAACACACTGACCACTGGATTTAGAAGGCAGTTGGGCCGGATCTGGCCACTGGGCCTTAGGTTGCCTACCCATGTGCTACTGCCTCTGACTTCAGAGGCAGAGCACAGCTATTGTGGCTAGAAGCCATGGCTAGCCTTCTCAGTGAAATTGTGCAATCCTCTCTTACAACCATCTGAATTGGTGGCCTTCACGGCTTCCTGTGGGAGTTCCATCGTTTAACTATGTGCTGTGTGAAGAAGTCCTTTCTTTTGCCTGTCCAAGATTCAGTTGCTTCATTGGATGTCCCTGAGTTCCAGCGTTAGGAAAGATGGACAAAAACTCCTTTCTAGCTCCCCACTTTTTCATACGAATGCTTATCTGTATTCATCTCTCTCGTGCTTTCTGCCCCTGGCTTTGCTTGCTTGATTTTCCCTTAGCTAAAAGGGCCCACATTTTGTAACCTTTCCTCATCGGGGGGTTATTTCTGCCCCTTATATTATTTGGGCTGCCCTTTTCTGCACCTTTTCCAGCTCTATGATGTCTACAAATCCAGCTAAGTGTGTGTGTGTGTGTGTGTGTGTGTGTATTTGCAGTTTGGTTTAGCTGCTAATTAATTTCTGTGTGAGATATTTTTCCTGGTAAACGTGTGGTGGAGTTAGCATTGCAGGGTTGGGCACTAGCCAAGTCACAGCTACACCCCAGCAGGGGGGCCAAGAGTCGCTGGGATCTGCTTCAAAGAGCGCACTGACCCCCTGAGAGACAACACTGTCCCCCAGGGAGTGGGACCTCTCGCAGGGGTCCTCCAAGCATGAGTGAACAGTGTTATACAGCAGCAAAAAAAGCCAGTGCTATTCAAGGCAGCATCAATAGAAGTCTAGCACCCAGGACAAGGGAAGTAATAGCGCTGCTCTATTCTGCCTTGGCCGGATCACACCTGGAGTCCTGTGTCCAGTTCTGGGCGCCACAGTTTAAGAAGGATATTGACAAGCTGGCAGAGGAGGGAGGCCAGGATAACCAAGGGTCTGGAAACCAAGCCTTAAGAGCCATGGTTGAGGGAGCTGGATTTTGTTTAGCCTGGAGAAGAGGAGACGGAGAGGCGAGAGGATAGCTATCTTTAAATACCTGAAGGACTGTCACATAGATGATGGAGCAAGCCTGTTTTCTTTTGCTACAGAGGGTAGGACCTGAACCAGTGGATTCAAGTTAGAAGAAAGGCAGTTCCGGTTAAACAGTAGGAAGAACCTTAGTACAGTAAGAGCTGTTTGACTGTGTTCTCCCTTGGAAGCTAGTGGCCTCGTCTTCATGGGAGGTTGTCAGTGATTCTTTGGCTGTGAATTCTTGCATTGCAAGGGGTTGGACTAGATGACTCTGTGGGTGCCGCCCAACTCTACACGACTGTATGGAATGCTGGAAAGGAGCCAGTATGCCCTGAGAGCAGGTGAATGTAATGGGGGCCCTCCCGAGAGAGTGCCTGGTTGCAGTGGGGGGGGGGGGGAGTCCAGCCTGAGCTTCTGATGCCTTTTGAAGGGAGCACCTAGGGCCTTGCCCAGCCTGGCCCTGCATCCCAGAGGTGAGATGGCTGTGACCTTGCTGTGCTGTCACTGTTTGTGCTGCCTGCTCTCCCAGAAGGACCCTGGGGCTCACTCCACAGTGGATTCAGCCACGCATCCTGCTGCGACAGCCGTGTCCTCTCTCTCTCCTCCAGCACCGAGGTGCAGCGCTGAATACATCAGGACAGGACAGGCTGCAGCAGCAGCAACAGCCAGGCCACACAGAAGCTTCAGCTTGGAGACTTTTCAGGGATTTCCTTATACTTGAGAAACCAGGGAGTCAGGACGCCTGATTTAAGTGCAAGAAGAAGATGTAGTAGTAGCACTAACGAAATAATATTTTTTTAAAATAATTTTTATATTGCTGTTTCAGAAAATACCAAAGAAGTTTACATTAGAGCAGCAAAAAAGTTCAAATAAAAGCAAAAGGTCTTAATAACACCAAGGAGGATGGCAGAGGTTGGGTGGCCATCTGCCAGGGATTCTTTAGTTGTGGTTCCTGCATTGCAGGGGGTTGGACTAGATGGCCCTTTGGGTCCCTCCCAACGCTACGATTCTGTGATTTTAGGAGCCTGCAGCAGTGGGTCAAGGGGAAGAACACTGGTTGAATAGAGGAGGTTTTAGTTTTAGCTGCTGGTGCTGGCTGAATCCCAGTATGGAGTGTTTTCTGTGTTGCAGGGGCCACAAAAGACAAGGCCCTTCTCCAGCTTCCCACCCAGTGGACATCTGCTTAGGCGCAGTCAGGGAGGGCACCTGCAGACCGTAGTGGGTAATTTAGTCTTCCCCTCCCTCGCTGTTCCTACTCTCCAGAGGTCCATAGCATCATGCAGAAAAAGCAGGGGCGTGCTGAGAGGTGTGCCTGGAGACCAGAGAGCGACTGGAGGCTCAGGGAGCTAAGTGGGGCTATGCTCAGTTTGGTCTGGAGGCTGTAGCAGCTGGTACAAAATACAGAGGCAAGGTTGATTGTGGGGCCCTACTATCACCAGCATAATAAACCATTGCTTGTGGATTTTCAATGGCTGCCAATTTGTGACCGGGCCAAGTATGTTGTTACTAACATACAAGGCTCTAAAGAAACCAGGTTGCTTGAGAGAGAGCCTTATGCCTTTATGCACCCAGTGAATCGCTGTGGTCTGTGGGAGAGTTTCTCCTGCAAGCTCCAAAGACCTTAGGAACCGACTCCGCAGTAACTCAGAGCAGGGCTTTTAGTGTGGCTGCCCCTATCCTGTGGAACGGCATTCCTGTTTGAGATACTGCAGGTCCCCACTATCTGCACTCTCTAGAAGAAGTGGGACAGATTTTTGTTCCATCAGGTTTTCATCCCAGCAGCATGAATGGGTCTTCACCATGAGTGTCCTCTGGTTATGGTTTTAGCCTTGGTTGAAATGTATTTGTTCTTGTGTTTTTAACTGTTTTTAATAATCCCATGTGTTAATTCAGGCATGTCCTAATCCGGCCCGCCAGTCGATTTAATCTAGCCCCCGTGGCAGTCTACCTCCTGGGGTAAAATCCTAAAAAAAGCTTAAGAACTTTGGTCGGCCCTCATGCATGTTCACTTCATCAAATCTGGCCCTCTTTGAAAAAAGTTTGGGCACCCCTGTGTTAATTACATTGAGAAGTTTAGAAAGCCATTATTAAATTAATTGTAATAATAGCTTTTAACAGGAGCTACAAGGAATGGCAAATGTGCCTTCCTGACTCTTAAAATCCTTTTCGCTCCATAAAAATAGTAATCAGCTATATCCCTGACCTTGCAATGGCCCCACACACTCCCACTTTTAAAGTGGGGGGCGGCACTATGAAAAGATACGTATTTCAAACTCTAAGATTAAGGAGTTTCTGCACCATCTGCTTTTGACTTTGATAAGGGGAAGCTGAGAGCAGGGTCTTGGTATAAACAGCCCCTCCACCCAACTCAGTGTTCTCCTCCTCCTTCTTCTGTTCTTACAAAGCCTGTTTTTATTCCAATAGTCAGAGTTTGGTAAGCTGGTGCTAGATGTTTAATAAGCTTGGGACCCAGGACCATGACACAGATTGGTTTTGAAAATGTGCATTTGCTGGTTTAGATGAAAAAATAGGTTGAATTTTGGGGAGGGGGATAAAACCAAGATCTGGCTAGCAGAGCTTACTCTGATGAGATGCCAAGAGGATTTTCTGGACCCAGTATGCTGTATGTGGTGGATTGGGCCCCCTGCCCCGCAGTCACTCTTTTAGCCAGAACTACTGGTTACGTCTACAGACTTCCTCTGGGCAATCCAGAGGTCTCAGTGGGCATCACTTTTCCTTTGCAATGCATCTAGTTACCCTGGAAGCATCTCACAGATGCCCACCCAACCTCTGTTCCAAAGCTTCTAATGAGGGAGAGTTCACTACCTTCAAAGCACCAGAAAGTTATTTCTAACATTTAGTCAGAATCTCTTTTCTTGTAATTTGAATCCATTGGTTCGGGTCATACCCACCAGAGCAGCAGGAAACTAGCTTTCTCCATCTTCCCTGTGGCAACCCTTCAGATATTTGGAAATGGCTAGCACATCACCTCTCAGTCTCCCGTTTTCCTGGCTAAACAGACCCAGCTGCCTTGACTGTTCCTCTTAAGACTTTGTCTCCAGACCCTTGATTATCTTGGTTGCCTTCCTCTGCACACCTTCCAGCTTGTCAATATCCTCCTTAAACTGTGGTGCTCAGAACTGAACACAGGACTGCAGGTGGGCCTGACCAAGTTGGAAGAAGGTGATACTATTTCTTACCCTGAAAGTATTTGCTTCCTACCTGAACGTACTTAAGGATTAAACCTGGGGTTCTTTGCATGCAAATTGTATGCTCTTACAATGCACTTTGGCTCTTATACACCCATGTATCTTGCACTTTGGCCCTTGCACGTCCATGTATGTTATGTGTTGCTGTTTTGCATGCAACCTCTGAAAAGTGCCCTGGAAATAAATAGCAAAGATGGTAGAGATTTGAAAGTATTCACCAGCTTGAAATGAGTCCCTTTGTTTGGTTATTGTTTTTATGAAGGTGTGTGTGCGGGTGTTTGCTAAAGTTGGCTTGGCAGCAAGGACAAAAGAGGATTTGTTTTTACTTGAGGCAGCAGTAACTGCAGCAATGGGTTCTGCCCAGTTCTGCCAGGGCAGCTCGTGTGGGTTGTTAAAGGCACACTGTGTGTTTGTTCCGTGGATCTCTTCCCAGTCAGAAAGCCGAAAGCATGAGGCTTTGAAGCCATTAAGTGGAGTTCCTCTGTGTGGTCGCTGCCTGGTGAATTGTTATTTATTTAAGGGGTGTTCGAAATTAGCCAGCGCCAGGTGCATTTGCAACAAAGTGAAGATGCCTGGGTGTCAGGATGGTGCCTGACATCTCCACCATCTGGGGATCATTGGATCTGGACTGTTTCCAAACACTAGCGACACATGCTGTAGAATTCTATCAGTTCTGTTTTATCTGCACAATCAGAATGAATTTTTGGAACCAAAATGCTTTTTCCGTGCAGCCTGAGCAGGAGCAATCACCATTAAGAAAAAGAGGTCGAAATAGGCCAATATATATGCAGACTGGCCCTGGATCAAGTGACTTTTTCTTTAAGTTCTCAAAGTTCTCAGCCTAGCTCAAGGTTGTCATCTGAACTAGCCAAGTGTTTAACTCAGTACACGGAGCATCAGAAACAGCTCTCTGCCCTGAGGAGCATCCAATCTAAGCTCTGGTTTGAGGTGGGGGCGGGTGGGGCAAGTGCAAAGTCGTGTTTCATCTGAGGGTGATGAATATGGGGTTAATTCATTGGTCCCCTAACTTTTTCAGGCCATCAGCCTCTTGGTTCCATGAACTCATCCTTAATGTCCCCTACTTTATAAAAAGCGTTGTTCAGAATACAGTCATACATTGGTTGATGAACATCTAGCGACTCAAACGTTTTGGCTCCTGAATGCCGCAAACCCAGAAGCGAGTGTTCCGGTTTGCGAACTTTCTTTGGAACCTGAACTTCTGACATGTTGGTTTCCAAACATTTTGGAAGTTGAACGGACTTCCGGAACCGATTCCGTTCGACTTCCGAGGTATGACCTTGCCTCTTAGCCCCTCACCCCCCCCACCCCACAATTATTCCCCTGCCCACTTTGGAAAGCACTGGATTAACATATGTACAGTAACTGTCTTTAACCAGATCAAGCCAATTCACTTCTTTAGCCTGGTATTTTGTACCCTGACTGGCTGTGACATTCCATGACCACAGGCAGAGAAGGGTCTCTTCCTCCCCCCACAATCTCTTTACCTGGAATTGCCAGGAATTGAAACAGGGACCGTCTGCTTGCACAACAGGTGCTCTGCCACTGAGCTACAAGACAACTTCCTTACGACCACATTTAAAAGGTGGGGGGTTTTGAAGCAGGAGAAACAGTGGCGAACCATTTCTGGTCAGTGCACAACTGGGGCAGATAGCTGGTTCATTCTCTCTCTCTTTCCCCCTGCAACCCGCTTCCCCAATTGCAGGAGCAAGTAACACCAGCGCTGGGCCCTATTGTCGTCTGAATGGTTTGACCTCCCTTGCTGGTAATGAACCAGAAGGTTGAAGGCAGTTTTAAAAACAAAGGAATTTATTCATAACTCTTGGAGAGTTGATTGTGACGATACTTGGTCCCTGTGAAATAGAGGCACTGATTTCTGTGTGGCATACGTGTGTGATGTCACACATGCAACATGTGTGATGTCACACACATCAGAAGGAGGTTGTGAGGCCCAACAAGTCCCTCTGCTGCAGCGGGAAGGCCCGACAGAACCCGGCACCTCAAAATTTGGGGTGGTCTCAGCCCTGTCCCCACATACTGGGGGGACAGATGGACTGAGCTGTCCTCAGCCCCATAGAGTTGTCCTGTATGCTGTGAAATGCCCTTAGGGCTCCAACTGAACTTGCTTTATTAAATTGCTAGTGACACCCTTCTTGAGTTCAGCTGAAGTTGGTAGTCAGATGGGTTAGAGAACATTTCCTGGATGGTTTTGAAGACTGGAAAGCAGTGCACAGGGCTGACTTGTGGGCCTTATACCAAGTCTGACCAATAGTTTACAGTGTGCACCGACTGCCGGTGATTCTTAAAAGGTTTCAGGCAGGGTTCTCTCCCAGCCTGGAAATGACTGGGGTTGAAGCTGTAACCTCCTGCATGCAAAGCAAATGTTCTACCACTGTACCACCGAGCAGTGGCGTAGCGTGGGGGAGTGCAGGGGGGGGCCGGCCGCACCGGGCGCAACATCTGGGAGGGGCGCGCTCGCACTCGCAGCTCTCTGCCCCTACCTGGCTCACTCTCTCTCTCTCACTGCAGTACTGGCTGTGCGAATCCCATCCGAGCCGCCGGGTCGCCGCCCACTGTGGAGGGGAGGGTGCCAGGCGTGTGGTGCGGTGTGGAGAGAGAGCGAGGGACTATCTGGGGGAGGGACAGTGCAGCGGGGGGCGCAAATTACTTGCCTTGCCCCGGGCTAGGGGGTGCAAATTACTTGCCTTGCCCCTGGTGCTGACAACCCACGCTACGCCACTGCCACCGAGCTGCAGCTCAGGTTTTGGGTTACTGGGCAGGCTGCTGGAGGCGCTGTTTTGGAGGAGAAAATCCTTAAGCTGCATTTCCCCACCAGGGTCTACTTCTCACAAAACCTTTGTTTAGGCTGAATTATTCTTGGGACATGCAGCAGCACCACCACCACATACACAAGGATCCTTGCATGTAGAAAATTAGCCTTTAAGAAGAAATGGATTGTGTCCAGTGTTAGTCCTCCGAGTAGACCCATTGGAGTTTATGGATGTGACTAACCAAGGTTCATTAATTTCAGTGGTTCTACTCTGAGTCGAGAACTTAGTTGGAGACAACGGAATGTTTTTGTTATTTTTTTATGTATATGAAGAATTATTTAGTTGTGTGAACCCCCACCTAAGAACACAGCCTGGCTGAATCAAGCCAAAAGGGGTCTATCTAGATGAGTATCTTGTTCCCTCAGTGGCTAACCAGATGTCCCAATGGCAAGCCCACAAGCAGGACCTGAGTGGAACAACAGTACACTTCCCACTGATGTCCATTCCCTGTCCGCAGTCTGAAATGGCGCGACTCAGGCCACATTCACACCATGTACATAATTCAATATTAATAATTCAAGTAATTTCGTTGTCCCCGAAGGGGGCAATGACAATAAAGATATTATTATTATTATTATATTATTATTATGTTGCCCCTTTAAACAGCCATGGCTTCTCCCAAAGAATTCTGGGAGCTGTAGTTTGTTGAGTGTGCTGAGAGTTCTTGGGCGACACCTGTTCTGTTCCCAGAACTACACTTTCAAAGTTACCCATGAAGAGAGATTGATTGTTACACTATTCTTCTGAACTGGAGTCACCAAACAACTCTCAGCACCCTTAACAAACTGCAGTTCCCATAATTCTTTGGGAGAAACCATGGCTGTTTAAAGTGGTATCATAATGCTTTGTGAATGTGGTCCCAGAGGGGAGTATAGTCAACTGAGTGCTGCTCATTGAAATTTAATGGATCTAAGTTGGCCATGCCCATTACTCAAGAGGTTTGCTCTTGAGTAGGACTCGCACTGTTTGAGCCAACCGCTTTCTGCTTTCGCACAAAAGAGCCATTAACTTTTATTACCGTATTGGCTCGAATATACGCTGCACCCGAATATAAGCTGCACCTTCAAAATTGCGGGTGGGGAGGGGGGGAGAAAAAATACCCAAACTCCTGGTGCTGTTTGCCCCATACTCCTAGCTGCATACTGTAAGGTTGTGAATATAAGCTGCATTTTAACTTTCCATGGTCGGAATTTGGGGGGAGAGGAGGCTGTAAGCCAGGCCAATACAGTGCTTTAAAAACCCGAACAGTTTCTAGGTCGGGGTTCCAGCTAAAAGGCATTGAACACCTGACTTGTTCAGAGGAACAGGTGGCCTAGGGTGGGCACCACTCTCCCCATGCTGTTCCCATGAAGATGTGAGAGGGAGTTTTGAAAAAAAAAACCTGTCACTTAGTAGATGTAGATGTCCATCTCTTCTCCTCCTCCCATCCGTGTGGGAGCTTTGAAACCATTTCCGCACCTCACAACAAAAGTGGAACAGGTGCCGACTCTGGGCGTTGGCTGAGGGAGCAAAGGTGATGTTGTTTTGATAGGAGCGTGAACTGGCTTAGGAACAAGGAAGGGAATGTTTATCACAGCCCTGTCTGCAAGCGAAACGGGGTGAAAAGGCATTCTCATATTGCAAAAGGGCGACCTTTCTCCGAGTAGAGGTGACATATTGAAAATCAGGCCTTTGCCTTTGCCATGCATGTAACATCCACTTGAAAATACTTAAACGGAAACAAAAACCACTCAGCTGGATGAGACCAGCGTATCTTGTTTCTCACTGCTATGAACTTTGAACCTCTGGGGAGCCCAGAAGCAGAGCAAAAAGGCACCATCTCTTTTCTTGCTGTTGCCCTTCTGCAGCTGGCATTCTGAAGTAGACCACCTCTGAACCTGGAAGTCTCATTTTCTCATCACAGCTATTTTCTTGTCTGTATCATTCTTTATTGAATTTATATCTCACCTTTGCTCCTCTTGAAGGCACACAACTATTACAAAGCAAAGACAAAGCAAAATCATTCTAAAACAGATTAAGAGGTTCTAAAAGCAGTTACAGATATCAGGGTTGGCTGGAACATGCTTTTTCAGCTACCAAATGCCTGGGAGTGTTTTTAACACTCCACTCCTGGAAGTTAATAATGATGGGGACAGACGCGCAGACCTCACTAGGAGAGGGCATTCCACAACAGGGGAGCCACCACTGAACAGGCCCTGTCATGGGTCAGTGACAACCTGGCAGCCACCAACAAGGCCTCATCTCCTGATTGAAGGGTCCAAGGCAGTTGGTAGTGAGAAAAGTGATCTTTTAGGTATCGCTACAGATAAAGACTTCCTCCTCAGTTTGAATGTGTCCTGCTCCTTTGCCAAAGCAGTGTGTTCCATAAGAGAATTGACTGGAAAAGCCTTTCTCTTGGTTTGCCCTAAATCTACTGCAGGTAAATCTTGCTGGTGCTGAGCCACTAGTTAGAGTATTGCAAGTTTCCCCAGGTGGATCTGTCTGGCCCTTGATGGGGGACAAATGCAGAGCTAGATGAGCTTTTGCTTAAATTCCAGTGAATTACAGTACTACTATTATTATTTAACCACAGAGCCACCCTACCTCCTGTAGCCTCAGAAGGGGAGGGGGAGGCAGAGGAAATACCGCAAATCCTGCTATTTTCCTCCCCACCTTTCATTTTTTGTTTTGTCTTCAGAAATAGAATCCTGTCTAGAAGGGTTTCATCCTGCACCACCTATAGGGTTGACAACTTTTTACTGGCCACTGCTCCTGTGTAGTTAAACAGCACCACCATCTACAGCCATTATCCAGGCATGGTGGCATCTCTCTATGTGCCAAGAACAGCTTCACCTGAATTTGCACAATTCAAGCAGCTGTTGCAGGCACAAGAACAAGCCTGGTCAGTAAATCTTTTGGCCAGTTGGCAACCGTGCCCACCTCTCTTCTCTGCCCTACTTTTTTGCCTTATAGATTTTTTTGGTAGTCGTAATACCAACTTGACACACCATGTGATTTTGTGCGTGTGTGTGGTTGTGTTGTTGGTGA
Organism: Podarcis tiliguerta; assembly: GCF_965153285.1. Lineage (NCBI taxonomy): Eukaryota > Metazoa > Chordata > Lepidosauria > Squamata > Lacertidae > Podarcis > Podarcis tiliguerta. The sequence continues at coordinate 3,123,050 of NC_139553.1, forward strand.
TGAGTGTTGTGTGCTTGTGTGCTGCTTGCAATTCTAAACCGGATTCTGTTGCTATGGAAACGCAGCAAAGAATATCTTCTTTATAAGGCTGGGGCTTGTTTTGCAGTGGGAGCCAGCAAGAAAAAGGGCTGGGGGGGGGGACTGGTGGGATGGGGAAGAAAACAGGGTCAAGAGTTGCTGTGACCTGAAACAGACACTTTTTTTGTCTGGAAGGTGTATTTGTGTTCATTCCCTGCCAAAGCAGTTTCACTTGAACATAGACAGCAATTATCAAAGTTAATCAATAAGATGATGGAAAATTCGTAGCTTTGGGTTTATGCAAAGCTCTACTTTTTCACATTTAAAAAAAATATATATGAAAAAGTTTCCATTCTCCCTCCCCCCTGGTTTGGGTCCTTGTAGTGCAGTTTATTTGGGGGGGGGTCAAAGAAGCCCAATTCCAAACAAACAAACAAACCCCCAACCAGACAAAGATCCCAAACACATCTAAATTCCAAAAACGCACCTTATGTGTTTGTTTTTAGAAGTAAAATATTTATGGAAAGAACTGCACAATGTGGTGTTTTTCTTTTGTTAAAGCAGCCTTTATGAAAACTTGACACACATTTTGAGGTTGGCCTACTTGTTCTCTCTTTTGGTGCAGTGAAATGGCCTTTGTGGAGTACTGACATGTTTTCAAACATGGGTCCTAAACTGGTGATCTTTCCATGTAGATTTATGGGGTAGGTGTGTATTTGTACATATGCGTGTATCCACAAGTCCAGTTTTACCACATGGCTTTTGAAGGCTGGATTTGCCTCAAGGTTGGGAATGTGGTTGGGAACGATTGCTCCTCTTTACAGTTTTTTTCTTCTCCCCATCAATGGTTGTGATAAGCCAGTCCTCAGGCATCCATTTTAAGGTGTAAAAATCATGTGAAATTAAACACATTCATGAGCTGCGACACGGTTTCCACATCCTGTGGAAATATTGCCTTGTGGTTTCTTCGCTGTTTTGGTTGCCACTTCAAAAATCGTACCTGAATCCTCCGCATTAAGAATGCCACAGATTTAAAACTGATTTAATAGTCATTTCTTCTTCTGTGAGAACTGTAGCTTTTTTGGGGGGGTGGGGGAGAGAGATTTCTGCCAGAAGAGTCTCAGCAGCCTTATCACCAGGGTTGCCTTTTACATTCCCAGAATCCTTTGGGGTGGAAGCCATGTTTTCCTCCCTCTTTTTAAATATGAAAAGTGCCATTGGAGATTGCAAGGCATCTTTTGTGACCATTTCGGCAACTTGTTTTTCACTGCCCATGGCAGCCATTTCGTGCTGGCACCCACACCACTTTTATCAATACATGAGTACTGGCATCTCAAACCCCCCCCCCCAAAAAAGCATAGGGAGCCTAGTATAAAAAGTACCAGCTGCACATAACTCTTTACCCATAACCACTACTTGTATTTTAATAGATTTGTTTGTGCCTAGTGCTTTGCCAGCAGAATTTTATCATGTGCTCGTTAAAGGGTTGACATAGTAAAAGCGGGAAATGCTGTATCAATATATTTAGTTATATATGGACGGGGTCAGATAATAAAGTTGTCGTGAAGAAGACAAAAATGATATTGGACAATGTGAACCATAAATAGCTTTCTGTATAAACTGTTGCTTCATATAAACATTGTTTAAATTGCTCACGCATCTGTGCTTAACAAATCTCCCTGTAGTCGTTAGATCCAGCAAACTGTTAAACTTAAATCTATATTTTTCTTTTCTTCCTGTATTTGGGGGTGGGGATAAGAGATAAAAGCTTAAATTGTTTTAATTGTCTAGATGTGTTAAAATTTTCCTTCTCTGAATCTCAGATAAATTATGTCAGTCCTGATCACTTCATTTCTCTTTTCACTTCCATGTAACTGGAATTTTTCAAGTACTGTGTTGATATTATTAAATGCTCAGCTTGGTTATCTCTGTTCCTTGCTAGGATGTTGCAAGGAATAGAGATATGTGATATGAGGCCATGATTATCCCCATATCACAGCTGAAGCTGACCCAAAAGGGGTTTGTGCCAGAAAACACACAGATTCAAGGCCTTTGCAGGTCATACTGCTTTGCAGCTCCCGCTCTTGGGAAGCAGATCAAACCTTGCTTGCCACGTTGCAGTATATGGCAGATGACCCCGTGGGGACTGTAACTACGTACACTCTGGGAAGTGTGCAGTTGGTTTGTTGATTTTGTTTATACCCCACCTTTTTCCAAGAACCAGGTCTCAAGGAGGCTTACAAAGAATTAAAACAAGCATGGCTAAAAGGCAGAAAGCCAGAAACATATAAAAGATGGTCGTTTAAAAGTAATTAAGCTACAGTGGAAGTAACATAATGTAAAGCCCCACAAATCTACAGTGGTACCTCTGGTTACGTACTTAATTCGTTCCAGAGGTCCGTTCTTGACCTGAAACTGTTCTTAACCTGAAGCACCGCTTTAGCTAATGGGGCCTCCTGCTGCCGCTGCGCCGCTGGAGCACGATTTCTGGTCTCATCCTGAAGCAAAGTTCTTAACCCGAGGTATTATTTCTGGGTTAGCGGAGTCTGTAACCTGAAGCATATGTAACCCAAGGTACCACTGTATTAAAATACAGATAGCAAAAACAAGTGGTGGACATTGCTTTAGTGACCATCTGCAACAATCAACATAATTCCCTCCAGATGAATGTTTGTTTGTTTGTTTGTTTATTTATTATTCATTCATTCATTCATTCATTCATTGCATTTATAACCCTCCTCTTTCTCCAAGGAGCTCAAGTTGGCGTACATGGTCCTCCACCTCCTTGTTTAATCTCCCAATAACCCTGTGAGGTGAGTTAGACTGAGTTAGAGGCTACCCAGTCAGCTTCATGGCTGAGTGGGGATTCGAACCTTGGCCTCTCCCAGGCCCTATTCCAACACTCTTAACAACTACACCACACTGGGCTACAACTCCCATTAACCACTGCCATTATGATCAATGGTTGGGGGTGGTGGGAGTTGCAGGCTACTGAAACTTTCTCTGTCCTTCCAATATCATTTTCGTGTCCAGATTATGGTTCCTTGTGGGAGTGTTGCTGGGTGCTTTCAAGACATGGGAGCAACATGCCTGTGGCGTATTCTAGTTTATATGAGAAGGTGCAAGTTTAGGCTGAAGCTTCTATTTATTTTTATTCCATAAAATTTATATACAAATTGATTATAACACACACAAACACCGACCGCTGCCAAAGAAAACTCCTCAGAGTGGTTTATGGAAAGAATTTCAGTGAGGGAGAAAATGAGAAACTCTGGCTTGTTGCTACCAGCACATACCATTCAGTGGGAGGTGCTTTCAGGATTTTCTAGGTACACTGTAGTGGATCGGGCCCTCTGCTCCACCCGCAATTTGTTGGCAATAACCTGTTCCTTGTGCGCAAGTTTAAGCTGGAAGTCTTGCCTGGCATCTTAGCATGATTCCTTTCTCACTCAAGCTCTGCCTACCCCCTGCACCCAGCTATTGCACACTCAGCATTTACAAGGCTCCTGTATACAGCAACCACAGACCAACATGGCCAGAAAGCAAATTTAGGTGGTGTGCAGTCCAGCCACCTTGTAAGCCATGCTGTTGTTGCTTTAGAAGTTGAGGGGCGAAGGGACAGGATATCCAGAGCCCCACACAAAAGAATGGGGCACCCCCTGCATTGGCCCTGTCTCCCTGCATCTTGTGCCTGTGTAGTGAATTGGCTCCTCTTCCTTATACACCTGCCTGGACCCTTAAAGCCAAAGAAGGTAGGCGGTGAGGGAGGGCCTTTTCAGTAGTGGCCCATGGTTACAGGATGGCCTCCCCAGAGAAACTTGCTTGGTGTTCACTTTGTGGCCTTTTGGGTGCCTGGTGAAGATCTTTGTATCCCACCAGACATTTTACTGAGGGTTGTTGTTTTTTTTATTATTTGCACTGTTCTTGTTTTCTGTTCTAAGATTTCACAGGGAACCTTTTGTTAATGAGTAATGAATAACAGTGGGTAGGAAGAAAAACCTCTTTGGTCAGTGAATGAGGCTGTCTTTACGTGACTAATCACAGATGCAGCCACTGTATTATAAAGGATGGTGTTTGCAGTTCTGGTGACTAGGGGTAACCTTTCCCCAGTTATTCTGTGCTCTCTGTCTGTAAAATATTGGTCTGCCTCACAGGCTTGTGGATAAGTTGTTATCATTATTAGTCTTGGTGAAACCTTCTTCCTTGCTTTTTCAAAAGCTAGAGCAGAAATTCTAGTGACATCTCTGAAATCTCAAAGCAAAACAAGTTTACCCCACCCTGAACTTGACACTGCCTGGCAGAAGCTGGCAAAGAAAATGGGTGATAATGTTTCATGGCACAGAGTGGCAATTGTCAGAGAACTCTCCCCTCCAACAACAAGTAAACAAGGGGAGGGGCGATCTCCAAGAACAATGGTTGACACCCAAGCCGGGCTGGGTGCAGAGAGGAGCAGATTCTGCTTCCCTGGAGGAGACTTTGGAAGGAGTTTGCCTCTTAGCATGAAGGCCAGTTTAACAATTATGCCAACCAATCTGCATGACTTCTGAGTACAGTTTGCTCCAAAACTAACATAATGAACACCAATAGGTACAAATGTAAGGTTCTATATTTAGGCAGGAATAACCGGCTGCACAAATATAAGATGAGGGACACCTAGCTTGACACCAGTGTGTGTGTGAAAAGGATCTAGGGGTCTTCATAGATCACAGTCTTGACCTGAGTCAACAGTGTGATGCCGCAGCAGAAAAAGCTGATGCTATTCTAGGCTGCATCAACAGAAGTCTAGTGTCCAAATCAAGGGAAGGAATAGTATCACTCTTTTCTCCCTTGGTCAGGCCACACCTGGAGTCCTGTGTCCAGTTCTGGGTACTGTAACTTAAGAAGGATGTTGACAAGGTGGAAGGCGTGCAGAGGAGGGCGACCAAGATGATCAAGGGTCTGGAGACAAAGTCTTAAGAGGCATATAAGATGGGGGAACACCTGGATTGTCAGTTGTACATGAGAAAAGGATCTAGGGGTCTTGGTGGACCACAATCTTAACATGAATCAACAGTGTGATGCAGTAACAAAAAAACCCATGCTGTTCTAGACTGCATCAACAAAAGTATAGTGTCCATATCAAAGAAAGTAATACTACCCCTCTATTCTGGTCAGAACACACCTGCAGTCATGTGTCCAGTTCTGGGCACCACAGTTTAAAAGGATACTGACAAGCTGGAAGATGTGCAGAGGAGGGAGGCCAGGATAATCAAGGGTCTGGAAACCAAGCCTTATGAGGAATGGTTGAGGGAGTTGGATTATGTTTAGCCTGGAGAAGAGAGGACTGAGTGGGGCTATGATCTCCATCTTCAAAACTGAAGGGCAATCCCATGAAAGATGGAACAAGTTTGTTTCCTGTTGCTCTGCGGGGTAGGACCCAAACCAATGGATTCAAATGAAAAGAAAGGAGATTTCAGCTAAACATTAGGAAGAACTCTCTGATGGTAAGAGCTATTCAGCAGTGGAACAGACTATCTTGGAAGACTTTCCTTAATTGGAGGTTTTTAAGCAGATGTTGGATGGGCAGCTCTCGTGGATTCTTTAGATGCAATTCCTCCATTGCAGGGGGTTCGACTAGATTACTTTTGGTATCCCTTCCAGATTTACAATTCTATAATTATTCTATAAATATATTCTCCATGCACACATCTACTTTGTAATCCCCTGGATGCACAAAACATTTCCTCAGAGATGGATCAGGAAGAGATGGCTTTCTTGCGGCATTCTGCCCGTGCCCCTGCCCTTGCCCTCTGGCTGAACCTCGCAATGATTTCATTGGCGTGGAGGGCAGCACATAAGATAACGCATCCCTTCCAGGCAGGAGTGGGAAATCTTCACCTGTGCGTTGCATCTGCACATGGGAGTACGAGGTCAGGGCAAGGAACAAAGTCACACGCAAAAATTCCACCAGCTGCTAATCTGGCAGATGTTTCAGAACAAGCATGCAAGGCTTTCTGGTAATTTATCTTCCTGCCTCTGGCAAAGTCTTCTCAGATAAGAGATCACAGCACTTCTGTTGTCTTCCAGGACGGATAATTCTTTTACTCCCTCACAAGTACTGACTCAGAGGATGGGCAATCTGGTTTCCTGTGCCAGCTGTGTCATCAGTGCGAGGCTCCCAGATTTCCCATATTGTTGGAGATCTGCCTTTCTTTACTGTCCATCTTAACAAGTGCCCTTTCAACTGCCTCATGCGACTTGGCTAGATAAGAAAATAGGAAGCGAATTCGCCCTCTGTGTGCTATTGGTTTACACATTCCTGGAGTTTAGATGGCAAATTATTGAAGCACATTATACATAGGGCTTCCTTTGAAGATGGTTCAGAAAGTTCAGCTAGTGCAGGATTTGGCAGCCAGGTTGCTCACCAGGGCAAGACGGGTTGAACATATGATCCTGGCCTGACTGCACTGGCTGCCAGTTAGTTTCCAGGCCCAATTTGAAGGTTCTGACCTATGAAGCCTTCAATGGCTCAGGACCACAGTACCACAAGGACTGCCTATCTCCATGTGAATCTACCCAGATCCTGCAATCATCCTCTGAGGCCCTTCTTTGTGTGCCCCCTCCCTAAGAGGTCCAGAGGGTGGCAACATGAGAAGGGATCTTTTCAGCACTAGCTCCCCATTTGTGGAATGCTTTCCCTAGGGAGGTTCGGCTGGCGCCTTCATTGTACACCTTTAGGCACCAAGCGAAAACGTTCCTCTTTAACCAGGCCTTTGACTGATTAAACAGTCTATGGACCAGGGGTGGGGTGTTATTGTTTTTATTTGTTATTATGTTACATATTTTTGTGCTTTTATATTGCAAACCACCCTGTGAACCTCTGGTGAAAGGTGGTATAATTTTTCATTAATAATAATAATAATAGTTGTCACCTGTCAGCAGTCATTCCTTCAGCACTGCTGAAAGACCAGCTCCATCAGACACTTCTTTCCCCCAAACTGTTTTTATACCACCTGTCCATTATAAGTACTACTGTTTAAGAACTGGAGCCTGAGCTTGCTTTTTTCCTCTTCCTTCTATGCTCCCTTTTCCTTGTGTGTTGTGCTGCTTTAGATTATAAACCTGCAGGCAGGGAATGCCTTGTTTTAACTGACTACACTTTAAGCCACTCTGAAAGCCTTTTTGACTGAAGGGGGGGGAGGCGTGTTGGCTGACTCAGTGTCTCTCCTGAGAGTACCTGTAGGTGTATGGGAGGGGATGCAATGTCTTGAAAAGAAAGCTATCTTTCAAAGTTAATCCAACAACCAAGCCTGGCAAATCCCCCAATGTCTCTTCACCCCACACACATACATATTTCCGGAAGGCATCTTAAAATCACCACCTGCTGGGGAAGTGGAGCAGGATTGGGAGGGGCGGCAGAGAACTTTCTGTATTAATTACAGCAAATAATTCTGTGGCACTCTTAGAGACAAAAGTTTATGCTATGATGAAATCTCTAAAGACCGCTTCCCAGCTGCTGCTGCTGCTGCTGCTGCTGCTTTGCAGGTTGGATTCAAACTCACACCGGCAAAATCAGAGTGCCCAGTTGAAGTGCATCAAGCACTCTTGAAGTTCAATCTATTACCGTATTTTGTAATTTGCACTTGTAACAGAAAAAACCCTAATATAATAATTTTGATAAAAATAATGATTGACAAAAAGCCATTACCAGCTGACGTTAACCAGAAAATGTTCTATCGGTTACGTGAGAGCAATAGAGCTTTTGCGTTGGAAGGTACTCAAAAAGATCGTCTAGCCCAATGCAATGCAATGTAGGAATTGCAGCTAAATAATCCCTGATAAATGGTGGTCCAATTTCTGTTTAGAAAGTTCTAAATAGGAGAGTGCATGACCTTCCAATGTGGTCTGTTCCACTGCTGAATAGCTCTTACGTTAGAAAGCTCTTCCTGGTCTCAATTTTCTTTTCTTTTGTGTGTGTGTGTGCAGGAAATTGGTTTGGGAGGGTGCAATTTAGAGGCTCCATTTTTCAAATGAATAGAGAGCAGTAGATGTAGAAAACACACAATGAAAACAAAATTTTGTCGTTCAGTGTGGGAAGAGAGTTTTGTACAGTATATCTGAATTTGATGTGTAAGAAAAGAAAGCCCTCCAAACGGCTTAGAAATGTTCCGAGTCTTCCTTACCCTTAGAAATGGGTGATTTGTGAGTTGTTTTCACTGCAGTAAATCAGAGTCCACATATTCTTGTACTGCACCGAGACCTTTTAAAGTCCTGCGGTACTTTCCAATTACGGAGTGAAGAGCTTCTCTCATTATAGCCAACACCCACGTAAGAAGTTCCTTAGGAACATTGCTGTTTGATCATCCCACAAGTTGAGAAGGGCAAGTTGTGGGAGGCTTGAACGGGGCATGTAAAAAGTTCATGATACCCCTTCAGAAACAGCAGCCCAAAATTTGCATGGCAGAGGACATTCTTTCCGTAAGTGGAAACGTGCCCTCTGCAGGGAATCATTTTGTCCAAAGCAGCACCCCTTGCATTTAGAAATTGGAATTCTGAGTCTCAGTAGGCCTTGATAGGAAAGTATTCTGGATTGCAGTGCAGAGATGGAGAACACCCAAATTTATCAGTCCTGTGCCAGGGTGTGGCTGATTGTTGTGAACCCACACCCCCAGGGCATATTTTTAAATGGAAAAAAAATGAGCTGGTACTCCTTACTTGGTGAGTACTGTCACAATCTGGATATATGGTGGTTCTTTGACGCTGTGCCTTGGCAGCACGAAGTGATTTGGATAAATGTGCTGAGTCATCACGGCAGTGCTCTTTAATGTGTCAGGATATTCTCCTCCCCCGCCTTCTGCAAAACATGCTCTGAATTATTTGGCCTCTGCCACGCACAACACCTCATTTACTTATTTATTTAGAAAACGCGTACTTCCCCCCTCTGTTGCGACACGAGCTTCTCTGTTGTGGCTGGGCAGGGCCCCAAAACTGACCCACTTAACCAGTAGCTGTCATCATCCATTTAAAAATCACCCAAGATTAAAAGGCAACACAAAAGCCACATAGCCAGTGCCAAAGTGTGGGGTTCTGGTTTTTTTGTTTGTTTGTTTTTTGCCGTGTTTCTTCTTGTCCAGTATTTTACACAGCTGGAGATACCACTGAAGTCATGGGCATCTAAGGAAGCAGAATGTTGGAAGATTTGGGACAGAAAAAAGCAGTTCAGAGTTGAACTGTCAAACTGGCTTCTACAGGAGGCCACCAACTTGGATGGCTTTAAAAGAGGATTGAACAGATTCTTGGATGAGGATAATAATAATAATAATAATAATAATAATTATTATTATTATTATTTATACCCCGCCCTCCCCGGCCAGAGCCGGGCTGAGGGCGGCTAACACCCGTAAAATTACAATAAAAACGTAATAGGGCGGGGAGGGGGGAAACCAATTTAAAATACAGGTTAAAATACAATTTAAAATGCAGTCTCATTTTAATAGTAGCCCATAGATCAAAACCATAAAGGGAGGAAAACATAAGGGTCAGACTGAGTCCAAACCAAAGGCCAGGCAGAACAGCTCTGTCTTGCAGGCCAGGCCCTGCAGAAGGATGTCAAGTCCTGCAGGGCCCTAGTCTCTTGTGACAGGGCATTCCACCAAGTCAGGGCCTTGCGACTTGGGACCTCCGACGTGTTGTCATTTATGGACCTTAAGGTCCTCCATGGGGCAAACCAGGAGAGGCGGTCCCATAGGTACGTGAGTCCTAGGCTGTGTAGGGCTTTAAAGGTTAAAACCAGCACCTTAAACCTGACCCTGTACTCCACCGGGAGCCAGTGCAGCTGGTAAAGCACTGGATGAATGTGATCCTGCTGCAAGGACCCCGTAAGGAGCCTCGCCGTGGCATTCTGCACCCTCTGGTAGGGTTGTTGATGGCTCCTAACCATGATGGCTTTCTTCTGCCACAATGGCTGGAGGCAGCAATGCTTCTGAATACTAGTTGCTTGAAGCCACAGGAGGGGAGAAAAGGGCTCTTGTGCCCAAGTCTAGCCTGCAGGCTTCCTATAAGGGCATCTGGTTTGCCACAGTAAGGATGCTGGACTAGGTGGGAGATAGCGTGGTGACATACTGTGCACTCTTGCCATTGCATGTTCTTGGTGGGATGCAAATAGGGGTGATTCATTGCTGGCGGAGTTTAGGAGTGGTTGTGGCGATGCACTTACCAAGCATTTTAATTTCGATAAGTAAAGGAAAGAAAGAAAGTTGACAAAGTTTTCATTTTAGCTAAAAATGAAAGCTTTCTATCTTATTGGTTACCTTTGAGTGTGTTGATCTTGCTTTGGGGCTGCGTAAACGATATGTCAGAAGCTTCAGGCTGGGAATTGAGATGGGATCTGTTAATTACAGCACAATTAAAATTAGCACTTAAGCGGGAGCTTCTGATGGTCCCAGCGGCTCAGGACTAGCTGGCGAAGCTTCGGTAGATGGCAAAAGAAGTGAAATCAGAACCACTGAGTTGGAAAAAGAAGAGACCAGGGTTTGATTGTCCTTGTACTGTGCGTGGACTTAGCTGCATCTGTGGGGGCAAGGGAACCTGGGAGGCTGCCTTACACTGAATCGGAGCATTGGTCAGCCAAGGTCAGTATTGTCTACACGGAGCGTCCGTAGCTCTCCTAGGTTTCAGATGAGGAGGATCTCACAGTCCTACTTGGAGATGCCAGGGATTGAATCGGTGACCTTCTTCATGCAAAGTGGACATTCTACCACTCAGCTATGGCCCTTCCCCATAGGAGGGGTAAAGATAGCAGATGGGTTCACCAAAGGTCTGTCTAGCCCGATGTCCCATTTCCCATAGTGGTCAGCCAGTAGAGTTGGAGAAGACAGAAACTGGGCAGGGGAAGCAACAGCCCTTTTCTCCAGCATCCGCTATTAGGGGATAGACCGCTCCTGAAAAGGAAGGCTCCATGCAGCTGTCAAGCCTAATACTCACAGATAGATCCTCCCTCCCTCCCTCTATGAATTTGTTTAATTTCTGTGAGCCAAAGGCCTTCACCATGACTTATGTCACTGAGTTTTGCAAGTTAACAGTTTGCATTGTGTGGAGCAATTCAGTGGTTTACTTAAAAAAACAAAAACATTTTTATTGGTTTTTAAACAAATACAAACCACTTGTATTGAACACTTATCCAGCAGTACATCTAATGATGCTTGTTCTATCCATTTTTCCCCCCAAAAAAATTATTTATTTTATAACACAAATAAAAAACACAAACAGAAAAGACAAACCATACAAACAAATTATTATCATAACCTTATTTTTCTAAACATTGTTAAGTGGGCTTCCCCAAGTCCCACCTATCTGATTTTCATTTTACTTCACCTTTAGCAGTTTACATATATCATAATTTCTAACCATCTTTTTTTTTTTTAATCACACTCAAAATAACTTCACATTTTATCACTTACAAATAATGCCATATCTTCTACTTCTAACCCTACAGCCTATATCCACTTCCAAAGCTATTCTAAGCTTGTTCTATCCATTGACTTTGACATACACATTCAATAATCAAAGATATTACTTAACCACTCCACTGGAGGAGGGGAGTGGTCCAGATCCCCTCCCATTTGTGATCTTCAATTGGGTGGCCTAATTCTGTTTCCCGTACAATTCAAAGGCCATGAGCACCCGCCACTTCATGATCAATTAGATTGCTCTATATTAGGAAAGTGACTTGCTTCATAAGGATTCAACCAAAGCAAGTGTTCTAGACCCCCTCCCCTGCTCTCTAAATGCTGTGCAAGAGAATGAGCCTGAGCTACCTGAACCCAGGTAGTATGAGTGCCTTTTAATTTACCTTGTAGTTCCTCTTTGGAAATTGCTTTCCCTTTGGGAAGCAGGTCACAGATGGTGTGAATGCCTATGTCTTCCCAATTCTAGAACTGCTGATACTTGTCTGTGTGTCTGAAAGCTGGATGATTCAGGAACAAGAACAGTGGTAAAGGGTCAGGGACCATGTTTTCCATGCCATAAACATTGATCTTGTAAACAGATTGTCTGCTTTCCTTACCTCATTCAAGGACAAATGTGAGAGTGGGTGGCCTCTTTTTGAAAGTGTGGAAGGGACCATTTTGAGTTGGGCCCAATAGTCCTCTGTTCTTCTCCTGAGGGATGGGATCAAGTATATTTGATTTGAAAAGCAGCATAATATAACATTAAGTTAGGCATTCCCATCCCTCCTTTTGCTTTGTCTATAGAGAGTTTTGTTGCTTATCCTAGAATGCAATTGTTTACTTGAGATATTGTTGTTGTTTAGTCGTTTAGTCGTGTCCAACTCTTCGTGACCCCCTGGACCAGAGCATGCCAGGCACTCCTGTCTTCCACTACCTCCCGCAGTTTGGTCAGACTCATGTTTGTAGCTTCGAGAACACTGTCCCACCATCTTGTCCTCTGTTGTCCCCTTCTCCTTGTGCCCTCCATCTTTCCCAACATCAGGGTCTTTTCCAGGGAGTCTTCTCTTCTCGTGAGGTGGCCAAAGTCTTTGAGCCTCAGCTTCACGATCTGTCCTTCCAGTGAGCACTCAGGGCTGATTTCCTTCAGAATGGATAGGTTTGATCTTGCAGTCCATGGGACTTGAGATATAGGTATCTGCTATTTCTGGGGTTTTTTAAACTGTTTTTGGTTACTGCATCTTATGTGTAAATCCCCTCTACAATTAATAAATTAATTGTTAATAGTAATTAAAAATAATGAATGAATAATGCTTTCCTTTGTCCTCTTCCAGGCAGTTTCACTGAATGGAAGTTCAAATACTATATATGAGCTGGGGTTGGGGAGAGAAAAACCTGACACTCTTTGGCTGTGTCTCTTTTGTACAGATCTGTGCTGGTGGTGGTTGGGGGGAAGGCCCTGGCAATGTTTCGGGTGCTGCTACTCCTGCTTCTGAGTCTCTCTGACTTATTTCTCCTCCTCCTCCTTTCCTCAGTGGGTGCTGGCTTTCGAGATCTTCATCCCTTTGGTCCTCTTCTTCATTCTGCTGGGGCTACGACAGAAGAAACCCACCATTCCTGTGAAAGAAGGTAAGCAGCCCTCTGTTACTGGGGTCAGCAGACTTTTTCAGCAGGGGGGCCGGTCCACTGTCCCTCAGACCTTGTGGGGGCTAGACTATATTTTGAAGAAAAAAATGAATGAATTCCTGTGCCCCAGAAATAACCCAGAGATGCATTTTAAATAAAAGCACACATTCTACTCATGCAAAAACACTAGGCAGGCCGCAGAAATAACCCAGAGATGCATTTTAAATAAAAGGACACATTCTACTTGTGTAAAAACACCAGGCAGGCCCCACAAATAACCCAGAGATGCCTTTTAAATAAAAGGACACATTCTACTCATGTAAAACCACGCTGATTCCCGGACCATCCACGGACCAGGTTGAGAAGGCGATTAGGCCGCATCTGGCCCCCGGGCCTTAGTTTGCCTACCCATGCTCTGAGGACCTGGAAAGAGACCCCCACATGCCAACCTTGTAAGGTTAACCACCCCCATGTGGAGCCCATCATCCTCAATGAATTTGGAGTGAAATTTGAGGCTTTCCCATCAGAGCCAGTTGATCCCTTAATCCACAGGTGCAGTTGGCCTTGAATGTAACGATGGATAAATCAGCAGGATAAACCTTTCTCACCTGCTTGCCGGAGGGAGATGTGCACTTCATGGCTCTTTTGTGCATATGCAGTGGCGCTGTGCCAATGTTGCCTGGTTATGAGAGCAAGATATTTGTAGGAAGTAACAGAAAATACTGAGCTGTAAAAACAACAACCACCACCCGAAATAGCATTGTTAGCAGTTGCTGGAAGCCCAAACCTTTGTGCTCGGGTCCTGCTTGTGGGTTTCCCATAATGGGCACCTGGCTGGCCACTGCGAGAACAGAGTGCTGGACTAGATGGGGCATAAACCTGATCCAAAAGGGCTCTTGTTATATGTTCATTCTTTAGGTATTTTCAGTAGAAACAGCCAAAGGTTTATGATGGGAAATGTTTAGTGGATTACATATTCACGGCAGCAAGAATACAGATGGTTGGAAATTAGTGGGGGGGGGGGACACCAAAGGCTTAAGATATACGAATAAAATGCTACTATGTAATTTGGGAGAGAGCACTTTATGTGAAACTGACTCAAAAACGTCATGCGGCTGTAGGGCAGAAAAGCTTTTGTGGCTGACTTGAGGCCGCTTATCCAGCATGCAAACAAAGACTCTGCAGGACAAACTACACCTGCTGCATTGCCTAATAGATGGTTGTGGTCATGTCTTCCTTTATATTGACATCAACAGTGTTCAGGTTCTCTCCCTGTGAAGTTTATTATTATTATTATTTAGATCTGAAATATGCCTTCAGATTGGACAAAAGGGTGGGCTGTTTGGTCATTTTTCTTTTTCAATATGTAACACAAAGCGGCGTGGGTTTTCTTGCAACCATAAAACTCAATAAATGTATTTAAAAAGAAACTCCAGGAGTAAACCCTTTTTCACAGTGCTACCTCTGTGAAATGTTTCACACCTGTTCACTGTTTACCTGCAAAAGCCCAAGTTTGCCCAAGGAGGGGAGAGGAGGTGTCAGTAGCAGCCTGAAGACAGAGGAGCTTGCAGGTCTCAGAATTTTGGTTGGAGAGGCGTTCTCGATCTCTCTTCTGGAATGCTAAAACTGATGAGGCACCTCTCTCGATGCATCTGCACAAGTTAACGGCCCTGGGCCTAGATACTGAATAGAGAAGAGTGGGCAGCACACAGAGGCATAATGATCAGCCTTCTCCAAGAGCGGCTTGTCGAGCTGGTTGAACGTTTCATCATTCCACAGAGGGAACAGAAACACCCACTCTACTTGAAGTGGACTGGAAACTGAGAGCACAGAGAAGGCATGAGAAGAGCCCTGCAGCTTGATCAGGCCCAAGGCCTCCCCTACTGTGGTGCAGGAAATTATTAAACTATGCAAGGCAAGGAGAGAGTGGATGGATAAGTTTTTCTCCCTCTCTCACAACTTCATTGTTAACATCCAGTGAAGCTGAATGTTGGAAGATTCAGAACACTTTTTTTTTTAAAGGACTTATTAGTACAGTGCATAGTTAAACTATGGAACTCGCTCCCTCAGGAGGCTGTGATGGCCACCAGCTTGGATGACTTTAAATGAGGATTGAACAAATCCATAGGAATGTGTGGTTCTTGCCGCCTGGTATGTTTGCAGACCATTGGAGCAATTGCCAGACCCTCAGGATCTCTGTTGCTTTCAGAGACCATAACATGCCAAGAAGCCAAACCAAATCATGGAAGGTCATAACCAGCTGTGTAGGCCCTCCACTTAAAAATAATCTCATATAGCAGGTGATCCTGAGGAGCTCGGAGCTTTTGCCAGCTGAAACTGATCAGATGCTGGACCAGAAGACCTCAGAGGTCTGACTTCCCAGAAAGAGTCCACATCAGTAGAAATATTTTGTGTCTCAAGATCAGCATGGTGGCAACCACAGCTGTGACTGTTGTCCTTGCATGGAGTTGAAGGGACAGGTTACCCCACCTAGGCCTGTGTAGTTGTCTAGGCCTGTGTAGTCACCCCAACTAGGCCCAACTAGGCCCCAAGACTTCCCAATTCCCATCCATTTTAGGTTTGCATCCTCAAAGAAAGAATTTGGGAAGTCTTGGGGCCTAGTTGGGCCTAGTTGGGGTGACTACACAGTCCTAGATGACTACACAGGCCTAGGTGGGGTAACCTGTCCCTTCAGAGTAAGGCGCCCCTTTGAGTTTAAGTAACCGCTTTGCAACAAATCTTTTTGGCACTACCTTCCATGCTTCAGTTGCTTGGAGAGCTGCTTTGCCAGAAAGCTACACATGCAGATGCTATGAGGTCAAGTGGGAAGGCTAGCTAATATCTCACAAGGGTTCAATACGACCGTAAGATTGGAGGACTGGGCCAAAAAATAACAAAATGAATTTAAATAGGGACAAATGTACATTAGGATGGGGAATTCCTGACTTGACAGCAGGACGCGTGAAAAGGATCCAGGGGTCTTAGTAGACCATGAGCTTAACATGAGTCAACATTGTCATGCAGCAGAAAAACGGAATACTATCCTAAGCTGCATCTTGTATCCCAATCAAGTGTAGTAATAGTATCACTCTCTTCTGCCTTGGTCAGACAGCACTTGTAGTACTGTGCCATTCTATTTTTCTAGAAAAAGAGGAGCTGGAACTCACAATGAACACCTCCCTTGTTCTCTTGTAATGGCAATGCCGCCCACCTGAGAGGTACCGGAACTGAGTTCCAGCGAGTTCCAGCTGAAAAATATCCCTGGTACTGTGTGCACCACAGTTTAAGAAGGATATTAACAAGTTGGAATGTGTGCAGAGGAGGGCGACCAAGATGACCAAGGCATTGGAAACCAAGCCTTAGGACGAACAGTTGAGGGAGGAGGGTACGTTTAGCCTGGAGAAGAGGAGACTGAGAAGAGATACGATAGCCATCTTCAGATGTCTGAAAGGCTGTCACATCACATGGAAGATGGAGCAACTTTGTTTTCTGCTGCTCCTGAGGGTAGGACCTGAACAAATTGATTCAAGTTACAAGAAAGGAGATTCCGACAAAACTTTAAGAATAACTTTCTTAGAGTAAGAAAGTTTAAGAGTGGGATGGACTCTCTCGGAAGGTGGTGGACCCTCCTTCCTTGGAGGTTTGTAAGCAGAGGTTGGAGGCCATCTGTCAGGGATTATTTAGCCATTGCTTGCATTGCAGGGGGTTGGAATAGATGACCCTGGGGTACCTTCCAGCTCTACAATCTATGTTTCTAAGCAGCCATTGTCACCTTTCAGTTGTATCTCCATAAAGCCATTATTGTGATGTTTATGTTTTAGAATGTTTTACTTTATCTCATACATTTTTTTCTCTCCTCCCCACCCTCATTTTTTCTTTCTCCCCGTCTTTGAAATATGCTTTGTGTCTCCTCTAGTCTGTAAGTTGAGTTTCCCTTTTCTTTTTCTCTCCTCCCCCTCCTTTTGCTTTGCCCAAATTATTCTGGGGAAATGTGGCCATATTGACTCAACCCAGCTTTCACCAACCTGGTGTTCTCCAGATGTTTTGGACTAGAACTCCTATCAGCCTCTCCAAGCACACCCATTCTTCCAGCATCATCTGGCTGTGCTGCCTGAGGCTGATAGAAGTTGTACTTCAAAACATCTGGATGGCACCAGATTGGCATGAGCTCATCTAACCCTTTGGACTTCTGCAACTAATATATAACTCAATTTAACCCTCATTTTTCTCACCCTTCCACTTCCTTCTTAACTTGTTGGGATGCTATTGAAATCATAGTGCTGCAAATTGTGCACCTAAGCAGAGCAAAGATCTCTGCAGATTTTAATCTGCAGCTAAGCCAGATTCAGTCATCTGTTTGCAACAGTTTGATACCAAAGAGCCTTAAAAGTCTGAGTTGATGGGATACCATCAACAATGGTATCCCATTGTTCACAATGTGGTTTGCTCACCATCCTCTAGATCCACCAGCCTTTTAGTTCCATTTGTGGCTTCGCTTTCCTTCCTCGCTTTGCATTCCCCATCCTCGTTTTCTCTCCTGACTAGCTGCAGTTTGGGGAACTAAATACATATACAGATCTACAAGTGATGGGCCAAAGGCTATACGGAAGGCATAGGGTGGTTTGTGCTTATTCGTCTCTTGCTACTCACCAACCTTCTTTCTCTTTCCTTCTAACCTACCTTCACCCTAGGATGTTTTTAACTGGCCAGCCAGAGAGTAATGCTCCTTTGAAAGGGATGAAAGGTCATTGGTTGCCTCACTCTCCATGGAAGCAAACAGGATTTTAATTCATTAGGCTTCAGGGATCTTTTTCTTCATTTACTTTAAACCTAGAGAGTAGCAAGTAAACTTAGTGTTGAGCTCCTAAACACGCTCAGTCGGAACCAGATGCAGACTGGAGCTTCCAAACTTGATGCCGTCAGTGGTGTCTGGTGAGTGGATCTGTGCACATCGGCACAATGGCATCCCTTAATCCTCATTTTCTTCCTTTGCGTCATGCTTGCTGGCATCATTTGGCAGTTTCAGAATTGTGTGCTATTACTTGAATTGCCCTGTGGATGCCTGTAATCCAGCAAGTTTTTTTTAAAATCAGTTTTGTCATTAACTTCCAATTTCAGACATTTGGGGGCTGCAAATACTCTTCCGTTATGACTCAAAAATAAAGAGGTTCTGGAGAAATGTTAATCTTTGAAATTTGGAGAGCAATGGGCTTGGCATCTGAATAAGCACTGAATTCTGAAATGCAAGGGAGAATTTTGTCTTGATTCTATGCCCCACTTTGTAATGAGTTTGCACCGTCACGCCACGTGGGTTTTGTATGTGGGTGTGGGTGCAAATAGCCATTCAGTATCGGCTTCTGTCTGTTGACTTTATATCATGAGCAAAGTGGAGAGGATGACTTCTGACCCTTCAACCCTCTGAGCTGCACTCTCTGAATACTGTTTAACTTCACTGAAGAAACTTAACTAGCTGGTACTGATCCAGCACGTGCGCTTCTCTATGAACTACTTGTGGGTCTCCCTGCCCTATAAATTCCCGCCTCCCCTCCTCTTTCTTCTCCCCTTCTCTAGCATACTACACAGCAGCCCCTCTCACCTCTGCTGGGATCTTGCCAGTGATGCAATCCCTGTGTCCCGATGGACAGCGAGATGAATTTGGCTTCTTGCAATATTCCAACTCCACGTGAGTCCACCTCTTTGTTTCCTAACCTACGTCTTCCATCTGAAGGGGGCACCATGTTGACAAAGACTGCATTATACAGTGGCCTGCTCAAATAAGAGAGAAAGGTTTCATATATACAGCGAATGCACCTTCTCTGATGTCACTAGGCAGGGAGTTCCAAAGTTTGGGTGCTGCCACATTAAAATATTTGATTTCTTACAACTGCAGGACAGTATTGTGTATCACCTGTAACAGTGTCCGTTCCACTGATTTATACATTTGAATGGGGACATAGCCAATAAGGTTATCCTGCAATGATGGTCTTTTAGGCAGGGCATTTAAAATTCCATGTGCATAATGCAAAGTCAGTGTGCATACACACACACACGCTTTTTAGAGCAGTATTGACATAAGCAGCCAAGTGTCTGCTAGGTAGCAGCAGAAGGTTTCATGGGCATGGACTTTGTGCTACCAAATGCAGGGACTGTTTTCCTGTGTTGACACATATGGGTGCAGAAGGTGGAAAAATCATAAGAGGCAGGATTAAATTATGATAAAAGGCAATGGTGGTTAAATGTAAACAGCACAGTCTGTGCTAATTTGTTGAAAGGTTAAACGCATGCAAATTAAACACAGTGATGATTCGTAACAGCAGTTCTTGGAAGTAACATTATTATTGCTAAGCTGATCAGCACCTGTAATCAGCGGCGTAGCCAGCAGCTCGGGCACCTGGAGCGGCACACATGCCGGGCACCCAGGGGCCGCTCATGGGGGCAATCAGCGAGGCGATCTGCGGCGATCCCCGCCCAGGGGGGGATTTTGTCACCCCCCTCAGAGATGGCACGCGGGGCGCACCACACCCACCGCACCCCACTTTCTATGTCTATGCCTCTGCCTGTGATGGAGCAGGAAGCCACTGGTGTTTTTTATCCAGCGGTAGCCCTGCTCAGAGTAGACCCACTGAAGTTAATTGGCATCACTAAAAGGCTCATTATTTACAACAAGTCTACTGCGAATGAAATTTAGTCGCATGCAACCCATTGTCTCAGTTCAGGCCTGAACACCCAGAACAAAATTTAATCATTCTTAGTTCCAAGCCAGCTGAATTCCTCTGTTAGAGAAAACTGCAGTGTCACAAAGAGTTGTAGCCCAGCTGATTTGCTCCAGGTGCACCTGTTGGAGGTGTGGTGTTGACACTTCCTCCTTCCCCGCTCAGTGCCCCCTCCTTTGCAGCTGTGATAACTCTTGGTTGGTTGGTCCTTTCTCTTAGAGTAACGCAGTTGCTGGAGCGGCTTAACGAGGTGGTGGAGAAGAGTAACCTGTTTGATCCAGATCATGCTGGCCTGGAGGAGGAGCTGGAGTCCTTACGGCGCCACCTGGAGTCTCTCAGCAGCAGTGAACCCAACACCATGGAGACTCATTTCAGCAACCGGGCAGGTGAGGTCCGAGGCTGGACCTTGCAGGGCGAATATCTGTAGCTCAGTGGTAAAGCACATGACAGAACCTAGATTACTGTAACATGTTATTAGATTTCGGGAACTTCTGCTAGTGCAGAATTTGGCAGCCAGGTTGCTCACCGGAGCATGATGCTTTGAGCTAATTGCACCAATCCTGGTCCGATTGCACTGGCTTCCAGTTACTTTCCTGGCCCGGCTCAAAGTGCTGGTTTTGACCTGTAAAGCCTTAAGGAGCTCAGGACCACAATACCTGTGGAGAAAATAGTAAAGACCTGGTGAAGAGAGCACAGCAGAGGTTATATTTTCTGAGAATCCTCTGGAAAGATAATCTCTCAAAGGACCTGTTGATGGCATTTTACCATTGTACTGTTGAGAGTGTATTAACTTATGGTCTGTGTGTGTGGTTTGGGAGCTGCACGGCCAGGGGAAAAACAATGCTGTCCAGGGTTGTAAAGACTGCGGAGAGAATAATTGGGTGGACTCTTCCCACCTTGGATCAAATCTACGCTTCCAGGTGTCATTAGAAAGCTGCAGAGATAGCGCAGGATAGTGCGCACCCCGGATATGATCTCTTCCAATTTCTGCCTTCTGGAAGAAGGTCCAGGGTTATAAAGACTAGGACTAGCCGCCTGAGAAACAGTTTCTATCCAAATGCGATTTTGGTTTTAAACGCAGTGTAAGGTAATCTTTACAGTCATACCTCAGGATAAATATGTTTCAGGATAAGTATAAGAAGTAATGGAGCGCGTTACTTACGGGTTTCGCCACTTGCGCAAACGGTCAAAATGACGTCACGCGCATGCGTTGAAACAACAAAACGGGACCCACACATGCGCAGATGCATCTTACGTTCCATTCGGGATGCGAACGGGGCTCTGGAACTGATCCCATTCGCATCCCACGGTACCACTGTATATTGTGTTTAATTATGGGGTATCAGAGTTTTTAGGGTGTTAACCAGGCTGGGATAGCTGGGTTAGCAGGCTTGTTGGTTTTAGAATGTCTGATGTAGATTTTTTGGGGCTGGTTAACATTCTATGGCCTTTTAAATGTGTTGTAGAAATGGGGATTATTGGTTTGTGTTTGTTCTTATTTTTATTGTGTATTTTGTGTTTTTTATATTGTAATTTTTTGTGGTGAGCTGCCCTGAGATCTAAGGATGAAGGGCGGAATACAAATATAATAATTTAATAACATATAATAAAATAACAACCTGAAAAATCTTCAGGTTCAGTCCCCACCATCTCCCATTAAAAGGGTCAAGTAGCGGATTAGAGGGAGGTGCTTGGGGTGGAACCCACAATGCCCTGCATACAAAGCTGGTGCCCGACAGCTGAATGACAACCCACCGGTGACAATCCCTGCCTTCAACTTCATCATTTTTTCTTTTCCTCCCCTGTCTCTGTAGCCCCCGGCTTCACGCTGGACTCGACTGCCAAGGACAAGCTGGAGTTCCAGCGGTTCCTCATGCAGAACCTTTCTCTATCCAACGAGACTGCTGAGCTGTTGGCAGGGTCCAAAATTAACCTCAAAGAGGTATGTGATTATTATTTGGCAGTGGGTGGGGAGGAGGTACCTGGGGGGAAGTTGCAGTTCCTGAAACCAGAGCTTGACACAGCGTTTGGCTGCATGTTAGTGTTGGTCAGACACTTAGAGCTGGACCTTAAATTATTGGTTGTTGTAATTATCCAATGTGTTCATGTCCCACATTTCTCTCAAGTTGGGATTCAAGGCAGCTGGAGAACATTTTTAAAAAGGTAATAAAAACAAAATGGTTAAAAGCGATAGTTAAAATGCATTAAACACATACATTAAAACATTTAGGTGGGTATATTTCTTCTTTTCTTGTACTCTTTTTTTCTGATCTCTTGATTTGAAATTTTGTTATCTCACCCTTGTTTGTTTTGGTTATTTTGTTATTGTTCCATTGGTTTGATTTGTTTTACTTTTACGTACATTATACACAATGATGTAAGAACTTAATACATTAAAAAAGGAATTATGTTTTAAAAACAAAACAAAGCAAACATTAAAACACATTTGGAAGCAGAATTGAAATAGAATTTGGCCTGACAGCAGCCCAGTGGTCAGCATGGCCTGCACCTTAATTTTCAAACACCTGCCTGAATAAGAAGATCTTAGACTGCCAGACTGAGTTTTAGATAATTTTTGGCTCTAAATTCGGTATATTTATGGCCACCCCCTTAGCTTACTTTGCTGCTGCTGCTGCTGCCTACATTACAGTCCTGCTAGGAATGGCAGACATTATTTTCTCTCTTCCCCCAGTAGTTTCCCCCTCCCCCAACAGCCTTCCCCAACCAGCTGCAACTCCAGTCAGTGGTCAGGGATGTTGAAGTCCAGCCACATTTTAAGGAAAGGAGGATGAGGAAGGGCCTGTGATGATAGAGTGTTGGTTCTGAACACCATCTGAGTGAGAGTGGTGCTTCCTGCCTTCACTCTAAGATGGCCAGCAGGTGACAGAAACAACAACAACAACAATAATATATACCCCGCCCATCTGGCTGAGTTTCCCCAGCCACTCTGGGCAGCTCCCAATCAAATGTTAAAAACCATACAGCATTAAATATTAAAAAATTCCCTAAAAAGGCTGTCTTTTAAAGATAGGATAGCTGCTTATTTCCTTCACATCTGAAGGGAGGGCGTTCCACAGGGCGGGCGCCACCACCAAGAAGGCCCTCTGCCTGGTTCTCTGTAACCTCACTTCTCGCAATGAGGGAACTGCCAGAAGGCCCTCGGTGCTGGATCTCAGTGTCCGGGCTGAACGATGGGGGTGGAGACGCTCCTTCAGACAAGAAAAAGGGCAGCTACCACAACTGTTTTCCAGGGAAAGGGTAGCATTGGGATAGTTTGGCTAACTTTATCCAATCCTTGCCTGTGAATTTTGGCTCAGCCTTACTTTCTTATTATTACTACATTTATATCCCGTCTCCTCCAAGGAGCTCAAGGTGGTGTCTGTGGTTCCCCCCTTTCTATTCTACCCTCACAACAACCCTGTGAGTAGGTGAGGCCATGCTGTGTCTCTGGAGCTGAAAAATTGATTCCATGCTCTCATCTTGGACACATATTCTCTGCCAGAGGAGCAAGAACAACAGTTGCAAACCCCAGAACACACTGAGGTAGCAGTGGAAGGCACAGTGTACAGAACAATTCCTGCCACCCTCTAGAGAAGACAGAGACATGTGGTGGTAACATGTGACTCTCTTCAGAGGGAGATGAAGGCAGCAGTGTATGGAGCAATGATTCATTGTTTCAGTTGTCTCTATACTAATGCACAGCATATGAGAAACAAACAAGAAGAATTCGAGCTCTTAGTACTGGATGACAAATATGACCTAATAGGCATTACTGAAATCTGGTGTAATAAAACTCATGAATGGAATGGAAATTGAGGGGTATTACCTATTCAAGAGGAGGGGAGACTACCCCTGTTGGAATGCCAGCTCTGCCAAGAATGTAAGGTGCCAGAATGATCAGCTAACTATTTCTCCACTCCAGGTTTACCGACTGTTTTTTGGCACCTCTCCGGTCTCCGCAGAGGGTTTCCATGAGCCATGGGACCAATTCAGCACAGCTGAGAAGCTTCTTCACCTGGAGGTGAGATGGTTGCCCTGTGGTCTGGAGTAGACAGGAACAGACCACAGTGGGTTGCCAGTCGATTTTGGATAAGTCACATTCTGCCTGCTAGCTACCCGGGGTTCTTACATAGAAGGTTGGGCTATCTGGGCCCTTTGAGGCCCCTCTGGGTGCCTGAAGCGTGTAGCCAAGATCCACTCATTGCAGACTAGCTGTGCCTTTAACTCAGTGATGGGGAACTATTTTCAGCCAAAGACCCGCATTCCATCACAGACAAGCTTCCAGAGTTGTTGCATGAGAGTGCTGGGTCTTGCCAGAGGCAAAAATGGGCAGGGCCAGAGGCAAAAATACGAGCAGAAACAGATGTGGCTCTTAACCATATTCAGTAGCCTGCATTTCAGCCATGCAAAAGTCAGAGCCATCTCTATCCAAGCAAACAAGCTACATGTGAACAAGGCCGGTGAAAAGTGTGGTCCTGGGGGCCAGATAAGGAGGCTTGACTGGCCTCATTCAGTCCCTGGGATAACCAAACAGCGTCAGCTTTTGCAACTGGAGTCCGTCTGTCCATCTGTCTGGGACCCTCCCTCCCCAGCCAAGTGAAAAGGAACAAGCAAGGCAGGGAGCTTTTAAGGCTTTATTCTTCTTGTTAATCTCCCTCGCCTCTTTTCTCTTTACCAGGAAAGTCTTCTCGGCAGCTGGAGGACCGTGGAAGACGGGCTGGTCCGCCAGGCCTTGCGCCATCCTCAGAAGGGCTCCCACAAGCAGGCCTTCCTGCACCTCCTTTCTCATGCCTTGGGCCTTGCTAGCCCTACCACAGAGTCTTCCAGTACCTACAGCCCCCAAACCTTTGTAAAGGACATGGAGGTGAGAGACTAAATTTGGAGGCAGGACTTTGTGTTGGGTGGTGGGAAGTAGCCTGGGGTGGGGGCTACTGGTACCTCCTGGGCAAGATAACCCAACAACCTACCATGGGCTGAAACTGAGTGGTGGACCCAAGTTGGTGGCTTCTATTTGGGGCATAATCCATATAATTCAGTGCGGTTTCAGCTACATCTTGTAAACTGCTTTTTCATTTTCAGTGTGACCTGTTGCAAGGCCGGCCTTCCTTCCTTCCTTCCTTCCTTAATTGTTAAGGTGCTTATTTATACCTTGTCCTTGGGCTCCCCAAGGTGGAGGTGCTCCAGTGAGAAACCAGTGAAAAGGACAGCAAAAGAAATAAAGATCTGACCCCCCCAATAACTTGCAACTGGTTGTGATTTATCTTCCTCCAGA
Source organism: Podarcis tiliguerta (assembly GCF_965153285.1). Lineage (NCBI taxonomy): Eukaryota > Metazoa > Chordata > Lepidosauria > Squamata > Lacertidae > Podarcis > Podarcis tiliguerta. The sequence goes on from NC_139553.1 coordinate 3,148,102, forward strand.
ACAGAGTGAGACCAGTTTTTGTTTCCAAGCTTCCTGCATTTAGGGAACTTGAAAATCAGTGGTGTTTTAGTTGAATACACAGAAAGGACAAAAGAGATTCCTCTGCAAAAGTGTCATCACCATAGACACACCTTTGTTTAAAGCAACCTTTTTCAACCCGCTGTCCTACAGATACTTTGGAGTACAACTCCCACCTGCCCCACCTTCACACACAGGCCAGGACTGATTGGAATTGTAGTCCAAAGCTTATAGAGAACACCAGATTTGGCAAATGCTACTAGACAGCCAAATAATTGCAATAAAAAAATAAAATATTTGTTGCTCTATTTTTGCCATTCCTGTATTTTTATGGGGGGGGGGTTAATTGGATGGTATGCAGCTAAGTTTTACTTATTGAAATTAATGGACCTAAACATAGTCATGCTCATTAATTGCAATGGGTTCATTCTGAGTAAAACTTTGTAGAATACCACCCCATCTATGGGCTCTTTGCAATGTAGTCACCCTTTGCTTCCATACACACAGGTCTTGCTTATCCAACACAGTGTGTTCCTTGGAAATGGTTTGTTAGATGATCGTTCGCTTAAAGAGTTGACAATTTCCTTTTATTCTGATGGGGAAATTTCTAATGCGTCCCCAACCACACAATTTTAGCCCCAAAAGAACACACCCAGGAAAACCCAGGGAAAAAATGCTCTCTGATTTGTCTGATAGTTCCCCCTCCTCCGTCCATTCGTCAGCCAGCCAGCCAAAAGCAAACAAGGAAGTAAGAAATGTTCTCTTTGAATATCTGAATCTGTGGTGTGTACTGTATCGCGGGGTTTGGGTACTAATTCATCATGTTCGGAGAAGTGAATTTTAACTTAGCAAACATTTATAAAGCCGGATCTGGATGTATTTACTTAATCATTCATTCACATTGTTTTCATTACATATCTAATTACTTTTTAAACCATAATCTTTTATATGTCATTAGCTCTGCGTGTTTCATCTGCATTTCTTTTAATTTTTCTTAACCTGCCTTGAGTCCCAGTTCTGAGAAAAAGCCAGGCTATCAAGAAATAGCAGCAGCAGCAAGAACAACAACAAATAATTTATTAATATCCCTCCTTTCTCCCAAGCTGGGACTCATAGCAGCTGTTCTGTAAGCCTTCCCTGGCTCACCCTTCCCCAAGTTTAAAAAGAACTTCACTGACATTCTGCGACCTGACTGCCATTCTGTCAGGGCAGAATGCCTGCCTCTATCCCATTGCATAGATCCCTATGCATCTCCTGTTCCTTATCTCCTAAGCTAGCATTCTTTCTGCCTTTGGGTGTGACGGAGGGCACTGTCCTGACTCCAGCACTGCCATTCAGCTGCCAGTCTGGTTGCCTTCTGTATACTGGCAGGTTAGCAACGTGGGCCAGCCCTGAATCCAACTATTGCCTTCAGCTGAGGAGTTAAGGCCCAGGTTGTGCTGAGGGCTCAAAGTGGCATAACGTCCGAGTGCGGCAGACCAGAAATGGTTACCAGCATTGCAGGTAAAGATGTCCTTCATCTCTTCCCTTTCCCAGAGCATCCTTTTCACGGCTGCCGTGCTGGAGAGCCTCACCTGCCAGCAGAACCAGGATGAGCTGAGGCGCATCCTGATTGTTCCAGAGAGCCGGCTCCCCCTTCTGCGAGCATACCAAGCCACCGTCTGCAATAAGAGCACCAGCCTGCGCAAGGAGTACTTTGGACAGCTGGCTGCCGAGTTGAAGGAGCAGCTGGATGCTCACAAGATCATCAGCCAGGTGGGTGCAGGATGGAGAGGGATCCTCATACATACACCACCCCAGGTTTCTGGCAGCTTTAACAACATGGGTCTGTGCCCGCATGGATGTGGTGCTCAGTGTTTGGCATCTCATGCAGCTTTTCTGCTTGTCAGCGCAGATGCTTGCTTTCCAGTGTATTTCGTCAAGGGGGTTGCCTTCAAGCTGAACTGCAAACCATTGGGAAATTGTTCAGATCTGTTAGCTTGATTCTTGTTCCTGGCAGCCTCTGGCACTGTGGTCCAAGGCTCTTCAGGTTTCATACATGCGTATTAATGCTCCATTTAAAAATAAACATGTGCTGCGTGGATAACAGCGTGCTGGTGATTGGGCCAGTGGCCTGTCTTGTCTGACACCCTCTTTTCATACAGGCCAAACAGATGCCCCAATGGGAAGCCTGTAAGCAGGACCCAAGTACGGCAACGTACTCACTTCCTGTGGCTTCCAGCAACTGGTATTCAAAAGCATCTGAGTATGGAGGCAGATCATGGCCATTGTGGCTAGTAGCCCTCCTCCATGAATTTGCCTCATTCTCTTTTAAAGCCACCCAAGTAGGTAGTTATTGCTGCCTCCTGTGGGAGGGATTTCCATAGTTTATGCACTGGGCGAAGAAGTACTTTCTTTTACCTACCTTGAATTTTCCACTATTCGGCTTCATTGGACGTCCATGACTTCTAGTGTTATGAGAGAGGAAGAACCCCTTTTTCTAGCCACTTCTTCTATGCCACGCATTTCAATCATGTTGCCTCTTTCTCCCAAACTAAAAAGTCCCAAATGCTGCAACCTTTCTTTATAGAAGGGTCACTGTATCCCTCTCAGATGCTGCTTGACTCCTATCCACCACGGCCAGCATGGCTAATGGGCAAGAACTGCAGGAGTTGCAGTTTAATTTGGCTAATCTGGAAGGCCACAGATCACCCACCCCTGTTTTACACTATCCAGCAGGATATCCCTGGGCAACTCATGAGCAGGGCATGGAGGCAGCCATTTCCCCTCCACAGACCTTGTTCCCAGCACCTGGTGCTTGAAGGTATAATGTTACCATATGTGGAAGTCCCATTAGCTCTCACAGTTAATAGCCACTGGCTAGAACTCTTCTCAATTAATTTGTGTAATTCTTTTATATCATAAAATGTATATATGGCTTGATTGTAAAAAAAACAAAAAACCTCAAAGCAGTTTACAAAAAGAATTGAATGATAAAATTGTCAGTGAAAACAGTTAAAAAGAACTGTTTAAAACATTCAAAATACAGTGGTACCTCTGGTTGCAAATGGGATCCGTTCCAGAGCCCCATTCGCAACCTGAAAGGAACACAACCCGCATCTACACAACCCTGCGCACAACCCTGCGCACAAGCGGGTTGTGATTCGCCGCTTCTGCGCATGCGCGTGATGTCATTTTGCGCGTCTGCACATGTGCGAGTGGCGAAACCCAAAAGTAACCCTTTCCAGGGAGTTCCAAAGTGTGGGTGATGCCACACTAAAAGATCAATTTCTTACAAATGCAGAACAAGTATTATGTGGCACCTGTGACAATATGCCAGTTAACATAAATCAAAGCAGTCTAGTGGGCACATATGGGGTAAAGTGATCTGTTGACAGATTTGTGAAGGATATGCCCATCAATGGCTATGTGGAACACCCCATGTTTAGAGGCAGTATACTGCTAGGGCGCTGGCAGAGGCTTAAAATAGTCCTGGTTACTGGCTGGCTGTCAAGTGGTGCTGCTCAATAGGGCCCCATGAAGCCCTGCTGAGCTCTTGTGGGATGGAGCGGGGCAGGAATCTGCTCTGTGAAAAGGCCAAAATCCCGTGGCGTTGCTGACTCCTCCCTTGCCCTTCTCACGCAGCTGAAACTTGACGAGGTGAACAGCACGGCGGCCAGGAACCGTCTCCACACTGTGCTGGAGGACCTGATGGAGATGGAGAACATCTTGAAGGACGTGGACATCCTCTCGGCGCTTGCCAAGCTCCTCCCCAAGGGGGCCTGCACCTCCAAAGCACCCCCCACTACCTCCAACAGCACCAGCTCCACCGGGAACTTCACCTCCAGCACCAATTCCAGCGCTGAGGAGGGCAAGGGGGAGAGTGAGGCACCCACAGAGAACCCCCAAGGGCAGTGCTCGGCCTTCGTCCAGCTCTGGGCTGGCCTGCAGCCCATCCTCTGCGGCAACAACCGGTAAGGCCAAGTGGCCCGGAGACTGGCAAGACTTTTCACAGGCTTCTAGAGGATCTGTAGTTGCCAGTGCTTCAGCCCCGTCTGTCAGCACAGCTGTTTTGTTTATTTTATTTACAGGGCCATTGCAAGTTGTGCAAGGGTTACGTTATATCCCCAGGGATTGCTCGTAAAGGAAAGCCTGAAAAAGCCCTTCTATACTGAACGGCCCCAATCTTGCAAGACCTCAAGACAGCCCTGTGAGATCTCACAAAAGCCCCCCAGAGCCTTTGGATGACTGTCCAAAGAGTCTCATAAGCAAGGTGGAGGGCTTAAGAACAGCCCTTCACAGAAGCAGGTATTGAAGCCTTACTTACCCAGGCTCTGGGACAGTTATGCAAGGCCTTTGAAGGCTTCTGCGAGATCTCATGGGGCCATCTGGGATCCTGCAAGAGTCTCCAGAGGCCAGTAAGCCAAGTTTTCATGCCCCCTTTCTGTTGATCGAGTGAGTGTAAAGTTGCGATTGCGTAAGTAAAGTCACTGTAAGTTGTGATCGCCAGTCATTTAATAAAATTTAAACACCACGATTATAAAAGGAGCAACCTCAAAGTCGTTCATGAAACAGAATAAAACAATGACATTGTCAGTTTAAAAGAGAGTTATGATATTTTAAAGCATTAAAAGCCATGTCGGTTAATTTCGGTGGTTCTGCTCTGAGTAGGACTAACATTGGCTACAGCCCTTAAATTGTTGGAACCTTCTGGGCTGTGATATGTCGCTGAAATCGCTACACACACCTATTATTATTATTATTATTATTATTATTATTACAACAATTAATGTATTATTCACCTTCAAAACCACTGTCTCAAGGTGTTGTACGCATAAGATAATTAAACACTGTTATGCAGTATGGCAACCATTTCATTTATCCCTGACCACTGGTCCTGTTAGCTAGGGATGATGGGAGTAGTAGTTCCAAAACATCTGGAGGGTCGAGTTTGCCTATACCTAGTTTGGGGCCTTATTTGTTAGTAACAACACCTTGAACTTTGTAACAAACTGGCATCCAGGACAAGTCCCACAAGCAAGGTTTATATGTTGGCAGTAGCTGGGCCCCGCAAGCACTTGTTTGCAAATCTAGGGTGCAGTACAAACCAACCATCAGAAACAAGGCAATAAAGTACACACAAGTCTCACCATCCATCCGCTCATTATCCACTAATTTACTTATCCAAAGGCAAAGAATTATACCCAAACCTTGCTACCTGTATGGCTGATTCAGATATCTGAACAGCCGGCGTTGGCCCACTTCCTTGCTTGTTTGTTCTTTGCTGGTCAGGGGCAGCCATTTTCAGCAACCATGGAGAGAGAGAGGGGGTGGGGGGAGAGATTGGGCAAAGCTGTTTTTCCTTCATTTTCCTTTTGCTGGTTGATGTAACAATTTTCGGAAGAAGGCGTGGCAGGAGCAGGTGAGGGGGAGAGATCACAGATTAGAAATCACCGATAGGAATCAGTAGAAATCGTTGACTTATTAGGCAAACGCTCACTGAAGAATGCATTTTGGGTGGAAAATGGGACCTGCATGTACGACTTAATTTCCAGTTCTGGGGGAATAAAGTGTGAATGCATGATAAAAATGCGACAACAGCAGCAAAGTTCCCATGGTTTACCTCCGTTTTCCTCCTTTGCAGCACATTTGTCAGGAAGAGTAAATTCCGGTGTCTTTTCCCTCTTCCCTGTGCAGGACCATTGAGCCAGAGGCCTTGAAACAGGGAAACATGAGCTCTCTGGGCTTCACCAGCAAAGAGCAGCGGAATCTGGGCCTTCTCGTTCACCTCATGACCAGCAACCCCAAGATCCTCTACGCCCCCGTGGGCACAGAAGTGGACAAGGTCATTCTGAAGGTGAGGCTTTGAGGGAAGCTGGCTTTGGGATGTGCTCCTGAACGTCCCTCATTTCTTCCCCTGCCCTTTCCTTGTTGGGAAGCATGGGGCTCATCTGAACTGTGAGCCTTCATCGCTTGCATCCCGGTTTAACTGCCTTGTGGCTTTCCCCCAGAAAATCCTGGGGAATTTAGCCAGGGTGCTGAGAACTCTGGATCGTTTTCCTGATCTAGCAGACTGTTCTTACATGGCAAAATATCTGGAGTTTCCTGGGTCTCCTACCTCCCAACATGGCTTAACAAAAGTCTTGATTGGGACTTTTGTTGAAAAGATGAAAGAAAGTGCATTTTCACGTGGAACTCATGGGGGGTGTTGTCTTTAAACACCTGGCTGCGGGGCACCTCCTTTTCCTTTGCTTACTCTTTGCTTACTCTGGTTGTTCTGCAGGCCAACGAGACCTTTGCCTTCGTCGGGAATGTGACTCACTATGCCCAAGTGTGGATGAACATGTCAGCGGAGATCCGCAGTTTCCTGGAAGAGGGCAGGTTGCAGCAACGGATTAGCAGGCTGCAGCAGGTACGCTGTTAGAGGGTATGGGGTGGGACAGGCAAGAAGTGTACCCATTCCACAGCTGGAGCAACAGCTGTGTGGTGTAGTGGTTAAGAGCAGTAGACTCGTAATCTGGTGAACCGGGTTTGCTTCCCCGCTCCTCCACATGCAGCTGCTGGGTGACCTTGGGCCAGTCACACTTCTCTGAAGTCTCTCAGCCCCACTCACCTCACAGAGTGTTTGTTGTGGGGGAGGAAGGGAAAGGAGAATCTTAGCCGCTTTGAGACTCCTTAAAGGGAGTGAAAGGGGGGATATCAAATCCAAATCCAACAATGTTTAAAAAGGGCTAGACCCAGATGAGAGGACAGAGCAGCTCAGGGGGAACAGTGGTGCAAGCTCTGCTGCGGTCCCAGGATTCTGGTGCAGCTTGTAGAAAAAGGTGCTTCCTCCAGGGTCTGCATAGGTTTTATCACTGCAGCCACAGGCAGGGCTGTGATGGGGCTGGTTTGTCCTCCCTGCGTGTGTGTGTGTGTGTTTCTGTTCAGCCTGCTCCCACTTTCTGCATCCAGTCCTGGGATATCTGGGAAACCTTCTGGCGTTCAGTTGCATTTCAGACAGTTAAAAGGAAAAGTCACCAACCAATCAGAGTAGACCCATTGAAATAAATGGATCTTAATTATACACGTAAAACTCAGTGGGTGGAACTCAGTGGGTTGGAATGTACCCTGAGCTACTAATTTGACTTCTGCAGATTCCAAGCTCCTCTGCGTTGCCCGGAGCATTGGAAGCTGCTTTCAACCAGGGCAAACTATTTGCTCTTTTAGCCCTGTTTTAACACTTGTCTGGCAGTGGCCCTTCAGGGTCTCAGGAAATGAAAAACCTTTGTCACCAACTTGCTGCTCAGTCCTTGTCACTGGAGAAGCCAGGAATTGAACCTGCAACCTTCTGCTTGCCAAGCATCTGCTCTGCTCTGTTGAGCTACAGTCCTTCTTCAATAGAATCTCTTCTGAGACACCAGATAACGGACTCCAAGTACATGCAGGGAGTCTCTCCCCAAAGGATGCTACTGTTGGAGCCTCCACAGGGACTCGGCTTCATGCTGTGCTTCTGAGTGTAGCAGAGGTGAATGGGAGTGCCAAAAATGCAAGTGGAGCCCATGGCAGAGGTTCTCATAAGCCCCCTGGTCAACCAGTGAAGCTCTGCTCCTTGTGCTATCATTTCTAGAGACCAGGTTGTCCTCTGCTAGGAGCAGGGCCTCTTCTGCAGTGGCACCAGGACTAAAGGATCAATTGTCATCCCATAGTGGCACGTGTGTTTATGTGCAAGCACCAAAGTCTAAGAAGCATGCTGCTCTGCATCTAGATCATAATTGTCCAGATGTTGTTGGACAACAATTCCCACCACCCCATTGGCAGTGCTGGCTTGGGGCTGGTCGGAACTATAGCCCAACAGGGCCAGAGTGGCAAAGGCTGGCCTAGAGGTGGAAGCTCCTCATCACCCCCCTCCTTCCCATGTTTGTCCGTTACCCGCAGATCGCTGCAGATCTTCGCAAGCACCCCGAAATCCTGAACGTGTCAGATGGTGACCTGCTTCACAAGTTCTTGGACAGTAACTTCTCTTTGCCCAACGCCAGTGTGCTCCTGCAGCAGCTGGACACCATTGACAATGCAGCCTGTGGCTGGATTCAGTTCATGTCCAAGGTGAGTGTCCCTGCTGCCCTCTTGGGAGGAAAGAGAAACGGCAGGAATTCAAGGGGCTCATGGAACCCACTTCTTTCAGATTCTGCTCTGGACCTTGAAGTTCTGCTTTACCGGAGCAGAACCTAAAAGTGTTAGAAACCAGGGGCTTTCAAGAGATAATTTTTAGGACTAAAATCTCCCTTGCTTTTCATTTTTAAACTTTAACAAACTTACTTCTCAAAAATCACACGATTAAAAAACAACAACCTGGTGGCTGTTTATCCAGTACACAGACAAAGAGTCTACAAGATACACAGCACCTGCCACATTCCACAGTAGATTATTGTGCTAACATCTTCACATCAGCAAATTCCAGGCTCTCTCCACCTCAGCACTCATACAAACTGTACTATCATTATTTAGAATTGTAATATGCCTTCAGATTGGGCAAAAGGGTCGGCGGGTGGAACATTTGTCATTTTTCTCTTTTAAACATGTAACTCAAATGTACTTTTTTCTTTTTTTGCAACTGTAAAACTCAGCAGATATATTTCTTAAATTGTTTTTTAATACTATTAAAATACCAGAAATGGAGCATTTATTTCTCCATTTTAAAAAAGAAGAGTGATTTTTTTTTTTCTTTTATCAAAGTGAGGGAGCATGCATACCATTCCTTACCAACATTGCAAAATCCATTGTTCCTGCCAGCATTCAAACAGGCTGGAACTGAAGAGATCCTGGAAAGTTGGAAGAGCAGCTGAGTGGGGCTGAGGCAGTCAACCATAGAAATGTAGAATCGGAAGGTACCACAAGGGTCATCTAGTCCAACCCCCCTGCAATGCAGGAATCTTTCGCTCAACTCACAGCCCTGAGATTCTTGCTGTACCAACTGAGCTATTCCACATACCTCAAGCTGGATCCATGTAGCCTGGTCCCCAGTTTCTCTTGCCTAGCTACTCTCCAAGGCAGCCACACACCTGAGATTGTCACTTGTTAGGAAAACGGAGGTTCTACATTATAGAAGCCACTAGGAGATTTTCAAAAATGCTTTATACAGTGGTACCTCGGGTTAAGTACTTAATTCTTTCCGGAGGTCCGTTCTTAACCTGAAACTGTTCTTAACCTGTTCTTAACCCATCCTGGCTAATAAAAGCAAGCCGGGAAGGGCTGGGCGATGGGCTCTGCGGGGTGGTGAATGCTTCCCTCTGTGAGGGAGCATTCCCAGATCCGCTAAAAGAGGCGGTCATTAAACCGCTTCTTAAAAAACCATCTTTAGACCCGGCCAGTATGGCCAAATATCGCCCAGTCTCAAATCTTCCATTCTTGGGCAAGGTGATTGAGCGCGTGGTTGCTGAACAACTCCAGGCACGCCTGGAGGATGCGGACCATTTGGATCCCTACCTTTGAAGGTGACTCGGAAACTACAACTAATCCAGAACGCGGCAGCTAGACTGGTGACTGGGGGCGGCTGCCAAGACCACATAACACCGGTCTTGAAAGACCTACATTGGCTCCCAGTACGTTTCCGAGCACAATTCAAAGTGCTGGTGTTGACCTTTAAAGCCCTAACGGCCTCGGCCCAGTATGCCTGAAGGAGCATCTCCACCCCCATCGTTCTGCCCAGACGCTGAGGTCCAGCACCAAGGGCCTTCTGGCGGTTCCCTCACTGCGAGAAGCAAAGCTACAGGGAACCAGACAGAGGGCCTTCTCGGTAGTGGCGCCCGCCCTGTGGAACGCCCTCCCATCAGATGTCAAAGCGATAAACAACTACCTGACATTCAGAAGACATCTTAAGGCAGCCCTGTTCAGGGAAGTGTTTAATGTGTGATATTTTAGAGTATTTTTGGTTTCTATGGAAGCCGCCCAGAGTGGCTGAAGAAACCCAGCCAGATGGGCAGGGTACAAATAAATTATTATTATTATTATTATTATTATTATTATTATTATTATTATTATAACCTGAAGCACCACTTTAGCTAATGGGGCCTCCTGCTGCCACCGCGCCACTGATGTGCAATTTCTGTTCTCATTCTGAAGCAAAGTTCTAAACCTGAGGTGCTATTTCTGGGTTAGCGGAGTCTGTAACCTGACGCGTATGTAACCTGAAGCGTATGTAACCCAAGGTACCACTGTATATTGTTTATAAATGCTTTAAAATAAATAAACCCACGACAGAAACAGGGCTTAAGATGAGATGATGTCTGCAGTTCTAGGCTGCTTTCCCTGATGAAATCTCTCTCTTTTTTCCCACCACCAGGTCAGCGTGGACATCTTTAAGGGCTTTCCAGATGAGGAGAGCATTGTCAATTACACTCTCAATCAAGCCTACCAAGACAACGTCACTGTTTTTGCCAGTAAGCTTCCTTTTTAAGAAAAATATGTATAACATTTTATTAATTTCCCGAAAATAACAAAAACAAAAAAGAAAATAACACCACAAACCAATTTTTGAACCATAATTTTCAGGTTGACTTCCCTCCACTCCCCCTCTTGGTTCCATTATTTAATCCTTCTTCATGCACATCCATAAAACTTTATTTTCTTTATATTTTCTTTATATTATAACAAGCCAATTTTTAAACCTTATTCATCTTTTTACAAATGGGAGTTTTAAAAGTTATGCTAATGTAGAAGTCTGTACACAAAGCTTGAAGAATATGCAGTAACATTTACCCCTTCTTCTTGGGTTTCAAATTAGCTAATTTGTCCTGCATATCAATTATTTATTTTGCCAGTCTTCTTCTTCTCTGGTGGAGGTTTCCTCCTTCTTAGGAGCTAGCTGATCTTGGCCTGGGCCAGTAAACTTCCATCACCTCTGCATCTGTTCTGACAGGGCCCAGACTGGTGCTCTACTGCTTTTTACCTGACCTGCTACTCTGGAGGCAGCTCCCAGAACTGTATGGGTATACTCTTGCACACATTACTCTTATTTTGTATAGTTGTGCAAAAAAAAATTTTTTTTTTAATTGGACTTTGCATATTTTATACCTTCTTTGCTATCCTGAGTAAAACATGGATGACTCCCTCACCCCCAAAATTACTGCAAATATTTTTCACCCACCCCAACAGGCACACTTTCCATCTTATCATTGGGACTAAAAATTAAGGGGTTAAAGGCTAGAATCTTGATTTTTTTCTTGCAAAAACAATAAGTTCTGTGTCCAACACCATATTCTGTGTTTTTCCTCGGCTCCTGCAGAGATCACAAGCACTTGTTATGAAGCAACATTCACGCAGAATTTCAAGCCATTAGGACTAGAAACCTGACATTCTAAGCAATTTGCACCCTGGTCCAGTTGCTGGAAAACCACAGTGGGAGAGAGGGCTGTTGCACTCATGCCCTACAGGGATCCGGCTGGCCACTGTGAAATACAGGTTGCTGTCTGAGATGGGCCTTTGGTCTGATGCAGCAGCCTGGCCCATCTCATGTACCATGCAGCCTAGGACCCACGTACCTACAGGACCGCCTCTCCTGATATGCCCCGCGGAGGACCTTAAGGTCCACAAATAACAATACTTTGGAGGTCCCAAGCCTCAAGGAGGTTAGATTGGTCTCAACTAGGGCCAGGGCCTTTTCAGCAATGGCCCCGACTTGGTGGAATGCTCTGTCACAAGAGACCAGGGCCCTGCGGGACTTGACATCTTTCCGCAGGGCCTGCAAGACAGAGCTGTTCCGCCTGGCCTTTGGTTTGGACTCGGTCTGACCCTTATGTTTCCCTCCCCTTATGGTCTTGATTTATTGGCTACTTTGAAATGAGGCTGCATTTTAAATTGCATTTTAACCTGTATTTTAAATAGGTTTTTTCCCCTCTCCCCCCCACATTATGTTTTTACTGTGATTTTATTGGTGTTAGCCACCCTGAGCCCGGCTCTGGCTGGGGAGGGCGGGGTATAAATACAGTGGTGCCCCGCAAGACGAATGCCTTGCAAGACGGAAAACCCGCTAGACGAAAGGGTTTTCCGTTTTGGAGGTGCTTCGCAAAACGAATTTCTTATGGGCTTGCTTCGCAAGACAAAAATGTCTTGCAAGTTCCTGCAATTTTTTTTCGCTCCCCTTTTTCTAAGGCACTAAGCTGCTAATAGCCTTTTAGCAGCTAATCCGCTAATCCCTTAAGCCTTTAATAGCCGCTAATAGCGCTAATCCGCTAATAGGGTTGCTTTGCAAGACAAAAAAACTGCTAGACGAAGAGACTCGCGGAACGGGTCCGTCTTGCGAGGCACCACTGTACAATTTTTTTATTATTATTATTATATTAGTCTGGTCAGATGTATCACTGCTGGTTTTCGTGGCTCTTATTATGCATTCTTTTCTGTCCTGTCACCCCCACCCCCGCCCCCAATAAAGGTGTGATCTTCCAAACAAACAAGGACGGAACTCTCCCTCCTCACGTCATGTACAAGATCCGGCAAAATTCCAGCTTCACGGAAAAGACCAACGAGATCCGCCGGGCCTATTGGCGGCCTGGCCCAAACACTGGGGGCCGTTTCTACTTCCTTTACGGCTTTGTCTGGATCCAGGGTGAGCACATTCCCAGCCTCCCTGTTTCCCATTCCCATCCATCCTTGGGCCACAGACATGTGACCCGTTCCCTCCTCTGTCCTCAAGCAAGGCAGCTTCTCATTAGATCATATGCCCTGTGCATGCGGCTGCAAGGTGATGGTGGCGATTTATATCTCACCCTTCCTCCCAAAGGAGGTCTCAGGGCAGCAAGCCCATCACTGATAAAATATAGCTTAAGAACTTATTTATTTATTATTGCATTTATAGCCCACAATTTTCTCGTAGGGAGTTCAAGATGACGTACATAGGTATTCTTCCCCTCCTTGCAGCTAATAATTTCAGGGTTGCCAGGAGCAAACCTTTTGGACATCAAATGCCCGACTCAACACAGATTTTTTAGGTTTTTCCTGAAGTGACAGACTCACTTGGGAGGGCATTTCAGAAACAGGGAGCCACCACCAAGAAGGCCCTGCCATGGATCATTGGCAACCTGAAAACGCCCAGTGGCAGGACCACCAACAGGACCTCCGCTGCTGACTATAAATCAACAGGAGGCAATGGCTCACTGAACCTTTGCTTTGTACTTTGCACCTCGAAGAGGCAGTCCACTTCTCTGGGCCAGCTGCAGTACAGACTGCTTTTGTCAGCAGCAGAAGTAACCACGTTGGAAATGGCAAAACAGAAAACACAAGATTTTTGGATGTGGTCAAGTTTATGTGATGGTTGGACCACAGCCTCAAGAGGCAAATGCAGAGGGTCAGGTGAAGCTGCATTGGCCCCTTGACACCACCTGGTCCCAACTGAGCCCCTCCTTGCAATATTGCCCACTAGCCATCTGCAGTGGTGTGGCTGAAGAGCCAGCAGACCAGCAGCTCCTGCCCCCTGGCCAAGTGGCCACAATGGTGGTCTAGAGCAGAGCAAAGCCCTCTGGTCTCCCTGCCTGAATCCCCTGGGTGCCAGGACCTTTTCCATGTCTTAAGCATGGCTGGTATGAGGTGACAGCCGAGAGGTGCCGTGAGCAAAGTGGGTGACAGATATTTGGGGCCTTTCTCTCTCCCTCGCTAGATATGATGGAGCGAGCCATCATCAACACCTTCGTGGGCCACGACGTGGTTGAACCCGGAAACTACGTGCAGATGTTTCCATACCCGTGCTACACCCGCGATGAGTGAGTCCTTAGAAGTGTGTTGTGTGTGTGTGAGCAAGAGAGACAGAGAAGTCCGTTTTGTTCTGTTTTGTGTTTATTCTGGCCTCTTAACAACTCGCCTGTGTTGTGATAAGTGCTCAGAAAGAGTCAAATCTCAAACTTCCCCCTTGCCATCCCATCAGAGATGGCTTTTTGGTCTTTCCAGGGCAGGGTGTGTGTGTCGGTGTGTGATCGCTGAATATTTGGTTCTGTATGTACAAGGGGAATGGTCCAGATCGCCCTCTATTGGCAGAAGGGCCAAAGCAAAGTTTGGGTCCAGTGGTTGAACAATAATGTTGGAAACAATGTCATAAATGTCTCATACTCTCGCTGTCAAGGTATGAGGGTCCCTCTCTTCTTACAGCACTGGGATGAAGTTGCAAGGGTGATGCTAGAGGTCCTCTTATCCTAAGGTCAAACTGCAGCCTGACCTTCTTCCTAACTTTGGGAGAAACTTTGAGTCAGGAGGCTGTGTTGCCCTGAGGGCACAGTCATAAGCTGCTCCTGCTAGCTTGACTATAGCTTTCCTGCTGCTATTATTATTATTATTATTATTATTATTATTATTATTATTACTATTATTAAACTGCCCTTCACCTTAAGGTCCCAGGGTGGGCTATAACACTAAAACACAATATTAGAAACAGTTTAAAACAGCTCACAATCACCAAAATAAGGTAGGTTCTAAAAATAGGCACCCTCAAATATCAAAGGCCAGGGTAAAGAGATGCATCTTCCGCATTCTCCAGAAGCTGTGCAATGAAGGTTCCAGATGCACCTCCATGGAGTGAGACTTCCACAGATTAGGAACTGCTACAGAGAAGACCGTCTCCTGACCGACCGCTGGCCTCAAAATTCAGAGGGGAGTGCAAAAACCAAGAGGGCCCTTACTGCCAATCTTAGCACCTGAGGGGTCTGTAGGGAAGGAGGCAGAATTTCCTTGACCAACAGGATACCTTGAGGACCCTTTTCCTGCTTTTATGTGTCAGGCTTTACCAGCCTGGTGCCCTCCAAAAGTTTTGGACAGCAACTCCCAGTAGCCCCAGGGAAGCTGGAAGGCACCCAGTTGGCTAAACCTGTGGTAAGTTACTTTTCCCCTTCCTTTTCCTCCCTGCAGCTTTCTGTTCGTCATTGAGCACATGATGCCCCTCTGCATGGTCATCTCCTGGGTTTACTCAGTGGCAATGATGATTCAGCATATTGTGGCAGAGAAGGAGCACCGCTTGAAAGAGGTAAGCCCAACGGAGCTTGTCTCTCTGGTGGGTGGGCTGTGCCCTTTGCCAGGGCCTGGCCCCAGTGGTAGCCGTAGCGGCTAATATTGAGCTTACATGTTCAGAAGCAGTCTACCTTTGGCCACCAGATGCTGCGGGCAGTTGCCTTCACTCCCTCCTTGTGGTCTTCCAGGTGGCATCTGGCTGGCCAGTGTGGAAAGCTGCGTGCTAGGCTCAGTGAGTGTTTTGGTCTGATCCTGCTCAGCTGTTGTGCTATTTCCTATCTGCTCCAATATAAAAAAACATGTATAACATCCCCCTCCACAGGTATCATATAAACTATTGTTATCAATCCACATGTCCAGCATATAATGTCCCAGGACCAGCACAAAGGCTTTTCCTTATCCATCACAGATAGTTGTTCCGAGAGAAGAATATAATTCAAGATGTACTCTTCAGGATAGCGTTTTCTTCAAAGATGCTTGGGAGAGTTTATACAGTTTCATTTGTATATTGAATAAATGGCCACCATATTGCTTAAAACCTGTCCATATTTTCCCATTTCATGAATCACTTCTAAGCTATGAGTTATCTTCTCATCAATAGCCAATCTTATTTAGGCATTCAATAAACACATCAAGGGCTGAGAAATCCACAGGGCACAAAATTACTTTGGATGCTTCTGAGGAAACCAGTCCCCAAAATGCTTGTTTTTGTGTGGACACGGGTTAAACTGCATCAGATCCCCACAGTTGGCTTTAGCCAAAGTGGACTTGCTTCCTTTTGGCTTCCATCAGGGATGCAGAAGAATAGATAACAACTCCCAAATTAGCCAGTAACAGCCTTGGCTGACTGAGCAAATGGAATCCCCTGCCCTCCCTCCCGCTGCCCCGACTGAGTTTCCAGGCCTGGTTCCTGGCACTAAAATCATTCTGAGCATCTCTGTCTTTCTCCCTGACCTATTCTTCAGCACCAGGCCCACCTCTCTACCAGGACCCTTGCCTGCAAGAATGTCACAGCCTGTGCCAAAACCCACCTGCAAGCAGCTTCTCTCTTCCTTATCCTGGGTGTTAGCAATACCACTCTCTTGGGCAGTTGCTTATCCTTAGATAACACCTAAGCTTAAAAGATTGCAAGAAAGAGGAAGAAGAGAGGGCATAAAATTTTAGGCCGATTCCTTAATAAAGGAGGATCTGTTGTTAAGTACTTTTGTGTTGTTGTTGTTAAATCATTTTTATTAGTTTTCCAATAAAAACATCCAGTTAACATATCAAATCGTAATCCAATTAAAATAAAAAACTAAATTAAAAAAGACCAAATTATCATTCAAATTATAATTATTAATTTTTCAGGGCTTCCCATAGTCTGGACCTTGAAGCATATCGCCAAATCTCAGCCCTGCCTCTCCTCATTGTTTCCATGTTTTCCACATCTCGATTTTAACGCTTTAAAGTTCTCCGTCTCTATGATTCTCAATCATGTCAGACACCATATATCCTTTCATCCATCGAGTACAGCTTTATTTGTATATATATCTTTTTTCAACTGTCTTTTTGCCAGCTCCATTCCAATCCAGGCTGTTATCCAACTCTTTTATCTAAAGTTTCTGAAGTTTGATGATGCAGCAACTCCCAAATCTTTAATCCTTCCAATCCGGGCTGTTGTCCAAACCTCCTTTTGAGCTTTAATGTTAACATGAAAGTGGTTTTCTCATAAGGATGTGTTTTTTTAAGAAAGAAAAAAAGAAATCCTGCAACTTAAGACAGCAGAATAAATAGCACCATCTAAACAGACCTGTGAAATTGTGGGAGCCTTGGGCTACAGAGAGACAGTAGTAGGTTGTTGCTTTTCCCAGGGGCAGTTTGGAAGGATTGCTCTTTGCAGTGTGGGCCCTCCTCCCACTCTTGTCTCTGGAGAAGCATATTTGGCAGGACTCTCATCTTCTGAACCAGGGAGGGCGGGTACCAGGGGTCCTTCATCGTCTTCCTTCATCCCTGACCATTGGCCATGCATGCAAGGGGTGGGGATGGGAGCCCAACAGCAGCTGATGGGCCTCAGAAACCCTGCACCCCTGTTTTCAAGCCACTGTCAGTGCCCCCAAATAACTCTTGGAGCAGTAAGTTCAAGCAGGTTCCCTGTGGCTGGCAGTGAAAGCATCCATCGAGGCTGGTTTGTTTTTGCAGTATATATGTCCTATTTTTATGGCAAATGCCAACTCAGCTGTGCTCCAGCAGAACATCCCGTCTCCTGCTAACGAACTGCTGAGCTCAGCCACTGGAAGAGAAAATTAGGTGAGACCAAGAAGGGGGAGGTGGCAGACACGGACGCAGGTGGTCAGTATAACAAATGGTAGGTTAATGGCCTAGATTAGGATTTCTAGACAGCATTTCCCTTGGGGTGGCAGAACAAGACTGAGCTGCAAATGCAATGCTGTGGCTTACAAATCTTGCTTCCTCCTGGCTGAGAAAGTCAGGGATGCCTCGCTGGTGATAGCAGCACTCAGCACTTGCTTCACAGATGTTACATGTCTGTTGCTGCAGCAGCCCTGGTCAGTACTACTATTCCCATATTACCTATCTGAGGGACTGAGGTTAAACAGAGCTGCTAGCCTAAGTGTGGCTCTGCCTCCTTCGTGAGGAGAGAGTCTTCCTTCTTCAAATGCTCTCATGTGGCACCTACTCTAATCTCACTTCGGCATCCAGCAAAAACCTTCTTATTCTCCTAGGCTTTAAAACAACCAAGCAAACAAAACTACCGTATTTTTCACTCTATAAGACGCACCAGACTACAAGACGCACCTAGTTTTTGGAGGAGGAAAACAAGAAAAAAATATTCTGAATCTCAGAAGCCAGAACACCAAGAGGGATCGTTGTGCAGTGAAAGCAGCAATCCCTCTTGCTGTTCTGGCTTCTGGGATAGCTGTGCAGCCTGCATTCGCTCCATAAGACGCACACACATTTCCCCTTACTTTTTAGGAGGGAAAAAGTGAGTCTTATAGAGCAAAAAATACGGTACTTAAAGCCACCATGGGAGTTGCGTGTTTATCTGTTGTGCGGTTATTTATCATCTTTTTCTTGCTGTTTTTCTGTTTCTTAAGTCTCTTTATTACATATAACTGTAATAAATGAATAGTTATATATCTCAACTCTCTTCCAAGGAGTTCAAGGTGGCATACAAGGTTCTGTCCCCATATTATCTTCACAGCAACTCTGTGAAGTAGATTAGGCTGATGAGAGAGTGATTGGCTCAGGGTCACCCAGCAAACTTCAAGATTAAGCAGGAATTTGAATCCTGGTCTGCCAGGTCCTAATCCCAACCCTCTTAACCACTCACGCCATGCAGGTTGATGTGGAATCAGCGCTCCCTGGTGGTGAATATACATGCCTGCTGCCACATAACTGGAAGGTTCAGAAAGTGGCATGCAAGAATTAGAATGCCTAAGCAGAATAATAAAGCAAAAATCCAAATTATAATAAATTCAGTTAAATACCAATATTGCAAAAAATAACTGCTCTGGTATTGCACACATATTGCGTGTGCGCAGTACATGCTGTGTTTCACTAAACAGGAAAGGAAGATAAATGGTGGCCGTGGCTCCTATCTAGGGGCCATGGAAGCTGCCCTCTGGGGCTGACGCTGTGACCTTTCTTCCTCACAGGTGATGAAGATGATGGGGCTGAACAACGCGGTTCATTGGGTGGCCTGGTTTATCACAGGGTTTGTCCAGCTTTCCATCTCAGTCACGGCGCTGACTGCCATTCTCAAGTATGGGAAGGTTCTGATGCACAGTGACGTCTTCATAATTTGGCTCTTCCTTGCCATCTATGCTGTGGCCACCATCATGTTCTGGTGAGTTAAGGGAGGGAAGGAAAGCAGAGGCGGAGGGTGAAAAATAGATTTGAACAGGAGGCTTCCTGATTCACAGTTGCGTTTCTCAAGTGGGCAATGGGACATGACCAGGCTGGTCGTTTTCTACCACTTGCTTGAAGGAGGCCGAAAAATGACCAGATGTGGGCTCCTCCCCTACCTTGGGGGCTCAAGTCGTTTTTCTGCCTCGCTTGATGCTGGACGTGTTTCTTCTACCACTCTTCTGGCCTTAATAATAAAAATCCCTATGCATTTAAAAACTAGCAGACTAGGGAGAAGGTGATATGCTAGTTTTCTATAGGCAGGTGTGGTTTTTCTTATGAGGTATGAAGAAGCTTTTAGGCATGAAAGTCCCATGCACAGTCAAAAAGTGATGTGGTCCAGGCACCTCAATAAGAACGAGGCCCCTCCCAGCACGCCACACTTGTTCTCAACCCTGTAACCCTGGTGAGGCTGATCAGGGCTGCTGATAGTTTAAGAAACTATGCTTCAGAGATCTTCATACAGCCCTTTGACATACAGTGGTACCTCGCAAGACGAATGCCTCGGAAGACGAAAAACTCGCAAGACAAAAGAGTTTTTCGTTTTCTGAGTTGCTTCACAAGATGAATTTCCCTATGGGCTTGCTTCGCCAATGCATTCCTATGGGAAACCGTCAATACACAGTGGTGCTTCGCAAAACGAAAAAACTCGTAGAACGAAAAAACTCGCAGAACGAATTAATTTCGCCTTGCGAGGCACCACTGTAATATGTGAATGTGTGTGTATATATTCTCTTTCTCTCTCTCTCTCTCTTTCTCTCTCTCTCTCTCTCTCTCTCTCTGTGTGTGTGTGTGTGTGTACGTACACACACACACACACACACACAATTCGCACAAGTAGCTTTTAACTTTTAAATTTTAATTGCACAAATTTATCCATGTCTTGAATTCACCCCATGGGTTTGTTACGTCCCGGCGTGGCCACTATGGAGAGGCAGGGCTGGTGCCTCAAGTGGGTGACAGGAGCTCCAGGATTTCAGCTAGGCAACTCCAGTCAGGCCCCTTAACCTGGGCATGCAGGTGGAGAGTCCCTTTCTACTGTCTTGGGCATCCTTTCTAAAAGTAGAATCCGTGGTATCTTCCTTGAGACATCTCAGAGGTGTACCTAGGCTCCCTTGCACCCTTGGCAATGAGATATATCAGTACCCCCCCACCTTACTCCTTCGCCAGAGGGGCCTGCATGTGTCGCCCACCCACCCAGAGCAGCAGAGGATTGGCCCAGAGAGTGCGCGGACATTCAGGTGGGCTGACTCCTGGCCACACCGAGCCAGAGGGGAGAGGCATGATTTCCCAGGACCAACCTGACCAAGCCATAGTTACGCCCCTGGGGCACATGATGAGATCCAGCAAAGGCCCAGCCTCACTTCCTTTTGAGGCCAGCCTCAGCAGTCTCAGGTGCTCTGCTGTGCCACGCAGGGTGCTGGAACAGGGGCGCAGCTTTGCCACCCGTTCGGATGGCTTGGCTCAGCTTCTGTGGCTGGTGAGCCATCCCTGAGACTGTTCGCTTGCCATTTCCCCCCTTCAGTGGGAGAATGCAGATTTGTGTTGCATGCCCATCTCTTTCTTCCCTCAGCTTCCTGGTGTCAGTACTGTATTCCAAAGCCAAGCTGGCTTCGGCCTGTGGCGGCATCATCTACTTTCTCAGCTACGTCCCTTACATGTATGTCGCCATCCGGGAAGAGGTGGCGCATGACAAGATTACCGCATTTGAGAAGTGCATTGCTGTGAGTAGCTGATGTGGTAGCCTCCCAGATAGGGGTGGTGGCGATGGTGATAGCATCTGTGGTCATGTAACTTGCTGCCAGGCAACCAGGGGAAGGGAAAGTGAGGCACACATATTTATGCCTGACAGCCCCATATGTTCTGAGAGTGCCTTTCTAGTTGCTGGCTAGATTCGCAGGCCATTGTTTGCAATGCAGGACATCTTCCAATTCAGACAATTATTTTTTTTGGGGGGGGGAGTATACAGTTGTTTGTTCCTGGTCAGCTTCCTTGTTTCTTAAGGAATTACTGTCCTGTTTTCCAAACCTGACCTTCAATCAGATTTTGATGCTGGCCCCAGTTATTTTGTTTCTTGAGAACAGCTTTGCCATCATATTCTTTTTAATTGGTTTTCTAACTCTTACGATGGTGAGATTGAAATCTCTGTGGCAACTGCTGCTGAAACCTGCTGAAGAGTGGGACTGATCTGTATTTCCAAAAATTCCAGGCCAGGGTGGACTTCAGCGACCTCTTTACTCCCTCTCCAGAAGCATAAAGAGGAGGATTAATTATGCAGACATTTGCATGATTTATGCTGGCTTCCACATTTCAGTTTTCAGTGCTGGTGCAGAATTCTGACTATAGCGTGGGTGCAGCCTAGCACATCATATATCCTGGCTTAGCGGGTGCCCCCTAACTCATTAATTGTTATGAGTTACTATGAGCTCCATTTAGTTGTTGGGAAAGCAGCATGTAAATATTTAATCCAATAAAACCCTGCAGCATCTCTTTGTCTCTTCTCCCTCTTCCCTCCCCTGTTCTCTTCCAGTCTCTGATGTCCACCACTGCCTTTGGTCTGGGCTCTAAGTACTTCGCCCTCTACGAGGTGGCTGGTGTGGGCATCCAGTGGCACACCTTCAGCCAGTCGCCCGTGGAGGGGGATGACTTCAACCTTCTCCTTTCCATGATGATGTTGATCATTGACGCCGTAGTCTATGGGGTGCTGACATGGTACATTGAGGCTGTGCACCCAGGTATGTGCGGGGGTGAGGGGTGGGGAGACCCGGTTTTGCTGGGTTGCCTAGTCTCCTGCTGAGAGGAGGGTTGAGATCTGTCAGTCTCCTAATGCAACTGACTTAGGCTAACGTACAGGCTCACTTTCCAATCTTCCTCTGTTCATCCCGTTTTATTGCATTTGCCCTCCACCATTTCCCCCCCAAGGAGCTCAAAAAGGTGTGCTTGGGCCCCACCATCCCATTTTCCCCCCACACAACAATCCTGTGAGGTAGGTTAAAGGTAAAGGGACCCCTGACCATTAGGTCCAGTCGTGGCCGACTCTGGGGTTGCGGCGCTCATCTCGCTTTATTGGCCAAGAGAGCCGGCGTACAGCTTCTGGGTCATGTGGCCAGCATGACTAAGCCACTTCTGGCGAACCAGAGCAGTACACAGAAACGCCGTTTACCTTCCCGCTGGAGCAGTACCTATTTATCTACTTGCACTTGGACGTGCTTTCGAACTGCTAGGTGGGCAGGAGCAGGGACCGAGCAACGGGAGCTCACCCCGTTGCAGGGATTTGAACTGCCGACCTTCTGATCAGCAAGCCCTAGGCTCTGTGGTTTAACCCACAGCGCCACCCGTGTCCCATGTGAGGTAGGTTAGGCTGACCCAAAATCATCCAGTGAGCTTCACAGCTGAGAGGGGGTTTGAACCTGGTTCTTCTCCAGTCCTATTCTGGTCACATCTCCA
Organism: Podarcis tiliguerta; assembly: GCF_965153285.1. Classification (NCBI taxonomy): domain Eukaryota; kingdom Metazoa; phylum Chordata; class Lepidosauria; order Squamata; family Lacertidae; genus Podarcis; species Podarcis tiliguerta. Next base: position 3,170,416 of record NC_139553.1, read on the forward strand.
TATCATTCTGCAGCACACAGTTTCTGCCCCAATCCTAGCTCCAGTTTCATGCCAATTCTTCTTCCTTCCCTATAGGAATGTATGGACTTCCCAGGCCCTGGTACTTCCCCTTTCAGAAATCCTACTGGCTGGGAAATGGGCGCACAGAGACATGGGAGTGGACATGGCCCTGGTCACGAACCACCCGCCTGAGCGTCATGGAGGAAGACCAAGCTTGTGCCATGGAGAACAGGAGGCTGGGTGAGACAGAGAAGCAGAACTGCCCCATTGGATGTCTGGGGACAGCGTGGAAACATAGAATACAGTACAATCACAACCTCAGCTTATGCAATTTAACTTGCATGGTTGAAGGCCCATCAGTTGAAATTGCAGAAGCCAAATGTGTGCAGAGAACTTAAAAACCATTTCCATCCCAGGGAAACCTGGCGCTAAAGAGCTCTTAAGCTCTCCACCTTGCTTATAAAGCAAGGTCCTCTCAGCACACCAGTTCTGGAAGATTTTACAGAAACTCGGATCTCGCAAGAGCCCATGTGCTGAGTGGGCCTTGCCCAAATAAGCAAAGTGGAGAGCTCAAAAGCTTCAAAAAGTAAGGATGCTCGCTCAGGGGTGGTTCCAGGGCAGGGGGCTTTGAGTATATGTGTTTTTCAATATACATATCATTCCTGAAACATAACCACTGCATAAAATGTGATCGTACTGTACCAGCATCTTCATAGGCTAGTGTTTTGTTTTTTTGTAGTTTCTATTTGCAAGCTTGCAACTCATGTTGGGGTGGTCTTAGCACTCTGTGTTTTGTGGCATGCTGGCTACTAACCAGCACAGACACCAACGTTTTGGCTTTGCATGCAGACGAGACTCGTGGGATTGAGGAGGAGCCGACCCACCTTCCACTGGTGGTTTGTGTGGACAAACTGACCAAGATCTACAAGACAGACAAGAAGTTGGCTTTGAACAAGCTGAGCCTCTACCTCTACGAGAACCAAGTGGTCTCTTTCCTGGGCCACAACGGAGCTGGCAAGACCACAACCATGTAAGTGAGTCAGCTTGGGTTTTGGTGGGCACCAAAATCACAAAACGGCAGGATGGCAGGGGCCGAGCGGCGGGGAGGGGGCAGAGTCCATCAGATACCTTGCTAAATCTGGGCAGATTCTGCCAGTGAGAAAGGAAACTGCCCCGATTATCTTTCTCCTCCAGAGACCCTTCACCAGCGTGGCTCATCTCTGCCCCTTGGCCGCCCTCTTCTCCTGCTTCAGCTTCTGCCTCTGATTCTGGACTCCTCTCTGCCACAGACTCTCACCTCTCACTAAACCCTGTTACCCCTTCAGCTTCCAATACTTGCCCTCCCCTCTTTTTTCTCCCTATGACCACTCATTGTTGTCCTACCACCAATCCCTGGGCTCTAAGCCTTCCTCTGGTGGTTCCCCAGCTGGTTCCTATTAGGGAATCATTCTGCTAGAAACAAGTAGAAAGGGTTCCAGAGTTTTCCTCTACATATGGGAGTGGCACTCTGAGCCTAATTAGCATCAGCTGGAAGTGCCAATAAGAAGAAGACCACTCAGCTTCATTTTTGCAGACACCTGATGTCTGACGAAAGAGTGCTGCCTGTAAAATCTGTTGAAGGACTGTTCTTGTAATTTACGACTAATTGCTGTTTATTTTAACCCTCAAAAATATCTTTGCTTGTACCCGGTCTGGGAATAACAGCTCTTGACCGAGACTTCACAAGAGTTTGTGAGTCATCTTTAGAACAACTTTTGTTATTGTCCACTGCTTCCGGGAAGATTCCGGGAAGTTTAAAAGAGGTTTTACCTAACCACCAGTATCTGTGCAGCAAAAGTGTGTGGACAGTAACCTCTAATGGTTCCTTCCACCACTCCTGCATCTAACCAGTCCATGACATGCAAACATCAATAATAACAACAATATTAACAGCAGTAGCCCTTTCCAGGCACCTCCCAAAGGCCTGTTGAAATAAAAAGGTCTTCACCTGCTGGCAGAAGGACAGCAAGGAGAGAGCCAGCCTAATTTATCAAATACAATGAAATGAAATGAATCGCCTTGTGGCCCCTTCTCTTTGCCTCTCTGTGTTGATGGGCAGTAGGTGGGTGTGGCTTATGACGTCTCTCCCTCCCTCCCCTCTTAGGTCCATCCTGACAGGCCTCTTCCCTCCAACCTCTGGCTCGGCTACCATTTACGGCCACGACATCCGGACGGAGATGGATGAGATCCGGAAGAACCTGGGCATGTGCCCGCAGCACAACGTGCTTTTTGACAAGCTGACTGTGGAGGAGCACCTGTGGTTCTACTCGCAGCTCAAGGGCATGGCAGAAGAGGAGATACGCAAGGAGATGGACAAGTAGGCAGGCTCAGCCCATCCCCCTCCTCCGCACCAGACACTTCCTCTGCAGTCAACAGACCATTATAACATTTTATAGCAATTAATATTTAATAAAAATTGCACATGAATTCAACTAAAAATGATAATAATGCTAAGCAGTTTGTGTGTGTGTGTGTGTGTGGCAATCATGGATGGTCTAATGATAATGGCTGTATCCAAAAACATTGCCACTTGCTCTGGGATTGGCTAATTGCAGCAGAGCGAGCCTAAGAGATTCAGCAGAGCAGTAAGGGAGGGAGTGTGTAATGGGATATATATATATGGACCTTTGAATTCCTATAACAATATATGCATAATTTAAGTGAAAAACAAATAACGCTTGTAACTTTCAATGAAGCTTTGTAAAAATGAAAGATTTAAATTGGAGTGAAATAAGATTTAATTTACAAATTAGATGAGAATTAAGAAATGTGCGGGAAATTAAGAAGGGAAGGAGTACCAGCCAAGTTGAGGAAAGTCAAAAAGTGAGAATGGTTTTAAAAATTGTATGAATTGTATTAATTTGTTTTATTTGTAAACTGAATAAAAATTATATATATATATATAAAAATAGAATTCCTATAACAGACTAGATGACCCTTGGGATCCCTTCCAACTCTGCAGTTCTATGATTCTATCTCATGTATAGCAATCGACCTTGGCAGGGGAGGGAACCCCAATGGCTGGCAGGGGCAATGTCACATGGCTATGTAGATTGGGGTTGAAGACCTGCACATGCACCCAGAATTCAGAAATGGTGTGCATGTGGTTAACCTCATCCTCAGGTTTCCAATAGTATTATTTGTACAACCCCAGACATTAATCCTGCCTGCCCCAACCCAGTGCCCTTGATGACGACGCAGATGTTTTGGTGTGCCATTCCCACCAGCCAGTTAGGGTGGCCATTTTGGTAGTCTGAAACACCAGGTTAAGGGGCGGGGAGACACAAACCAGGTTGGGGGTAGGCGCAATTAATCATACTTTGGGCTGGAGAGAGGGGAGGCCAGTGTTTGGGAGAGGGTCAAAGGGAATGCTATCCTCCTCTCATCCCCTTGTGGAGGAGCCCACAAAGTTCTAGGGTCGGACTTTGGAAGACTAAACCACCCACCCATGTCATTGTGTTCCTCCAGGATGATTGAAGACCTGGAACTGACCCACAAGTGCCACTCCCTGGTGCAGACGCTGTCAGGAGGGATGAAGAGGAAGCTGTCGGTGGCCATCGCCTTTGTCGGAGGGTCCCGGGCTGTCATCTTGGACGAGCCCACTGCTGGCGTGGACCCCTATGCACGGAGAGCTATTTGGGACCTCATCCTCAAATACAAACAAGGTAAGCGAGATAAATGCCTCACTCTGGTGGGGCTTGACAGGGTGCACCAGCTACCAACCCACATCGTTTAAAGCCCTATGCGGCCTAGGACCCACATACCTACAGGACCGCCTCTCCTGGTACGCCCCGCGGAGGACCTTAAGGTCCACAAATGACAACACTTTGGAGGTCCCAAGTCACAAGGTGGTTAGATTGGTTTAAACTAGGGCCAGGGCCTTTTCAGTACTGGCCCCGACTTGGTGGAACGCTCTGTCACAAGAGACTAGGGTCCTGCAGGACTTGACATCTTTCTGCAGGGCCTGCAAGACAGCTGTTCCGCCTGGCCTTTGGTTTGGACTCAGTCTGACCCTTATGTTTCCTTCCCCTTACGGTTTTGATCCATGGGCTACTTTTAAAGTGAGGCTGCATTTTAAATTGCATTTTAACCTGTATTTTAAATTGTTTTGTTTTCCCCATCCCCCATTATGTTTTTATTGTAATTTTACTGGTGTTAGCCAGAGCCCGGCTCTGGACAGGGAGGGCGGGGTATAAATAATAATAATAATAATAATAATAATAATAATAGTTGTTGTTGTTGTTGTTATTTTGCCTTCCCTTGTTTCAGTTCGGCTGACCTTTCTGGAATGGGGGGGGGGGGGGAGCCAACACTGCAAAGCGGTTTGGCACTGCTTTAAATGCACAGTGTGAATGTGAGCCTTGGGGTGGACAACTAGTTCATCTTTGTGTCAATAAGGATCTTAGAGTCAATCTTAGAGTTGGAAGGGACCCTGAGGGTCACCTAGTCCAACCCCGTGCAATTTAGGACTCTCAGCTAAAACATCCCTGACAGATGGCCGTCCAGCCTCTGCTTAAAAATCTCCAGTGAAGGTGAGTGCATGATGCAGATGATTCTTTCCCCAGAACATTGTGGTTAAGTAATGTGTCCTTTTGTGAGGGGCTGTTGCCCTGCCCTTCGTGCCTCTGTGACAGCCCCTTTACCTAACCCTCACCCTTTTCCCACAGGAAGGACTATCCTCCTGTCCACGCACCACATGGATGAGGCTGACCTCCTGGGTGACCGCATCGCTATCATCTCTCATGGGAAGCTGAAGTGCTGTGGGTCCCCCCTCTTTCTGAAGAGCACCTACGGTGACGGGTATAAGCTTACCGTCGTTAAGAAGCAGTCGGACGCCCGAGCCAATGCTGGTCAGTGTTGGGCGTCGTGGTTTCAGGGGCTCCAGGACCAGACAACTGTTCTTTGTTTAAAGAGCAATTTGACTCTGACCACCCTTGTTTGTTTGTGCTCAGTTTCTAATACTCTGGTGCAGACTGCCCCTGTACGTGGAGGTTCCATATAGCAGTTTGCATTAGTGGTTGTTGATAAGCTCCTCCTCATCTTCCTGTCCCATATCTTTGTCTAGTTTCCACTTAAAGCCACCTTAAATTTAGGTCTTTATTGGACCACGCAAATCCCATAAGGCTTTTCTGTGTTGTGTGAGGAAGTACTTGTTTTTATCTTTCCTGGTTTTATATGCCATCAGTTTTTTATTGGGTGACACTCCACAACTATTCTGGGCCCACCAACCCATACTTGGTGGAAAGCCATACTTGGGATGGTTAACTATCCCTAAATACAGTGGTGCCTCGCAAGACGAAATTAATTCGTTCTGCGAGTTTTTTCGTCTTGTGAATTTTTCATCTTGCGAAGCACGGTTTCCCATAGGAATGCATTGACGGTTTTAAGAAAAAGGCACAAGACGTTTTCGTCTTGCGAAGCAAGCCCATAGGGAAATTCATCTTACGAAGCAACTCAAAAAACAAAAAACTCTTTCGTCTTGCGAGGTACCACTGTATAGGAAGCCTTCCTCTTTGGCCAGGTTTAATTGATTATATGGAAGATGCAGTAAAAACCCAATGGCTGCTGCCCTTGTGACAACTAGCATGTCCATTTCTACTGTAGTTTCTGTCGAGGGGCTAGGAAAGGCCTAATACATCCCATCAAACACTCCCTCCCTTGCTGCTCTGCTGAGTCTCTTATGGTCACTCTGCTTCAGGGTCAACCACAGTGCAGGTGACAGTGTTTTTTGATACAGCCGTTTTCATTAGAGAAAGTGAGTAGAGAGCTTTTCTCCCTCCCTCATGACACTAGAACTTGTGGACATCAAATGAGGTTGAATGTTAGACCATTCATGTCGGAGGAAAGTACTTATTCATGCAGCACATTGTTATAAACTGTGTAACCTCCCTCCTGCAGGGGACAGTGATGGCCACCCAGTGGCGTAGCGTGGTGGGTACAGGGGGGGCCAGCCGCACCGGGCACAACATCTGGGGGGGGGCGCTCGCACTCGCAGCTCTCTGCCCCTACCTGGCTCACTCACTCTCTCTCACTGCAGTGCTGGCTGTGCGAATCCGATCCGAGCCGCCGGGTCGCCGCCCACTGTGGAGGGGAGGGTGCCAGGCGTGCGGTGCGGTGCGGTGCGGAGAGAGAGCGAGGGACTATCTGGAGGAGGGACAGTGCAGCGGGGGGGCGCAAATTACTTGCCTTGCCCCGGGTTAGGGGGCGCAAATTACTTGCCTTGCCCCGGGTGCTGACAACCCACGCTACGCCACTGTGGCCACCAACTTGGATGGCTTTAAAAGAGAATTGGACAAATTCATGGAGGAGAGCAATGTTATGAATGACTACTAGCCACAATGGCTTTACATGCTTATGATAGGCATATGTGTATTTTTGTTAATGTTCCTGGTTGTAAACTGATATAAGGTGACAGCAAATAAACAATGAATCTTTTTCTCCTTCTCCCCCGCCCCCTCCTCTTTGTTTAGACTCTGGGCAGACCCACAGCTCTCCCTGCCAGTCTTCCATCAGCCCTTGCTCCGAAGCACGAGTCACACAGTTCATCAAGAAGTATGTTGCTTCCTGCCTCCTCATCTCTAACACCAACACAGAGCTCTCCTACATCCTCCCCAGTGAAGCAGTCAAGAAGGGCTGCTTCGAAAGGCTCTTCCAGGTACCAGGCGAATAAACAAAAGGGGGGTGGACAGGACTGGTTGTCTGGCATCCATCTGTCTCATGAGACAATGGAGGAGTGCGCCTTTGGGGGTGAAGTCAAACTGTTGAAGAGTTACAGCGCCTGCTGTGGCTGTGGAGACCGATATGGAAGAGACATGTTTTGTTGCAGCTGGGGCAAAGGAAGGCGTCCAGTTGTGCTGCTGCAGGTGCACCCGGGAATTTATTCTTTCTGTGTTCCTCCCAGCTGTCATTCCTCCTCTGGACACTGCTGTGGGTGCACGACCTGATTGTCTCCAGACACTGCGGTCGTTTGCAAGTGACTCCTATATGGGGGGGGGGGGGATTAATGTTGCCAGCCTTCATGTCCCATTTGCAGACATCTTTAAATTGGGGCACATAGGGTTTGGTTTAAATTTTGGATCTGTAGTCACACCCTCATACCCTCAAAGGCCTGGGCGGTTGTTTGGTAGGCATTTAAGAAATGTTTTAGAACAATAATGGATTGTTTGTTGGTTTTCTTGTTTGCTTATTGCATAAAACCTAGACGCCGTTTGATTGCAAAAACAAACAAAAAAAGCGCCCCTCAAAGCATTTTTTTAAAGATAATAAAATTATCAATGAGAAAGATTAACTGGTATAAATCAAAGCTTTCAAAAAGTTAAAACAGTAGACTAGAAACAGAATTAAACTCACCTCAACTTTCTAAACATCTGGGTAGGCTTATTTTAACAAGAATGTTTTTAGTAGGAACCGAAAAGAGTACATACGGTGAAGGTGACTGATCTCCGTATTCCTGCGCTGTGACATGCCTTCGAGATTGCCTCGCCCCATGCCCACTCAACCACTTCCATTTGCAGAACCAGCACCGTTACAGTTCCCACATAATATTCCTTCCACACTTGCAAGAAATTGATCTTTTAGTGTGGCAGCACCCACACACTTCGGAACTCCCTGCCTGTTGACATCAGGCAGACTCCTCCACTGTACTTGTTTTTGGCACTCACTGACACCTTTTGTTTAGGCAAGTCTACCCAAATATGTAGAACATTGACATGTGTTTTAATGCGGTTTTTAGAGTATCAGTGATTTTAATTATTTTTTGAATGTTTCAAATAGATGTTTTATTCTTTTTGTGAACTGTTTTACAAGCTGCCTATGTGAACCCAATAATTAGGTCATGGGCAATAGCTCATCCCCTCTGTTACTCTCCCCAGTAACTGAAACTCAGAGGTAGACTGGCTCTGAATGTGGAATATCTCTATAGCTATCATGACTAGGAGCCATGGATAGCCTTCTCATCCGTGATTTTTTTTTGTTTTGTTTTTTTAGCACTCAGTGCTTTTTTTTATAGAAAAAAGGTACCAGTTCTCACCATGAAGTTGTTAGAGTGTCACACCTTTAACATGGGGGGTGCCAGTACTGTGTACCCTCAAGTACCCCCAGAAGAAGAAAAAGCACTGCTAGCAGTACCCTTTAAATCAGTGGCTTATCAGCACATCTTGTAGCTGGGAATTCCAAAAGGTAGTTGTGCGTTGTCTAAAGAACGAGGAAGGCAAGATCAGGGCCTGCTCCAGTCAGGCTTTCTCCTCTTTCTGCAGAGCCAACTGCTACCATATTGCATGTGGAAACGAGCATCTGATGGCAGCTTTGTGAAAGTGTGGTGCCTGACGTATCTGTTGCATTTTTCCTAAATGTAGTTAGCTGCTTTGGAAGACTCTAGTTGAAAAGCAGGATACGAATCTACTAAATAAATGAATGTGTAACTTCATTTTGCCCATCCCAACAGGACAGGTGTTCCACCAATAACATCATACCATGAGGCTTTGACACGGAAACCTTGTACCTGGGTGGTGTGCTCAAAGAAGGATGCTCTTGGCTGATGCAGAATATTTTGACAGTTAGCAGTGCGTGGTGTCTAGTAGAGGTTAGATGGACACACCTGTGTTGACTCCCCTCTGGTTTCCTCCTATTCTGTTTCTTTAGCACCTGGAGCACAGTTTGGATGACCTAGACCTGACCAGTTTTGGGCTGATGGACACTACCCTGGAAGAGGTTTTCCTCAAGGTCTCAGAGGAAGACCAGTCTCTGGAGAACAGTGATGTTGGTAAGAATCATAGAATTGTAGAGTTGGAATGGACCCTGGCCTGGGGGTCATCTCATCCAACCCCCTGCAATGCAAAATCTCAACTAATGCGTCCATGACAGATGGCCTCCAAACCTCTGCTTAAAAACCTCCAAGAAAGGACACAACCTCCCGAGGGAGAACGTTCCACTGTGAGAACATTAATCTTATTTTCTTATCTGGCTTTAGACTGAACCTCTTCATGTTTCAATGTCACATCCAAACACATCCTGTGGAGCTGTAATAGCAAGTCTCCACCTGATGCTTTGCTTTGCTTTGTTGTAAAGTATTTCAATTACTTTGTGAACTTAAGAAAGGTTTAAGAAAAAGGAACCTGCTCATTTTGAACAAACTGTAAAACCAAATAAAGAGGTTACTGAACTGTAGCTCATAAAATTGACTATGTACGTACTGTTGGGCTCAAACCAAACCCTGTTTTCCACTACTCTGCTGTAATCTGAGCTTTTTTGGTTGGTAATCCATCAGAACAAATTTTGTCTCTTAAGGGTGGGGGGGAAGCGAGCTGTTGTCTTGAAAGCCTCTCGGGGCATTCTTCTGTGACTGCACTGAATAAATAACCGTCACTCTTTCTCCATCCCTTACAGATGTGAAAGAGTCCCAAAAGGATAGCTTCCCTCTGCCCGACTCGCAACTGGGCCCCAAGGCTGAGGCTAACGGGGAACTCCTCCTAGGGGCAGAGACTCTCGAGAAGCCTGAGGCAGACCAGGGGAACCTGCGGTCCTGCTCCCAGCTCACCCAGTCTCAGACGTCACTGCAGTCGTTGTCCTCAGCCGGCTCTGTGAGAGGCGATGAAGGTGGGGCTTATTCGGAGTTCTATGGGGATTACTCTCCGTTGTTTGATAACCCGCAAGACCCTGATAACGTCAGTCTGCAAGGTTTGTAACACGTGAGAGACCTTGCGTGTTCCCCACCCCGGGAGGAGGGCACCGTGGTGTGGCGGGGTGGGGGTGGGGACGAGATCCTACACTGTGGCTGCAGAGGTGTGAGGGGAGAATGTCTCACCTGGAAACCTTAAGGATTTGGTGCTGTGGGCTTAGAATCATAGAACCATAGAAGGGACCCCAAAGGTCATCCAGCCCAACCAATGCAGGAATCTCAGCTGAAGCAATGGAATTTTCCAGTTCCGTATTTTTCGCTCTATAAGATGCACCAGACCATAAGATGCACCTACTTTTGTTTTTGTTTTTTATAATTAATTTTTATTCAATTTCCAATATACATTCCATCCATATTTAACATCCACCTCTAACATATACATCTTTTAGACTTCCCTCATTATCACTATTACTCACATTTCTTAAATTATATTGCACTTTAACAATCTTAATCTTATCATATCTTTCAAGCAACATTTCAGTCAATCATTTTCACAAAGCTTCTTGAAAACCTACAAGCGTTAGTTGCTCCTCCCATACATTTTTGATATACTCTGTAAATTTATTCCAGTCCTCGGTGAATCTCTGATCGCGTTGGTTCCGGATTTTTCCCGTCAATTTGTTCATTTCTGCATATTCCATCAGTTTCATTCTCCATTCTTCCCTAGTCGGCATTTCTTCCTGTTTCCATTTCTGGGCCATCAAAATTCTTGCTGCTGTCACTGCATACCTAAATAATTTCACATCATTCTTTTTAATTTCATTCCCTAATATTCCTAATAGAAATGCTTCTGGTTTCTTAATAAAAGTATATTTCAACATTTTCTTCATCTCATTATAAATCATTTCCCAGAAACCTTTCACTTTCTTGCATTCCCACCACATATGATAAAATGTTCCCTCTTTTTCCTGACATTTCCAACATTTATTACTGCACCTAGTTTTTGGAGGAGGAAAACAAGGGAAAAATATTCTGAATCCCAGAAGCCAGAACAGCAAGAGGGATAGCTGAGCAGCAATCCCTCCTGCTGTTCTGGCTTCAGCGATAGCTACGCAGGCTGCATTCGCTCCATAAGATGCACACACATTTCCCCTTACTTTTTAGGAAGGAAAAGGTGTGTCTTATAGAACGAAAAATACGGTAAACCTTCAGCAAAATACGTAACAGGCATTTTCCATTTCAGTGTCCATTAAACCATTATACTTAACATGATGGGACTCAGCTACAAGTGCTTTCACCCTAACAGGGTGTGGAGCTAGCACTTAGAATCATAGAATTGTAGAGTTGGAAGGGACCCCCGGGGTCATCTAGTCCAACCCCCTGCAATGCAGGAATCTCAGCTAAAGCATCAATAACAGATGGCCACCCAACCTCTGCTTAAAAACCTCCAAGGAAGGAGAGCCCACAACTTCCTGAGGGACACCGTTCCACTGTCTAACACCTCTTACTGTCAGAAAGTTTTTCCAGATGTTTAGTCAGAATCTCTTTTCTTGTAACCTGAAGCCATTGGTTTGAGTGCTACTCTCCAGAGCAGTAAAATGAGCTTGTTTCCCTCCATATTCCATCTGATAGCCCTTAAGATATTTGAAGATGGCCATCATACCTCCTCCCAGTCTTATCTTCTCCAGGTTAAACAAACCCAACTCCCTCAAGGAACCACTAATAGTGGTTTGGGTTTGGTCAGTAAACCAGCTATGAATCCACCTAACAAGTACCTCGTGCACCCCACATTTTACCAGCTTCCTTGCAAGGATATCATGGGGGACTTTGTCAAAATCAAGATTTTGAAATCAAGATACACTATGTACACAGCATTCCCCTGATCCACCAAGTTTGTCACTCCATCAAAAAAAGAAATGGGAATCGTCTGGCTTGAAATTGGTTTTGAGAAACCCATGTTGAAAAGCATCCCATGCTTAGAAAATCATCGTTTTCTAAGTGCTCACAGACCAAATGTTGAATTATCTGTTCAAGGACCTTTTCTGGTATTGATGTCAAGCTCACTGGTTGATAGTTATCCAGGTCTTCTTCTCCCTTTTTGAAAATGAGGGCAATATTTGCCTGCCTCTAGTCTGCAGGGGCCTCACCTGTTCTCCAAGAAGTCCCAAAGATCATAGGCAAAGACTCTGAGATTACACCTGCAATCTCCTTTAGTGTACCCTTGGGTGCAGCCAGGGGTGTAGCGCCCCCCCCCCCAGTACCCGGTATGTGTGTAGGGCCCCCCCCCCCCCGGCAGGAACGGAGGCCACTACTGGTCAGGGCCTGGAACAGGGCACCCTCAGCGCCCCATCCCCCTGTCAGCGGCAGAGACTGGATGAGTGTCCCCGGCGCTGACAGGTGGGGTGCGGAGGGTACTCTTCACCCTCCATGCTCCCCTAAATCCTACCACTGCTGCTGCCAGGCGGGAGCAGGGCTTGGAGGATGATGAGCAACCTCTGTGCTCTGTCCGCATCTGAGTGTCATCAGCTGGTGGGCAGAGGGCGAGGCGCAGAGTGTGAAGAACACCCTGCTCCTCCCTTGACTGGCGCTTGAGTGCCCACCTGTCAGAGGTGGGGACTGGGGAGTCTGAGGTGGGTCTGATGCTTTTTTTTTTTTAGACGGAGGGATCTGTAAGATGAGCTAAACAGATTGGTTTGTGAGGCTACTTCTGCTTGCTCCCCCTGGTGGGCAGGTGGGGAGTGTTGGTTATTTATGGACACCAGACTAACTGAAACATAAAAAGCCCAGACCTCTGCCCCAAGGGGCTTCCAGTCTAAATATATGAGAGACCACTTCCTGCCCTTCCAGGTGCTGAGATCATCAGAGGTGGCCTTCTTGGTAGTTCCACAGCCCTCAGAGGTTTGGAGTGGTGGCCCGAGAGAGGGTCTTCTCTGACCCTAAGCTGTGGAATTCCCTCCCCAGAAAGTTGTATCTGGCACCCTCACCATACAGCTTTTGGGGAATGCTAAAGGTTACCGCTGTACCCTGGCCTTTGACACCTGATATGTGTTTCTTCAGAACCCACCCTGTTTATGTAAATGCAAAGTGCTTCAACTGTGTGTGTGGTGTTTTTTTATTCCGGATTTTAAATTGCTGTAATCCACCATGGGGCCTGCTGGCAAATGCTGGGTGATAAATAAATGTAATAATAATAATAATTAATAATACAGCCAACTCACATCTTATGTGGGGGTTATGTTTCAGGGAGGGCATTTAAAGCCAAAATTGTTTAATATCAAAGCACTCGCTTGGAACTGACCCTACACAAGCAAACTTGCCTTCTGGAGTGACCCAAACGAGTCTTACCCTCCCCAGCAAGGCATGTAGCTTTTAAGCTCCCTGCCTTGCTTACTCGGCTCTTGGAGGCTCTTGCGGAAACTCGGATGGACCCAGGAGATCTGACAAGAGCCCACCATAGTCTGGTAAGCAAGGAGGAGATCTTAAAAGCTCTTTCCGCGCTGGGAAAACCCTGCACAAAAAGAGCTTTTAAAGCTCTCCGCCTTCTATGCATTTAACATTTGTGATTTTGACCGGTTAGCCATCCACCACGTAAAGCTGAAATTGCACGAATTAAATGTGTGTTAAGTTGTATTAAGTAAAGCATTTTGACAGTGGGGAAGACTGCAGGAGGTGGGGGGGGCAGGAGAAGGCACAGGACTCGAAGCACCCCATGAATGCCACTCTGTGGGGTACCACTCCTATAGGCCCCATGTCTCTGGGACGTGGAAGTCCCAGAGACATGTCTTCTGCCTGTTTTCGGTAGGTGGGGGTCATATATCTGCCTGCAGCCTGTTGTTTTTGGACCCCACCCTACGAGAGAGAGAGAAAGAGAAGCCTCAGTCTCCCCTCTGCTCTTTCCCACTGCAGACCCAGAGGCGGACCTGGATGAACATGCGCTGGTGGGGCAGGGGAGCATCAAGCTGGAGGGCTCTTGGCTCAAGCTGCGCCAATTCCACGGGCTCATCGTCAAGCGGTTCCACTGTGCCAAGCGGAACACAAAGGCCCTCTTCTCCCAGATCCTGCTGCCTGCGTTCTTCGTCTGTGTAGCCATGACAGTGGCGCTCTCCGTGCCCGAGATAGGTAGGTGCACTGAAGCAGGCTGTGCCCCCAGCGGTCCCCAAAAATACAGAAGGCCAGATTATTAATTGATTGATTATTTCATTTAGTTACATTTCATAATATTTATATGCCGCTTGATTGTAGAAGACCTTAAAGCAGTTTACACACACTCAAAAAGAACAGAACACAGTAAGTTTCTTTAGTAAAAACAATTACAACATTTTTTTAATAAGCATACCAGCATTCTAAATCTCTGACTAGGCTTGCCTAAACAAAAATATTTTTAAGCAGGTACCAGAAAGGGTACAGTGGCAGGGAGTTCCAAAGTGTAGGTGCTGCAACACTGAAGATTAAGCCTGGTATACTGTAGAGATGAGAGCACTGGGCTGTTTTAACAGTGGCACCTAGACTGTGGATCTCAGTCCCTTGGAGTAATACAGCTTCCATGGTTCAGATTTCTTTTGGATCTGTTTCAGTTTCAGCGGGGCCTTTGAATTATTGCTACCCTGGTTTTCTAGTTCAGCTGCATGGTCATCATATTTGTTGTTCGGATTCTGGATTTTAAAACACTTTTACATTGCAAGCTACTTTGAAGGTATTTGGGACGGGTGCACAGTGTATCTTCTGTTAAAACATCTGCCCTATATGCTGATGTGCTGCTGGGCCGGGTTCAAGGTTCTTGTGTTGATATACAAAGCCCTTGATATACAAAGCCCTTGGGTCCAGGGTCCCTTGAGCACCACCTGGCTGCCAAATTCTACACCAGCTGAAGTTTCTGAACCTTCTTCAAAGGCAGCCCCACATAGACCGTGTTGCAGTATGACTGAGAGTTTCAAAATGAAAAGATGGTGTGCTTTGTGGAAAAACTGGAAGAGATCAGGAAGGGACGAAGAGGTGTTTTAGGGTGAAGGGAATCCATAGAATATTGGGGGAAAGATTCATATATCCCCACCCCATGCATTTTACTGCTTAAATTGGGGTATCTCTTAGAGCTTCAAAGCAGCTGTAACAAATGTTGTTTGTTTCACAGGAGACCTACCTCCTCTCATCCTCTCGCCGTCCCAGTACCACAACTACACCCAGCCCAAAGGCAACTTCATCCCATATGCCAACGAGGAACGGCGCGAATACCGGTGAGAGCTCTGTCATTCCACCTTTTCCAGATCTGGACCCAGAAGCCATAGGGACTCTGGTGACACTTTATTTTTCTGAAAGGTTGCATGCAGAGAAAGAAGAATTTTTTTCCGGCTACAACTTTGTTTGTGATGGGAAAAGAAGCCTGAGTAGGATTTCCCATGGGAGTCACCAAGGCAGTAAACGTTCCGAGGCCAGAATATCCAACAGATATTCGCTAAATTTTTGTACGTCTTAGATAGTCTTGAGGGGGTGAGGTACCATCTGTGCTGCATCTTTAACATATTTTCCTTGGTGTTATAACACGCCGTAAATTTCATATTTGTTCTCCAAAGATTTCCCCATTCGGTCATGATTATTGGGCGGCCAATATCCTGTGCCCATCTAATCATTGTTTTAAAAGCTCTTCAGCTCTCTCCCCCACCCACCTTGCTTTCTAACTGAGACCTCCGGGTACAGGGTGGTATAATAATAATAATAATAATAATTAATAATAATAAAATAATACATACCCTCCTCTGGCAGGTTCAAGCAGTCAGCGGATGCGAAGCCCCAGCAGTTGGTTGAGACCTTCTACCGTCCCTCAGGGGTGGGGGCCACCTGTGTGCTCAAGACGGCTTTCAACAGCACATTGGACCAGCTGGTGCAGTCCCTGAACCTCAACAGCAATGAGTCAAAGATGCTGGCGGCCAAGTACTTTGATGCTATGTGCGTGGATTCCTTCACCCAGGGACTGCCCCTCTCCAATTTTGTGCCGCCCCCTCCGTCACCCGCCCCTTCCGACTACCCCTTCTCCCTGGACGAGGACTTGCTGAGGGCCTGGAACTCCACCACTTACCCCTCCACTGTCAGAGGTAAAGTTTGGGTATCTGCCCTGTTGGGTTGAAGCTTTGGGTTGAAGATTCAAATTGAGCGGTAGCACTATTAGGGTACCTGGAAGCAGGAGTAGAAAAGGGTTTTCAGAGCATGCCAGAGCCAACACACCATGAAGGTCTTGCTCAGTAAGCCAGGCTGAGCTCTTAAAAGCTCTTGGTTGGGGAAGATCTTCCATGGATTTAATGTGCACGGTTTCGACAGCCTTCAACTGCACAGGGTTGAAATTCCGCAAGTTAAATGCTCATAGATGTCATCGTACTATATAGATACAGATACAGTGGTACCTCTGGTTGCAAACGAGAACCGTTCCGGAGCCCATTTGCAACATGAATAGAATGCAATCTGCAGCTGTGCATCTGCGCACACACGGATTGCGATTTGCCGCTTTGCGCATGCGCGTGATGTCATTTTGCGCGTCTGCGCATGTGCGAGCGTCGAAACCCGGAAGTAACCCTTTCCGGTCCTTCTGGGTGACCGCAGGATGCAACCTGAAGCAACCTGAAAAAACGTATCATGAAGCAAACGTAACATGAGATATGACTGTATAGCTATTTTTAAAAGAATGCATGGAGGTCCCTTCGTACTTCAGTTGGGACAAAGCACAGGAAGGAATAATCCTTGTGCTTAACGCGGCTCCTTTGCTCTTCCCCTCACAGAGACGGTCACTTCTGCCCCATCACTGGCCAGCATCATCCACGAGCCCATCAAGTGCACTTGCTCTATGCAGGGCACCGGCTTTTCCTGCCCAAGTGGAGTCGGGGGCCACCCCCCACAGAGGAAGGTTGTGACGGGCGACATTCTGGTGGACATTACTGGCCGCAACGTCTCAGAGTACTTGCTGTATACGTCAGACCGCTTTCGGCTGCATCGGTAGGGGTGGGTGTGTTGGGGAGGGAGGGGAATTGAGGCAGCTGTCTGTCTCAAGACAGGGCCTTTTCTGTGGCTGCTCCCATATGGCAGGATCCCCTTCCAAAGGAGGCCAGATTGGCTCCCTCCTTGTCATCCTCCCACCTGGCAGGCTAAGGTGTTGACAGTCAGAGCAAGCAGCATTTAAATGCTGGTTTTAAATGTGTTTCAGTGTAATTGTTTTGGCAAATGTGCTTTTTTTGCTTTGCATTTTGCAATGATGTTTTTAAATGCTAGAAGGCACCTTGAATTCCAGGAGAAGAGTGATGTATAAATGTAATAAAGAATAGTAATCTGTCTCTGCCATTTTGTTTTGGTTTGCTCAGTCTGAGGGCAGCCTAGGCAGCAGTGGAGGCTGGTCCATGAGGTCCACCAGCTTTAGTCTGCCCTCAGCTAGCTCCTCATCTGCCTGCTTTACAACTAGCCAAAGGGTCATTTTGGCCCTGGCTTCACCGCTTTTGACCCTTCCAGTCCCAACGGGCCATATGGCCCCACTGCACCTCAGTTTTGCAAAATTTAAACCCTTTGTACTGGTGTGAGCTCTGCATTTCTGCTCTGCTGTCTGTTCTCGCACAGGTACGGAGCAATGACCTTTGGCAATCTCCTGAAATCCATACCAGCATCCTTTGGGGCCAAAGCTCCTCCCATGGTGCAGAAGATTGCTGTTCGGAGAGCTGCGCAGGTATTTGCTTTTTAAAATAAAAATATTTCTATAGCCTGCCCTTCGTCGATACAGATACTCGATAAAGTAGCAACCACCACCATTAAATAAATAAGGCAGAGCAGGCTAAACGTGGGACCAAAGGTAGGAGACCCTAGTTGTCCTTCCGTTTCATTTTGATCAGAATAGAGATCCATCTTCAGTACAGTAGATAAGGATGTTGGGCCAGAACCTGGTGCCCGCCAGAGGTTTTGGACTACAACTCCCAGGCAGCACAGCCATGCTGGAGGAGATAATACAGCTTTGCTTGTTGGAGGGTGATGGGAATTGTAGTCCAAAGGCCCTGGGGGCCATCAGATTGGAGAAGGCTGTAGTAGAGCCAGGATGGTTTGGGTTCAAATCTCAGATCAGCCATGAAGCTAATTGGGAGGCTTTAGGGCAATCACAATATTTTGCATAACCTACTCCTCCAGATTGCTGCGTAGATAAAATGTGGCTGCCAGTCTGTGCTCCTGTTTAACAGAAGAGCAGCTTTGCTCAGAAATATGTAATGTCTCTCCCCCATATCTCTCTTTGGCCAGGTTTATTACAACAACAAGGGCTACCACAGCATGCCTACGTACCTCAACACCCTCAACAATGCCATCCTCCGTGCCAACCTGCCCAAGACCAGGGGGAACCCGGCTGCCTATGGTGAGCCAGTCAGCCCTTGTGTGTTGAAACTGGGGAGCGGGTTGAAAGGCAGAAGATACTCAGGACTGTATCTGAACTTCTGGATGTAGCTGGATTTTGTTTTATTTGGTGATTTCCACTTAGTTGCTCTTAACACCGCGATGGTGAAAATCTGTTTAATATGAGGCCTCTTGCAAGTGTGCCTCTCTGCTCCTTACATCGGTTTTGGATGGTCCATCCGTGGAAGATGCTCTTTGATCAGAAATATGTTGAAAAGAAAAGATTCTAGGAAGAGAAGCTTGTGCCTGCAGGGGCTTACTCGAATGGCTCTTAATTTGCAGAATGGGAGCACCATGTCAAAGGAGTGCCTTGCTTGTAGGCCTTCCAGAGCCTGGTGCTCCACTCCCCCCCAAATGTTTTGGACCACAGATCCCATCACCCATCCAGAATTTCCTGGTTGGGGCTGATGGGAATTGTAGTCCAAAACATCTGAAAAGCACCAGATTGGAGGTGCCTGGTTTTGGCTACAGCTTCTTGCCATTCTGGAGTGCAAAGCAGTTCATCCAATTCCTGTTCTTCTCCTCTTACACTCCAGGTATCACCCTGACCAACCACCCGATGAACAAAACCAGTGCCAGCCTCTCCTTGGATTACCTGTAGGTATCCATTTATTTTAAATTTTAAAATGAAATTGGGGGTGGGTTTGGTTCTTTGAACTGAGAGTGTGCTATGTGCTTTTTCTTTCCTTTTAAAAAAGAGAATAATAATTTTATTATTTATACCCTGCCCATCTGGTTGTGTTTCCCCAGCAGAATAATATAAACAAACGGGTAAGAGGAAGAGCTGGCAGAGTTGCCTTTATCCCCTCCTTTGTTTATATTATTCTGCAGCTCCTCACAGCCCTAGTCAACATGGCTGTTGGCTCATGGGAGTTGTGGTCCAAAACGTCTGGAGGATACTAGGTTCTGCCTGGACACTGAGGTCCAGCGCCGAGGGCCTTCTGGCAGTTCTCTCACTGCGAGAAGCCAAGTTACAGGGAACCAGGCAGAGGGCCTTCTCGGTGGTGGCACCTGCCCTGTGGAACACCCTTCCACCAGATGTCAAAGAGAAAAATAACTACCAAAATTTTAGAAGACATATGAAGGCAGCCCTGTTTAGGGAAGCTTTTAATGTTTAATAGGTTACTGTATTTTAGTGTTTTGTTGGAAGCCGCCCAGAGTGACTGGGGAAACCCAGCCAGATGGGCGGGGTATAAATAATAAAATATTATTATAAAAAACATCTTAAAGCCTTAAACATTTACTTTTTGTGTCGTGTGTTGTTAACAAAGCACATACATCTGTTTGTGCATTAAATTTGTTAAATAGTTGATTATATTAAATCTATTACTTGTGTGTTTAGTTATACATATTTAATTAAATATATTGTGTATATTAAATAATATTGAATATATTGTGAACACTTTAATTTACAATATGGAAGTTTAACTCAGTGTGTGGCCTCTGCAGGTCCTATGTCAAAGTATTCTTACAGCCCACTTGGTATGAAAAGATGGACCGCCCTGCCCTAGAGAGCTGCTGCCAGCCAAAGTAGATAATCATGGGGTTGATGGACAAATAGTCTGGCCTGGTCTAAGGCAGCTTCTGGTGTTGCTTAACAGGTTGGCCCCCATCAAATAAACTACCTCTAGTCTGCAGTGCCAGTCACACTTATTGGAACTCCTTGGGGCTTGCCCCTGAGTTGACGGGCAGGGCTTTGCACTCTAGATTTGTCCTACCAATTAAGCGGATCAGAGACCATCACACTCATTTAGAAACTCATGTTTCTTGCTACCTAGTCCCCGTAGCCTATAGCAGATTGCATAATGGTGCCTGGATTTATTGCCCTGTGTCTTTCTCCTCCTTTCTCTGGCCAACCATAGCCTCCAGGGCACCGACGTGGTTATCGCCATCTTCATCATTGTGGCCATGTCCTTCGTGCCGGCCAGCTTCGTGGTCTTCCTGGTAGCAGAGAAGTCCACCAAAGCCAAGCACCTCCAGTTTGTGAGCGGCTGCGACCCAGTGATCTACTGGCTGGCCAATTACGTCTGGGACATGGTATCTTCACAAAGCTTTTGTTGTTGTTGTTGTTTTAAATCTGGTTCAGAAAAGCAGTTCATGTTCTCACTTGTTTGGTTGGTGGGTTGTAGCATTTCTACTCTGCTGTTCAGCCATAAAGGCTCCTCAAGTGCCTTATATACAATCAGTTGAAACAAGAAAGTCCCTGCCCCTGCAGGCTTACAATCTTAAAAAGGGGGGAAAGCGCAACACACGAGGGAAAAGGGGCAGGGAGAGAAGCTTAGACACTAATTCAGGGGTCTGCAAAGTTTACCTTGCCTGGGCCAGTTCACTCCAGCAGAGATCCCTCCATGGGCGGGATTGCACACGCGATTTCTGGCGTCTGTGCAGACATGGTTTTCGGCACCCCGGAAGCGAGTCCCCATGCCGTGCTGCACTGGTTTAGCGCAGTGCACAGGGACTCGCCGAGCGAGTGGCTCGGTTCAGGGGCAGCTCGTGGGCTGGTTAAACGACCCCCATGGGCCGCTTGTGGCCCATGGGCCTTAGGTTGCCGGCCCCTGAACTAATTCTTCAACAGTTGTTCTTCTAATGACCAGCTGGCACAGTTCTGCGGCAAGAGGTGTCTGGTGGAGCTGGGCTTTGGCAAAGCTGATGAAAGGAGACTTCTGCTTCCTATTCCTCCTGCTGAGGAAGCCTGATGGAGTGGCTGCCCCTAGGTGACAAGTCAGGGGAGAGGAGCTGGCCTCTCACAGCAGAGCCAATGGAGAGAATTCTTGTGTAGCCAGGTTGGAGGAAGCCTTCCCCTGGTATGTCTTGAAGTTGCTGTGAATCAGACTAATATTGTTATTTAGTTTGTATGCTGCCCTTTGTCAGAAGGCCAGAGGCCAGTTTATAAAATGCAACACAACGCAAACGTTGCCACATAATATCTGTGCGGCTTAAAACCCAGGGGAATTCTATAAACACAATTTATAGCAGTAAGAAATGTATAGTGAAATACAGATTCTCTTCAAAAGCAGCAGCAGCAGCATAAAAATTAAGGGATCAGAAAATCAGCAGCAGGGTATCTAAAATACAAAAACAGTTGCACAAATACATAATCTCCTTTCTGTGCAAAAGCGGCTCTTGGTTCTGGCTGCCCACAGAAAACGAGAGACCCTCCCGGCCTCTCACCCTGGGAAATCTTCACTTCCTTGGCTCTCACTCAGGGTCCTTCCGCTTTTTGTCTGCTGTTTTCATGTCAGAAAACGCAGGATTGAATATAGCAGGGGTTGTGGTGGTGATGCAAAACCTCTACTTCTAGAGACTCTTCATGCTTTCCTTCCCTTTTCTTCCCTCCTGCAGTTGAATTACCTGGTCCCAGCAACCTGCTGCATTATCATCCTCTTTGTGTTTGACCTGCCAGCATACACCTCGCCCACCAACTTTCCAGCTGTGCTCTCTCTCTTCCTGCTTTATGGGTACGTTGGCACAAACAGCAAAACTGTTGCGTTGTCCTTGTGGGCATCCAGAATGATCTTCAGAGAGAGGGAGGGTGAGAGGTTATGCCTGTTCCCTCTGTTGTGGTGGCACTACCATGTTCAGGGGCAGTCTACCTTAGGGAACCAGATATTGGGAACATGCTAGGGAGGGCAATTGCCTTCCTGCCTTGCTCACAGGCTTCCCATTGGAGCATCTGGTTGGCCACAGTGGGAAGCAGGATGGACTTGCCTTGGTCCGATTGAACAGTGCAAATACTTGTGCTTTTTGGGCAGACTCTGCCTCTGTATATATGATTTCCAATTGTACAAAAATATCATAACGACCAGGTTTCTCTGGCTGCATAAACCAAATGTTTATCAGATTATCTGAGGGTCTGCAATGAATAAAATCATCAACAGTGATTTAGACTGAATCTCCTTTTTCGATCCATTAAATGATGGTAATAAAAACAGGGCAGACACATATGCAGTCAGCTACTTTCCTATTTGAGAGAGTTCTTTATGGACCCAGAAAGGCTGTATATAGCAGTCCTCCTGCCAGAGGTAAAAAATTGCCTCCTTAACGGCACCACCTCTCAATTTGCCTCTTAATGATCTCTCTCTCTTTCCACTCTGCCCCACCACCCTCCAGCTGGTCCATCACCCCCATCATGTACCCAGCATCCTTCTGGTTTGAGGTGCCCAGCTCAGCTTACGTCTTCCTGATCGTCATCAACCTGTTCATTGGCATCACTGCCACCGTGGCCACGTTCCTGCTGCAGCTTTTTGAGCACGACAAGGTGAGCGGGACTCGGGCGAGAGGTGGTGGAAAAGTTATAGCCTTGGCTCTCCCATGAGGCTGCCTTGGGGAGCCATTTTGAACAGGGAAACTCTGATCTACTCTCATACTTGCTCTTCGTTTGTAAGAAATTGATCTTTTAATGCAGCAGCACCCAGACTTTGGAATTCTCTGCGTGTTGACATCAGGCAAGCACGTTCATTGTGCCCTTTGGTGCCTGCTAAAAACATTTTTGTTTACGGAAGCCAACCCAGATATGTAGAACATTGATTGATGTGTGTTTTAGTCTGGTTTCACTTTATCGCTGATTTAACTTTTTTTAAGTTTTAAATAGTTGTTCTTAACTCTTTTTACTGATAATTTTGTTGTGAATTTTATGAAATGAATAAATAGATATACAAAGCATGATGGGTGGCTTTAAAAGTTTTTGTTTGTTTAGATACGCATTTGTTCTGACCCGTCTCCTGCGACCTTCTTATGTCTTCTTTCCGTAGGACCTGAAAGTAGTGAACAGCTACTTAAAAAGCTGCTTCCTGATTTTCCCAAACTACAACCTGGGCCATGGGCTGATGGAGATGGCCTACAACGAATACATCAACGAATACTATGCTAAGATTGGTAAATTTCCCAGCCTGCTTAAGCACCCTTTGCTTAGTTTTTTTATATGGATTAGTCCAGCCTTTGCTAACCTGGTGCCCTACATATGTTTTAGACAGTAACTTCCAACAGGCAGCACCCAGTGCAGGCATTGTGGGGTGATGGGAGTTGTAGCCCAAAATGCCTGGAGGTCAACAGTTTGCAAAAGATGGCTTGGCACCTTTTACAGCCATGACTTAGTCCTGGGACATGTGGACCTCCAGTGGAGGGGGAAAGAGTTTATGAACAGGTGCAGAGCGTCTTGTGTATCTGCCACCAATCAAGTAACTACAACCAGCATTGAAAGAGGGGCTTCCCATGAGCACATCCTTGCCACTGATTGCTTTTTAAGGAATAAAGCAGGGGGCTTTTGCTAATGAAAGCCCTAAACAGGCCAGAACAGTTGTTTGGCTTGAGAAACAGGAACTGCTATATCTGATGTTACTCAGAAGAACATAAGAAAGGCTATCTAGTACAACCAGATGCTTGTGGAAATGGGCAAATAGGACCCAAGCAGAAGACCCTCTCCCCTCCTGTGGCAACTGGTATTTAGAAGCATTCATCATGGCTACTGGCCATTGAAAGCTTTTTCTACATTTTGCCCCCAATGCTCTTTTAAAGCCATCCAGGTTGGTTGGTGGCCATCATTGTCTCCTCCGAGAGCAAGTTCCAAAGTTTTAGCTATGTGCTGTGTGAAGAAGCCTTTCCTTTTATCCATCCTGAATAAGAAGTGGACCCATTGAATTGGGTGGGGGTTTCTAACTTAGGACCATTGTTTTCAGTAGGCCTTGAGTGAAATTCAGATGGGGATAAACCAGGGAGTGTTACTTCTCAGGTGATTGTGTCCAGCAAGAGGGAATTTTTTGGTGCATCTTCAGCCATTAGCTCTGCTTTTGTGTGTCCCCTCACCTTAGGGCAATTTGACAAAATGAAGTCACCATTCGAGTGGGACATCGTGACCAGGGGCTTGGTTGCCATGACAATTGAAGGCTTTGTGGGCTTCTTCATCACCATCATGTGCCAGTATAATTTCTTCCGGAAACCACAGTAAGCATGGAGCGGGGGGAATGGGCCATGGGTGGCATCATCAATATGCCAAAGGTTCTTATTGTTGGTATTATGGGACATCACCCATAACCTGTTTGGGTTTGTGCTAAGCAGGCAAACCACCTGTTGGGTTTCTTTACAGCAAAACTCCAGTCTTTGGGTCCAGCACGTTTCCAGACACCCAGTTAAGCAGAGTAAACACAGCAACAAAACGTGTAGAAGCTTCCAAGTCAGACATGGAGCAATAATTCCATTACAGACAGCAATACTTTTACTGTCAGTTTTTAAGCATAATGGTTACAAAGCATAATGGTTACAAATGGTGGTGGAGTCTCCTTCTTTGGAGGTCTTTAAGCAGAGGCTTGACAACCATATGTCAGGAGTGCTCTGATGGTGTTTCCTGCTTGGCAGGGGGTTGGGCTCGATGGCCCTTGTGGTCTCTTCCAACTCTATGATTCTATGATTCAAACTATGCAAACTTCTACCGGAGCCCCTGTAGAGGTCCTCTTTAAAGTTGCAGGTGTTACCCTAGAGAGCTTCAAGGCCCTCCCCTGCCTCTCTTATATCCTTCCCATTCAAGAGACAGGATGAGATTAATATCTCAGTCCAGTCTAGGAGCTGTGCCTGTGTAAGAACAGTTTTCACAACGTTGACTTTGGCACCTGCAGTAAACAGTTCAGCATTCTGGCAGCTTCTGGGATTTTCACGAACTCGCTGTCACTTCTTGTTTCTGGGAATGATTGGATGACACTCACCCCAACACTTATGTGACATAATAGTTAGAGCAGGGTCCTGCCAGCTAGGGATGATGGGATTTGTAGTCCGACAACAGCTGGGGACCCAGATTTGAGAAACAATGTGTTAGAGTGTCAGACTAGAATCAGGGCAACAGAGGTGGATCCAATGGATCCAAACTACAAGAAAGAAGATTCCACCTAAACATTAGGAAGAACTTCCTGACAGTAAGAGCTGTTTGACAGTGGAATTTGCTGCCAAGGAGTGTGGTGGAGTCTCCTTCTTTGGAAGTCTTTAAGCAGAGGCTTGACAACCATATGTCAGGAGTGCTCTGATGGTGTTTCCTGCTTGGCAGGGGGTTGGACTCGATGGCCCTTGTGGTCTCTTCCAACTCTATGATTCTATGATTCTAGGTTCTAGTTCCCACTCAGCCATGAAGCTCAATGGGTGAGCTTGGGCCAGCCACTGCCTCTCAGCCTAAGCTACCTCAAAGGGTTGTTGTGATGATAAAATGGGAATAGGGAGGACCATGTTCACTGCCTTGAGCTGCTTGGAGAAAAAGATGGGATATAAATAGAATCAATTAATTAGTTTTGCATTTTAATGTGACCCTATCAGATTTCTATTCCCCAAGCCAATGCATGAAGCTGTCCTTTGAAATTTGCACTTCTGAAAACTTGTGGTGTAGTTCTCTAAGCTGAAAGGCCTACACAAATTGCAGGTGAAAATGTCTATATTAGGATACGTGCATATGGTAATTGTCTAGATAAGGGTGCAAGAAGCTGAACCTTCTCCTAAGTCATACTCATCTGGACACCCCCACCGATTCACTGTTAACTGGCAATAATAATAATAATTTATTATTTTTACCCCACCCATCTGGCTGGGTTTCCCCAGCCACTCTGAGCGGCTTCCAACAGAAAATTAAAATACAAAAACCTATTAAACATTAAAAGCTTCCCTAAACAGGGCTGCCATCAGATGTCTTCTAAAAGTCTGGTAGTTATTTTTCTCTTTGACATCTGGTGGGAGGGCATTCCACAGGGCGGGTGCCACCACCGAGAAGGCCCTCTGCCTGGTTCCCTGTAACTTGGCTTCTCGCATGGAGGGAACCGCCAGAAGGCCCTTGGCGCTGGACCTCAGTGTCCGGGCTGAACAATGGGGGTGGAGACGCTCCTTCAGGTATACTAGACCAAGGCCATTTAGGGCTTTAAAGGTCAGCACCAACACTTTGAATTGTGCTCAGAAATGTACTGGGAGCCAGTGTGGGTCATTCAAAACCGGTGTTATGTGGTCTTGGCAACTGACGTACCCACAGATTTGGTCAATGAGAAGAGCCTTATCAACAGTTCTACTCAGTTTCTGCTTTTAGCTACTGAAGGCATTCCAGCCCACACTTGAAGAGTGGCTTTCTCACTCCTCTGTCTCTTTCTCTTTCTCTGAAAAGTGTAAGGAGCCATTTTTTGCTGCGTTCACCCCCCACCCCGAGCCTCACTCCACACCTTGTTCCCTTTTCTCTCATCCAGACGCCTTCCTGTGTCAAGCAAACCTGTTGAGGATGATGTGGATGTAGCAAACGAGCGCCATCGAGTTTTGCGGGGAGATGCTGACAACGACATGCTGAAGATCGAGAACCTCACCAAGGTAGGGGACGCCTTTCCTCCAATCCTGTCAGGGGCTGCGGCAAGGATTGGCTTCCAGGGTCAGAGAGGGATTTAATTGGGCAGGATCAAATTCCACAAGCAGCAAACAATGACTGCTGGGATATTCAGGACAAGTAAAATCAAGCCCTTCGTCACACAGCACAGAGTTAAACTGTGGAACTCACTTCCACAGGAAGCAGTGATGGTTACCAACCTGAATGGCTTTAAAAGAGGATTAGGCAAATTCACAGAGGAGAAAGGTATTGGTGGCTGTTAACCATGATGGCTATGCTCTGCCACTGTGATTGGAGGCAGTAGTGCTTCTGAAAACAACCGGAGGAGAGAGTTTTGAGTTGTTGTGAACCGACTCATGATCTTTGGATGAAGGGTGGTATAATAATTATAATTATAATTATAATTATAATAATAAATTTTATTTATTCCCCGGCCAGAGCCGGGCTCAGGGCGGCTAACACCAATAAAATCACGGTAAAAACATAGTTGGGGTGATCAATTTAAAATACAGGTTAAAATGCAGTTTAAAATGCAGCTTCATTTTAAAAGTAGCCCATAGATCAAAACCATAAGGGGAGGGAAACATAAGGGTCAGACTGAGTCCAAACCAAAGGCCAGGCGGAACAGCTCTGTCTTGCAAGCCCTGCAGAAAGATGTCAAGTCCCGCAGGGCCCTAGTCTCTTGTGACAGAGCGTTCCACCAAGTCAGGGCCAGTACTAAAAAGGCCCTGGCCCTAGTTGAGACCAATCTAACCACCTTGCGACTTGGGACCTCTAAAGTGTTGTCATCTGTGGACCTTAAGGTCCTCCGCGGGGCGTACCAGGAGAGGCGGTCCCGTAGGTACGTGGGTCCTAGGCCACATAGGGCTTTAAAGGTCTTTAAAGGTATACAAATATAAGATGATGATGAAGATGATAGTAATTTGTGTGACTCTACAAGTTCAAAATCCATGAAGGAGAGCTGCTGCTGGATCAGGCGAATGGCCCATCTAGTCCAGCATCCTGACCCTGCAGTAGGCAGCCAGGTGCCTGTGGGAAACCAGCAAGCAGGATTTGAGCTCAAGAGCACTCTCCCCTCCTATGGTTGCCTGTCAGGAAAAACAGTCCGTTTTGCCAGTTTGCTGCAAGCCCTGCTAATAGTACACCAGGTGACTGATGACTTCACTCCTTTTCTGATGACTTCATTCCTTCACCGGGTTCCAGGTGTACAAATCCCGCAAGATTGGACGCATCCTGGCCGTGGACCGACTGTGTGTGGGCGTCCGTCCAGGAGAGTGTTTTGGCTTGCTGGGTGTCAATGGGGCCGGGAAGACGACCACCTTCAAAATGCTCACAGGGGACGAGAGCACAACTGGTGGCGAGGCCTTCATCAATGGGCACAGGTACGTCCATGGGGCAGGTGGTTGGGGGGTAGGTGGAGCTTGGTTCTGGCACAAGGTTGCTGTGCCATCTGTTCTGTTGTAAGAGCCAGGCAAAAAGTCGCAGTTGGTTCTGCGCAAGCCTGACCCGTTCATGTACACTTGTGTGAACATTCCTGAGAGGTTAACAAGCACTGCTCTTGGGGAAAGAAAAGAAAAACTTGCTCAAAGCAGCCTCTCAGTTGCATCTCACTCAGATAAATTAGATAAGATATGCTCAGCTTGTACTAATAAATGCTGGGGTTCAGTTCAGTCAAGGCAGACTTTGTGCGTCTGTTCTGGAAGATATCATGTGCAGGTGTTTTGGAAGGATAGCCTACATGAAATTCAATAAATGACGGGATATGATGTTCCTTTTGACACCTTGGGATACTTAAAGCAACAACTGGGGGGACAGGTGGGAAATAAATACATTAAATGATAGCAATAACTGGGTCTCAAGGACTGGTTGAGCACAGGGGAATGGTGGGAGGAACCAGCTGAAAAACTCTCAGGGGGGAAAAGGCTCAGAGCCCAGGGATTGGTGGTGGAATGATGATGAGTGGTCAGAGGGAAAAGACTGAAAGGAGATGTCAGAAACTGAAGAGGTAACAGGGCCTAGTGAGCAGAGAGAGTCTGTGGCAGAGAAAAGTCCAGAATCAGAAGCAGATGCAGGAGAGCAGGGAGGGCAAGAGGCAGAGATTAGTCCAGCTGGTGGAGAGGTGCAAGTGTCTCCCAATCGTCCTGCAACAAGGCCCTCTCCCCACTGGGTCTCCCAGAACCAGAAGAGGTATGAAGTGGGAGGGGCAAAGACAGGCATGCAGGTGGAGCGTCAGATAACCTGGGGACTTCAGTCTCTGCAACTGCTTCATAGGGGCAAGACGTACTGAAGAGTTCCTACGCTCATTAGGCCTGACACTCCTGTGTCTCTCTAATAAAGAGCTGACTCCACTCACTTGGTACGATTTACTGCTGCCTCGCTCCTGACACCAGGGCTCCTCAGAGCAACTGACTTCTTTGCTTTGTCCCATTGTTCCTCTCTGTCTCTGTAGCATCTTGAAGGACATTCTGCAGGTGCAGCAGAGCTTGGGCTACTGTCCACAGTTTGATGCTCTCTTTGATGAGTTGACGGCGCAAGAACACCTGGAGCTGTACACCCGACTGCGCGGCATTCCATGGAAGGATGAAGAGCGGGTGAGCAAGCGTGTTGTGGAGGGGCTGCTTCCTCTGGGGGCAGTAGCGGAGAGGAAGAAGGTCGGGATGACTCTGGCCACTTCTTTCCCATGGACCTCTACTGGGTGGCTGGTTTGCTGGTCAGCCTGGACTCCCAATGATTGGGGCAATACCTAAGCTGTGCATCACAGCTTTGAGCAGCAGTAGATTCGGGGCAAACAAGGAGCTGCTGCCGCTTCGCACAATGCATAATTAACTTGTGGAACTCATAGCCACAAGATGTGGTGGCAGCCACTGTTGCAGATGGCTTTAAAAGAGTGTTGGAGGGATTTACAGAAGGGGTGAGAGGTTTGCTAACGGCTGTCGTCATGGCCCTGACCATCGGTTGTTGGTGGCGGAGTGTGGGGTGGTGGGAACCAGCCTTCATACCTTGCCTAGGAAGCTTATGGCTGGCCAAAAAGGATAGGCTACGTGGGTGCTTCCACCAAATCCTGCAGGATGGTTCTGATATTCTTAGGGTATCTAACAATGAAGCCTCCATGTCCAGAGACAGTGCATCTCTTTTAGCATCAGTTGCTGAGGAGGAGGAGGAGCCTGGAAGGGCCATTGCCTCGTTGCCCTGCTGAGGGAGCTGCCTCGAGGCACCTGGCTGCTGGTTTAGGTGAACCTTTGGTCTGATACAGCAGGGCTCTTCTCATGGGGTTACCTTCCCACGGGGGCACCAGCTGTGTGTAAGCAATTTCCTCTTTGCCTTCTCAGGTTGTGAAGTGGGCACTAAAGAAGCTGGAGTTGGCCAAATACGCTAACAAACCTGCCAGCACCTACAGTGGCGGCAACAAGAGGAAGCTATCTACAGCCATAGCCCTTATTGGCTACCCAGCCTTCATTTTCCTGGTGAGGAGAGGAGGTGGGGTTAGGGCGCGTGGCACACAAGAGCAACCACAGCTTCAGTACTGTGTAATGCTTTTTTCTGTCCCTAGATGCCGCTATTGTGCTAGTGCTGTGTCTTTGTATATATATATACCAAAGCCTATAGTCCTCTAGCAGCACCTAGCAATAGAACGCTGGCAAAGAACCCAAACCATAAAAGATGACCATGTAAATTGCAGGAAATGTGTGTTAAGTTAAATTGGGTTTCCTGGGTCCCTCCTTCCTTTGATGATTTATATTCAGAATCCATGGCAACTGACAGTAGGCTTCCATGGAGCCAACCTGAATGACAGTAAGGCTTAAGGATGCCCCTGTGGGCAGCTAATTCTGCCATTTGCCCCCTTTTCCTGGCAGGACGAACCAACCACTGGCATGGATCCAAAGGCAAGGCGTTTCCTGTGGAACCTTATCCTGGACATCATCAAGACGGGCCGCTCAGTGGTTTTGACATCACACAGGTTGGCGGGGCCTTGGGGTGCCTTTTTCTGCATCATGAGACCCAGGACAAGGGGGCGGGGCATGAATTGAGGCAATGGATGGTTCACTGGAGTAAGGGCTTGTGATTGCCTGCTCACTCTGTATTGGGAGAAGATCATGTGGGCGACTCAGACCCAGCGTGATCTACCCACCCAAGCTGGCTTTGTGCTGAGGCCCTCTCCTTTGTCTCCCTCAGCATGGAAGAGTGTGAGGCCCTCTGCACGCGCTTGGCAATCATGGTGAACGGGCGCCTGAAGTGCCTGGGCAGCATCCAGCACCTAAAGAACAGGTGAGCGGGAAAAGGTCAAGGGTGCATCAAAGGGACGCTCTTCCAACCCCTGCTCATCCACGTGAGAACTGGGCTGGTTGCTGTGAGGCTGGCTGCGGATGCAGATCCCACGGGACAGGACCGGCTCTGTAGTTGAAGGCGTACTAGCTAAAGCGAATCCCCTTCCTCTGCCATCAGGCTTACCTGCCTGTGGAGGCAGTGTCTTCAACTGCATGGGGCAGCTGCGACCAGTCACTCTCATGACTTCCCACACTGCCCCAGAGGTAGAGCAGAAGGGCATTATGGGAAATTGAAGGAGGGCTGGATGCAGCCACCTGGTCCTGTTCACAGGAGGCCATGGCAGCTTCCCAAGGCTGTTGGATCTGGCCTAGCCAGGAGGCCCTGCTTCCATGGGTACCTGATCTGAAAAGGGTCTGGATCAGGCCCTGCCTTGCCCCAGGGCCTGACAGGAAGCAGAGCCATAAGTTTCAGCTGCACTAAACATCACTTTGAAAATTGCTTGTGAAGGTGTGTCATGGTTGCAAGCCAAGGTGTGAGAAACCAGGGCTAACGTTTGCTGGTGAGGGGCATGTGCAGAGAGAGAGTTGCATGGTTCGTTTCCTGATCCCTCTGTTCCTCTAGGTTTGGAGACGGCTACATGATCACGGTGCGGACCAAATCCAACCTGAATGTCAAGGAGGTAGTGCGGTTCTTCAACAGGAACTTCCCAGAGGCTGTCCTCAAGGTTAGGCTCCTTCCAGCGTGAGAATGCCCAGAGGCCCTGCTTCCTGCAAGCTTGGCCCCCGGCTGCCTCTGTGGGGGGGGGGGGGGGGGGAGCAGGTGACAGAGTTCTCTTTAAAGGGGGATTTCATATCTCTGTTCCTGTATAGGGGAAATTAGGAGGTCCACTTATTGGAGGTCAATAATAACAAGATAATGAATTCAATAACATTTGTTGATTGAACGTGTAAAGAAGCAACCTCACTTGTGGAAGTTGCTACCTTGGCAACCAATAACTGCTACTGAATTCAGTAAGGGAAGTTCCTAGTTTCCCCAACACCTTTCCCAACCTTTTTTTGGCAATGCATCTCTAAAATCCTGATTCCCTGCCCCGCCCCCTGTGACATATAATTGTTATTATTCAAAAAGTGAACTCCTATTCACTTGGAGGAAGCCTAAAAGGCCATTAATTGTTAATAACTCATTCTCGAATTGCCCCCACATGGTGGGAACCACGACCCAAACTGCCAGTAAGAGAACATAAAAGAGCCTGAAGAAGTGTGTGTGGCATTGAAAAGGGGACTGTAATGAAATGACCTTCAGAGGGAGATTCAGCAGAGCCCTCACCTGACTGCCCTGCACACAGTCTTGGTGCCAGATGAAAAATGTGAGGAGTCTAGACATCATACAAACTCTTCTGAGCTACTCAAGGCATCTTGCATTCACTCATGCGGACATAGCCCTGGGTATTAAAGTCCACCAGGAGACAGATTTGGAAGGGAATGGGGTGCAAAAAAAGGGAGAGGCCATTCTGGTGCTGTGCTGATGTTTTGTCTCTGTTTTCCAAGGAGAGGCACCACACAAAGGTGCAGTACCAGCTGAAATCAGAGCAGATCTCACTGGCTCAGGTCTTCAGCAAGATGGAGCAAGTGGTGGACATCTTGGGCATTGAGGATTATTCCGTCAGTCAAACCACACTGGACAATGTGAGTGCACGAGCCTCTCAGGACCATTCCCTGACCTCTTGAGGGTGGAGCCATCAAGAGCACCTGGCTATGGGGAACCAAGGGGCTGGTATTAAATGGTTATGCTATCTCTGACCATGGAGGTTCTGTTTAGCTCTCATGCTTAATAGCCATCAATAAGGCCTCCTCCATTGACTTCTTCTATGAAGCCACCTAAGCCAGTTGGCTATTTCCACACCTCTCGGCGGAAGAGCAGCGGCTTTGCATGCAGAAGGTCCAGTTTCAGTCCATGGTTTCTGAGCTGGCAGGGGATGGGGAAGACCAGTGACCCAGAGAGTCACGGCCAGGTGGACAGACAGCTGTCCCGATAGAAACCAACTCCTTGTGATACATCGTACTTCTTGGCAGCAAATTTCATATATTCATTATGCACTGCGTGACAATCTCAACCCAGGGGTGTTATGGGGCATAATATGAAAAACTGGTTTCTTAAAAAGTAACATCAGCACCTTTGAGGCAAATTAGAGGCAGGGGCGAGGATAGGTGATTTTCAGAAGGTGCCTAATGTGGGGTCCCAAGCCATACTGGGACCATTTGCCAGATCAGGGTCCCAAAAGGCTGTTTTCTTTAAATGAAAGTGCCCAATTTAAAAATGTATTTGAGGGAGGGGGGCATGTTCATTGTGACATGTAGTCAGTCTGTTGTTGTGTCTCTCCTGAATATCCTTGCCAATCCATTTCATGCAGAGCGGGGGCTTGGGTTCTCTTGTTAGGACAGAGGGATAAAAACTTCACTCTGTCTCATTCATCATGTTGCAGACTTCTGCAATTGCACTCTTCCTTTTTCCCCTAAGCTAAACAGGGCCAGACTCATTATCTTTTCCTCTTAGGGCGGGTGATCCAGCTGCACACCAAAGATGTATGTATAGGGGCATTGCAATGCAGGCATTTGTATTTTCAGTCCCTTTGCTAATAATACGCTAGCATGGAATTTGCCTTTCTCAGAGAAGTGAGTGCACTGAGTTGGCCTCCTCAATGAGTTCTCTGCCATGACCAGTTTGCACTTCTTACATCCCAGGAATTTCTGGTTAAAGGGCTTTTGGGGAACAGGAGTGGAGGTGACCCCTATCCAAAATTCCGGAAATAAGTTGGTGGGGGTCAGGCAATTGACTCCTGGGCCTCTTTGTTGTAAAAGACAAAACAAAACAAAAAAACATCAAGGCAGTTTACAAAGAAAAAGAGCAAAACAAAACAAAACAGTAAAAACAGTTATCTAAAACATTCAAATAATAATATCACTGATAATGTAAACATTCGACATGTCTGGGGAGCAAACAAAATGTTTTTAGCTGGTGCTGAAAGGAGTACCATGAAGGTACCTGCCTGATGTCAATAAGCACAGAGTTCCTAAGTGCGGGTGCTGCCTCACTAAAAGCCCCATTTCTTCCAAGTGTGGAACAAGAATTATGTGTCACTTTTAACTAGCACAGATCGAAGCGATTGAGTGGGCATATGCAGAGTAAGGCAGTCTCATTTATATGGGTGGGGGGGAATTAAAAAATTGTCCAGTAGCACCTTAGAGACCAACTAAGTTTGTTCTGGGTATAAGTTTTTGTGTGCATGCACACTTCTTCTTATACCCAGAACAAACTTAGTTGGTCTCTAAGGTGCTACTGGACAATATTTGGAAAAATTTGACTGCATCAGACCAAGACGGCTACCTACATGAATCATATATATGGAGTAAGACTATCACTTTGGTCTTCTCCTCCTCCCCATCCCCAGGTGTTTGTGAACTTTGCTAAGAAGCAGAGTGACAACCTAGAGCAGCAGGAGACCAGCCCGGCCTGTTCAATGGAATCGCCTCTCCAGCGCTTGCTGAACCTTCTGCGGCCCCGTGCAGCCCCAACTGAGCTGCGGGCCCTAGTGGTGGAGGAGCCCGAGGACTTGGAAACAGATGACGAGGGCCTGATCAGCTTTGAAGAGGAGCGGGTAAGAGGACTGCTCTCATGGCAGCCATGATACTATTTTATTTTTCATTTATTCTTATTTGAAGTTTACAGTTGCAAGAAGAAAGGAATTGCACTTCGAGTTACATATTAGAAAGAGGAAAACGATAAATTAAGCATTCCCCCCGCCTCCCATATAGGTACTGATGAGAGAGTCCCTAATTTGCTGGTGTCTACAGACTGAGTGAGAGGAACGTGGGTGGTGCTGTGGGTTAAACCACAGAGTCTAGAACTTGCCGATCAGAAGGTTGGCGGTTCGAATCCCCACGAGGGGGTGAGCTCCACTTGCTCGGTCCCTGCTTCTGCCAACCTAGCAGTTCGAAAGCATGTCAAAGTGCAAGTAGATAAATAGGTAGCGCTCTGGTGGGAAGGTAAACGGCGTTTCCGTGCACTGCTCTGGTTCGCCAGAAGCAGCTTAGTCATGCTGGCCACAGGACCCGGAAGCTGTACGCCGGCTCCCTCGGCCAGTAAAGCGAGATGAGCGCCACAACCCCATAGTCGGCCACGACTGGACCTAACGGTCAGGGGTCCCTTTACCTTTTTTACAGACTGAGTGAGAGGTGTGAGCTTGCTTTGGCCGGGTAATCTCATTTTTATTAGGTCTAATTTGATATAAGTCTTGTCTCCTCATCAACACAAACAAGCCTTTCTCTTTTCTCATCTTTCATATTGACAGCATGCTATGTTATACTCTATTCAATGCTTTTTTCTGGTGCTACTCAATGGTATGCAGAGCTGGCTCCCCCACCCCCCACCCCAAATCTTACAATAATGTGGATGGAGGGTGGGGAGAGCCAGCATGCAACTGTGGCTAAAAGGGGGGTTGCAAAAAGCAGGAGCCTGAGGTGGCAGCAGCAAGAAAAAGGTGGTCCTTCTTTGGGCTTGTAGTAGCTTCTCTCAGTCAACAGGTTGCACCGTTTTCCTTCAGCTGCCCTGCAATGCTCACTGTCCCCATGGATGTGCTGCTATGCTGCTGCAAGCAGCCGGGTGAGCGTGAACATCACTTCCCTTTCAGTTCTGCTCACTCTTTCCATGTTGGCAGGGGAGGAGAGAGGAGGGAAGAAAAGAGATGAAGAAGAAAGGGAGGAGGCAGCAGCCTCTGCTGCTAGCACCGCCGTCCTCCTTGAATCTTCCACCACACTTGGCATCCTCTCCTGCCACACCCTCTGAGCACAGCTGTCAACGTTTCCATTTTTTCAAGGGAAATTCCCTTATTCCGAAAAGGATTCCTCGCAAGAAAAGGGGAAAGTTGACAGCTATGCCTCTGAGAGCCACTGAATTAAAGGAAGGCATTAATGCAGCCATCTCTTGTGGAATGTGGCAGCTGCAGTTGGTCCTGTGATTCTTACCTGGCCAGGCAGTTGGACTGTAGCATCTGGTGGATAAATGACCACCTGTCAGCCGTAGATGCTCCTTGTGTTTTTCTTTTCTTTGCCCCCTCCCTCTAGCCCAGGGTTTTGCACCAGTTCTTGCGGAAAGTGCCATGTCCCAAATCATACCGTACTATTTTTGTATATCTTCCTTGTCTCCCCACAGGCTCAGCTCTCCTTCAACACCGACACGCTCTGCTGAGGAGTGGAGAAGATGCAACCCCCTCCCTCGGCTTTTGGAACCACCATGGACTCCGCCTCCCCCCACCCCCTCCTTGACATCTACCTTCCTTGGCCCTCCCCCACAACCTCCATCGAACCTCTGTCTAGCGGTAGTCGACAACTGCAAGAGGCAGGTGGTGAGGGGACCCACCTCACAAGCATCTGATCTGGGCAACTTGCTCTGGGCGGTTCCGTGCTGGCGGCTGGCAAGACCTGCAGAAAAGGAACTGGCCCAGTTGCTGGGGGTGGGAAGACACACTGCCCGAGTTGTGTCTGCAAGGAGAGCAGGAGGGCTTGCGTAAGGGAGCGTTTTTTCCAGAAGCTGGAAAAGAGATGGAGACCCCCTGAGCCCAGAAGTTGTCAATTGGGACAGAACTCTGGTGTGTTTTTTTGGCGAGGGGGGGGGTGTCGTTAATGGAGGGGTGTTTCCTGACTCTGAAGCAGCCAGATAATTAAACAATTTGCCTCTGGGGTCTCTGGAGGATGTTTTTCGAAGAGGGCTAGCTGTTGAGGGGAGAATGGCACTCCAAATATGAGGGCTGTTCGGGCGGACTGTGAGGGCTGCTTTCTCGCAGGGCTGATTTGTAGGGAAGACCCTCCTTCCCCCTCTTTCTTACTTTGTCACTTAACGCGGGACAAAAAAAAGAGATTGGTGGCACCACTTGCTTCTTACAGAGCTGGCAAATGCTGTTGAATCAAGGGCGTGTGTGCACAGGATCACACACTCTCTCTGTCTCTGCTCACTCTAACTTAGGCCTGGATTCTTCTGGTTTGTTTTTCTTACAAAATGAATGATCCTGCCGTGCTGCTCTCTACAACAACCACCCGCCCGAAGCACCCAACTAATGCTGCTGCTACTCCTGGCTGAAAACCACCTAAAGCTTTCGAAGGCAGAAACCTCCAGTGTGGAGCTTTGCATAGTTGAGTGCTGGGGGTGCGGAGAGAGGGCTTCTTCTCAGCTGAACTTGGGCCCTGAGTCCTTTGCTGGAAACGCCCCTCTGCCTGCAGTTTTGTCTTGGGGTTTGTAGGGAGTCCTCTAGTGAACCTACTCTTGAGCTGAACCTGAGCTACACACTCATTGTGGCAATAGAGCACAGAAAGCAGGAAGTGTTGGACCAGCAAGTTTAGGAAGAGTTGCTGCTGGCTGTCCTCCCAGGTCTGGCCTCTCTCACAGTCACAACTTGATCAGTTGGAGTTTGCCTTTGAAGGATTGCAGTCCAGCCAGCTGAGTGCTGCATATTCTCTGAGTAACCAATCACACACACACACACACACAAACAACACCAGCTCTCTGGTAGTGTGGGCCTTTTTATCTTGGCCAGCTTCTTGTACTCAATCATTTCTGGCCTGATGCCCCTGGAAAGTTCACATGCAAGGGTACATTTGAAATAGACTGCCCCAACCATGGAGGCTTGGTTGAGGTGCCATGTCTCCTGTCTCCTCCGTGAATTCTTCATGACCAGTGAACCATCACCACATCCTGCCTGCAGAGGGAGTGCGAGGTTCCCTTTAATTAAAATTTTGGCTTGGAATAGCGGTTGACCATACCAAAGAGAGTTGAAATAGCAAATTATGCAGGAAATATTTTCCACCTCATCCCTTGCCATGTTTCAGTGGACTTGGCAGACTGAAAGTGGGCTTCAAAGCCCTCTTGAACATGGCAAGGAATAAGACCTGCTGCATCCCCAAAGGGGAAGAGTTCCACTGCTCTGGGGCCAACACTGAAAAGTCTCTTACTACAGCTGGCAGTTTACCTGGTAAGTCTTTTTAACATGTAGATGCCTTAGCAAAAAAAGACAGGTAGACGACGCCTTAGCAAAATCTCTAGATTGATATATATATAAATAGGTTCAGGTAACATCAGGGGATGGGAAAGTTCCATCTGTTCCGGAAACCCTGAAGGGCTTCTGGTCAGAGTAATTACTAGGCTAGAGGGATAACATGGCATAAGACACCTTCCTGTAAAACTCTTTTTATTAATAGTTTAGGCGAGCACTGGAATAGAGCACACGGGGCTATACTGACTTTAATATAAAGGCACTTCATTTCCTCCCCCAAATGCTGCCTGCTGAGTCTTTACTCTCTTACACACACACACACACACACACACACACACACACACACACACACACACTATGTCTTTCTGGTTGGAGTCTGATGGTCATCCTTTGGTACCTGACAGCTTGCTGGTTCCTTACTCATTACTCACATGCATACACACGTGCATCTGTCTCATTTTACTGTCCTTTCATTTTTGTCTGGTATACAATACTGGAGAAGATGGATAGACAGTTGTATCCGGTTTAAGGCAGCTTCTTATCGTGCACCCCCCACCCCACCCCCAAGCAGCTGAGCAGAATTTGCCAAATTGAGCCACTTGACACACGGGGTGTGTTGATTTACAAACTGCATTTTGAAAAATCTGGAGGCTTTGATTTTTATAATTTATTTTTAGTGTATGTTGAGCAAGTGCAAGGTTTTTATTTATTTGTGTTAGGGTTTTGTGGAAGTTGTGTGTATGTGCGTATGTGTGTGTGTGTGTGTGTACACAATCTTGGCTAGATTAAGGAGGGAAGGGAGATCCAAAGAAAGGGGCCAACTGCATGCATGAGAGTTGGGGAGTGGGGCTTTTATTGCAGGTTCCCAAAACCTGAGTAGTTTCAGCTGCTACAGCTCAGGCAGCTTTTGGTTAACAACCTGATCCCTGGAAACGTCTGTTTTTGAGCTCTGCCAAGAACGCACCTTGGAAGTCTGGAGCAAAATGCGAGACTTTTACCCACATCCACGAGGAGCAGGCGGACTGAGAGACTCCTCCGGATCCAGCCCTGGGTGGGTCTGCGCTCCTGTGATTCTTGCTCTCCGGTGCTCTGCCTTAACACTCTGGGCTATCTTCTCTTTCAAGTCTCCCCCAGCCCCTTGACATGTGCCACCTTTTCATGTACTGTGCCTCACCTGGCTGGAGTCCTTCCCTTCAATTGGTTTGCATGGGAAGAACTGGCTGTTGGCGAGGACCTTGCAAGAGCCTGTATATTGCAAGCAAAAAACAAAAAACCCCGACAAACCAGACAAACAAAATGTGAATATAATGTTTGTTTTAATAAAAATATAATAACCAGCTGGTGGTTGATGTGTTCTTTATGGCAGGGATGGGCAGGTTTTAGGCTGGCGGGAATATGCTTTGCTTCTCATGAGAACCCTTCAAGTTTGCCAGCTGGAACTGGCATTCAGCTGATTAATTAACATTCTACGGCTTTTTTAATGGGGGGGGAGGTTTGGGTTGTTTTTGTTTCATTATGTATTTTGTATTTTCATATTTTTCTGTTGTCAAGCTCCCTGGAATAGTCGCATGGAAGGTGGTAAACAAATTTAATAAATAACAACAACAATTTGGTAAGATATAGTGGCTCTGAAAGGTAGACAGTTGCAGGACAGGTTGCCTTCAAGCACACATTTAACCCAGGAATTTTTTTGTTAGTACCAGAACTGAAGCACACACACTCTCTCTCTCTCTCCCTCACATACAAACACACACATGACCTTACTTAAGTTTTTTCCATTCTCTCTTCATTTCAGCACAGTGCAGAGGTTGCCCTGAAATCAATGCTTTTATCACTTGAGTAGCATGCTGGGTGAGGAGAAAGAGGTCCCAGTGTTTCCCATGATGCTCTGCAGTTTTGGGTGAGACAAACACAGAGATGTATATATGTGTGTGTACACACACACCATCAACTCCTAAAATATCAACGTAGTAATCAAGATACACAGTACAGTGGTACCTCTGGTTACGAACTTAATGTGTTCTGGAGGTCCGTTCTTTAGCAGAAACTATTCTTATCCTGAGGTGCACTTTCAATAATAAGGCCTCCCACTGCGTGGACGCCTTCCAGACACGATTTTCGTTCGCATCCTGGGGCAAAGCTCGCAACCAGGAGCAGCTGCTTCTGAGTTAGCAGAGCTCATAACCAGAAGCGTTCGTAACCAGAGGTACCACTGTATGCCAGTGCAAAATAATCACTAAAATGTTTGCCTGCTCAAAAGCAATTTAAACAGCTACATTTGGCATAGAAAGGTGTGCAAGAAAGGCTACACAGTGAAGCTGCCTTCCCCTCCTATAGAAGGAGCTCCTTTCTCGCCTCGTGGCTGGCTGGCTCCCTCCCTGACCTAGCTGTGCTCTGCTGTCCAGGCAGAGGGACGGATAATAATAATAATAATTTTATTATTTATACCCCGCCCATCTGGCTGGGCTTCCCCAGCCACCCTGGGCGGCTTCCAACAAAATATTAAAATACAGTAATGCAACAAATATTAAAAGCTTCCCTGAACAGCGCTGGGGGCGTGTTGCTAGTCAGCAGAACAGGCTCTATGACGGGTTGGTAACCAGCAGCCCATGGGCCACAAGCAGGCCACGGGGATCGTTTAAACAGCCCACAAGCCACCCCCGAACCAAGCTGCCCACTCGGTGAGTCCCCATGCATTGCGCTAAACTGGCGGAGTGAGGACTTGCTTCCGTGGCACCAGAAATTGCATCTGCACATGCGCAGACATGATCCAGCCCACGGAGCGATCTCTGCGGGAGTAAACCGGCCCAGGCGAGGTAAACCTTGCCGATCCCTGCTCTATGACCCTAGTGAGGAACTGTTTCTAAAGCCAGGCTTCTCCCTCCCTGCTCAAGAGGCCGGGCCCTGATGTTAGCAGGAAAGGGAGGCATTGTGACCTCCTCACAATGTGTGTGGGGGGGGGGTAATAAATGACTTTTTAAAAACCCCACAGCCAATTCTAACAATTGTAGGTTAAGGTTACCAGGTTTTTTCCAATGAATCTGGGGACACTTTAAATAAATAAATACTACACGTTCGGGACATTGATGCTGCAGAGGGGCAGCTGTCACCTTGACCTCAACTGCCATCTTTCCCCTTCCTCCGAGGCTTCTGTCTCCTTTCTTCATGACCCTGGGCAGCCCCTGAGTTGTTGGTTCTTCGGTGGTCGTGGTGGGGAAGTGGTGCAGGGGTCAGCAACCTTTTTCAGCCGTGGGCCGGTCCACTGTCCCTCAGACCATGTGGTGGGCCGGACAATATTTTGAAAAAAAAATATGAACGAATTCCTATGCCCCACAAATACCCCGTGGTCCTCAAACGCACCCGCGCTCTGTGTTACTTCAGGTCAGCATCCCATCCTGGGAGCCCCTGGAACTGGCGTCATATGAGCCTGTTTCCTGCTGTCACCACGGTGACCTCCAAGATTCTAACTGGCCAGAGAATGTTATGATGCAAAAGGCAGTTGGCTGGAACTGAAGGTGCCAGGATAGAAAAAACGTCCGTTGGGGAAGAGTAGCTGAAGTTATGACAAGTCTGAGTTGCAACAAGTCCTGCCATACGCTTTTCCCCTGGTTGGCATCCCCCAAATTTGACCGGGTTAATCTGGGCACCTAGCAAACTCACAGGCCCCGACTAAACCTGTTAAACTCACCTGTTTCTATAATTTGATGAGATAGGGATTACAACAGCAACAAAGATCATCATTCCTCGGCCACTAGTGGAAGAAAAAGACATAACAGCTAAGAGACATGATACAGTGGTACCTCAGGTTAAGAACTTAATTCATTCTGGAGGTCCGTTCTTAACCTGAAACTGTTCTTAACCTGAAGCACTTTAGCTAATGGGGCCTCCCGCTGCTGCTGCTCTGCCACTGCACAATTTCTATTCTCATCCTGAAGCAAAGTTCTTAACCCGAGGTAATATTTCTGGATTAGCAGAGTCTGTAACCTGAAGCGTATGTAACCCGAGGTACCACTGTAGTCAAGAACCTTAGGAAGAGCTGCACAGCGGACACTAGTGGAAGAAGAAGTCATAACAGCCAAGAGACATAATACGTACCGTACTCAAGAATAGTATGAAGAGCGACACAGTGGCCACTAGTGGAAGGAAAAGATATAACAGCCAAGAGACTTCATCGCTCTCTCACTGCCTCCGTTTCTTCCACTTCTATTTGCTGTGATGGGACCAGTGTCCATTTAAAAATAATTATTATTATAATAATTATAAGTTGTGTGTCCTTGTTTCTCAATTTAATCCTTTTACATTGTTTTGTATGATTTGTGGTATTTTAGGTATTGTGGTTTGCTGCTATTTTTGTCGATTATAGATGAGTAATTCTTCATTGTAATTGATAAGTGTAAACTGTTTAATTGTTACCTGCCGATGTTTAATTTTAGTGTTTGCTATTGGATTCTAATGCATTATTGCATACTGCTTTATTTGGTATAAGTTGTTTATTTTATTGTGACTTTTCATGTAGGATCTGATAGTTACTATTAATGTTTGATGTTTTATTATTATTTTTGTGTGTGTTGGAAGCCGCCCAGAGTGGCTGGGGGAACCCAGCCAGATGGGCGGGGTATAATAATAATTAATAATAATAATAATAATAATAATAATAATAATAATATAATTAGAGGGAATAGAATCATCCTTGAAGAAAGGCCTGTCAAGAACATGCCCAGGTCCTATCGACCTAAGCTGGTGCCCCCTTCCCAGCCCCACTCCCTGCTGAGGCCAGCACCCCACTTCGAGCCTTTGCGGAATTTCCGGGGGGGGGGGCCATAAGCGAGAGCCCAGTTGCGTTGTGGGTTGGGTCTCGCCTATCCCAGAAACGCTCCCCCCCCCCCATACTTAGGGCGCGAGACGATGAGCTCAAGAAAACCCTTTCCATACACTGTTGCACCAAGCACCACTTATATTTCATTAATAAAGACTCGGTTTCCTTTTTGTTTTTGAAACCCCTTATCAATATGAACAAGGACTTGTGAATGAACTCTGTATTTGCATACTACTGCGTCTAGACCAATCAAAAGCGTTGGATTTTTACAGGTAGCCAATAGCGTTCAGCGGATAGCGGCCTCTAGTGGACAGAATCTCTTCCCATTCAAGCTGCCTTTCCCCTCTGCAAGGTAACTCAGCTAGAACTTTTGCGCGCTTGTCTGAGCGGCCGCTGGGAGAACAATGGATTCAGTCTATTAAAACGTCATTAGCTAGGCTTCGATTGCTCAGTTGATAAAGGTAAAGGTAAAGGTACCCCTGCCTGTACGGGCCAGTCTTGCCAGACTCTAGGGTTGTGCGCTCATCTCACTCAAGAGGCCGGGGGCCAGCGCTGTCCGAAGACACTTCCGGGTCACGTGGCTAGCGTGACAAGCTGCATCTGGCGAGTCAGAGCCGCACACAGAAACGCCGTTTACCTTCCCGCTAGTAAGCGGTCCCTATTTATCTACATGCACCCGGGAGTGCTTTCGAACTGCTAGGTTGGCAGGCGCTGGGACCGAACAGCAGGAGCGCACCCCGCCGCGGGGATTCGAACCGCCGACCTGATCGGCAAGCCCTAGGCGCTGAGGCTCAGTTGATACTTTGTTGCAATAAATGTGTCAAAACCCCTCGCCCATAGACTGTCAGCTTAGAAAAACCTTAAACCTTCAGAAAATCATATAAAATAAGTAGTTTGACCAATTCTCTTCATTCCAACACCATTTTGGCCTTAAGAAAAAGGACTTCCTTCCCCACCACCTTCTGCCATAATCCTGCAAGCGTGGGGGCACGTACACCCCCACCCCCACCCCAGGGAAGTGTCCAGAGTGTCAATTGCTGAGCAGTTAGCTGACTAAAGAAACCCAGAACCCACCACCGAACTTGCCCCAGGGCCTGGGTGCGCAAAGGGATTTATATCGTACCTTTGGATGGTGTGTACTTAAGAGGCGTTGAGACATGTTTGCCTTTGTCAATCTTGTACCTGGACATGTTTTGCCTATGCTAATTTGTAAATCCCTCTGTAACCCTCCCCTTTCATGACATGTCAGTGATGTAGAGATGATGTGTCAATGATGCTGTACAAACTGTATTCTGGGATATTGCAGGAAGTTTTAAAAGTCAATGTCACCCCATACTCAGGGTTCTTGCTCCTGTGAGAACCTGTTGCGCAACAATAAAGATCTTTGTCTACTGACCGCTGTTTTGCTCTGGTTTGTGACTGGGATTCCCTTCCTTTCTGTCCGCACGAGGACCTGGGCTGTTGAGTAGCCTCACACCCCATAAACTTTCCCTTTCAGTGGGGAGACTGACACCCTGCCAGCCCATGTGGATCCAGAACCATTGCCAAAACCATCAGGCTCACATTCACGTGGATGGCCACCCACCTCTCAGCTCTCCCTCCCCAGCTGGTGGAGACCAGTGCCCAGCATTACTGGGAGGGTACACTCTATCTTGCCAGCTTTGCCAGCTCATACCTCCAGGTCCCCAGACATCATCCAGCCCATGCAAGTAAGACCTCCAGCCTCTCCACCATACAAAAGAGATACAAAAGGAATTCTCTGGACGATGCCTCCATTGCCAACAACTGAAGAACAACGGCCCATAAGAGGGGCAATGAAAAAGCAAGCTGGCTCCCAAACTGACCAAATGTTTTCTCTGCAAAGTCAAAGGAAAATGGAAAAGCCTCCCCATTGTCTTTTCATTCACAAAACCTGTCTTAAGGGTATATCTGTGTATGAATAGG
Organism: Podarcis tiliguerta; assembly: GCF_965153285.1. Classification (NCBI taxonomy): domain Eukaryota; kingdom Metazoa; phylum Chordata; class Lepidosauria; order Squamata; family Lacertidae; genus Podarcis; species Podarcis tiliguerta. The sequence goes on from NC_139553.1 coordinate 3,214,877, forward strand.
GTGAGCCTGTGACCTGGCTCAGGAACTATTTGTCACTACAAAAGACTGGCCAGGCTCCCTAGGGTATCCAATCAAGTAAGCATTAACAGGTAATCTGCCAGACAGGGGATAAACAATGACAGGAGATAACGCACTCAGATTTGTGCTGTAGACCGCCCTTTCTGTGATGTAGGTATTTGTCTGGGGGGTGGTCTTGTGCTACACCACTTTCTGTGATGTATGTATGATGTTTATGGGGGTGGTCTTGGACTCCAGGGCAGGCGATTTAAAATGTCTATATAAGGACGGGCACATCTGGGTTCTGGGTCCTCCTCCTTTCCTGCGTGTGGGGGGAGCACCCTGTTGCAACAGTTCAATAAAGATCAGGCTTACGAGTTGCTTTGCTTCTCAATATTCTCTGGTTGGTCTCTGTTCTTTTTTCCAACCGATGGAAAACCTACAAAGGACTCTATAAGGGCTCTTGTGTCCTCCATAAGGGAATAAGGGCAGATTTCTGTTTATTACACTATCCATGGCATTACTGAGGGATCTATAAGTTTGATCTTATGACTAAGGTGAGTCATAGGCTGTTGATGACAGTATTGTTTACTTTCCCCCCAACATATTTCCAGGAATAAGAGTAAGGTTATTCTAGAGCAACCTCACTGCTTCCACAGTGAGAGTTCATGATAGTCTGAATTACTCTAATTAAATTAAAATTCTCTAAACATATAAATGTTTACAGTTGCTTTACCTTGTAAATTTTAAGTTTTAAATATAATTTGTCCATCTAGCAATGAAAAAAATTAAAATAAAAACATAAATATATACAGAGTAAGACAGTATTGTAAATCAAGTATAAAAGGTGCTCTTCTAGCAGTGGGGTTATATATAATGAAGAGAGATATATAGAGAGTAAACTACATCTTACAGCTATCAAATCAGGACAGTAAATAAATTGATATGAATATGAAGGTATCAAGGGTGGCCATCAATGTTAGTCTGCTGTACATACTAAATTACAGATGTTCTCGTTTTAATAATGTTTTCACCCTGAGTAGCAGAGCTGCCACACTTTGAAGTCAGTGTCCCAGGGACATTCCAGGGTTAAAAGCAAGAGCGAGATAATTAGAGTAGCACTTGGTATGCTTCATAAATACTGAATTTGAGCTTCAGAGCATGGTGACTCTACTCATGTGAGGATTTTAAAGAATCCCCGCAGGACCATTCAAATCGCAGCCTGTGCCAGTGGACTCCTTTCTTGCCAGTTTGCTAAGTGAAAGGACAGCAGGCTTTAAGATGGCAAGAGATCACGAGGGCTGGGCAATATCTGCTTTCCAACATTGTGACTTCTCAATATGGTGTATTACGATGTCGGAAAGGAGGTGTGGAGGAAGAAAGCAATTGCCAGCCACAGAGATTATTAACCTCACCATACAGAGCAACGGGCTGAGCTCCTGTTGCTCGGTCCCTGCTCCTGCCCACCTAGCAGTTTGAAAGCACGCCAGTGCAAGTAGATAAATAGGTACCGCTCCAGCGGGAAGGTAAACGCCGTTTCCGTGTGCTGCTCTGGTTCGCCAGAAGCAGCTTAGTCCTGCTGGCCACATGACCCGGAAGCTGCACGCCAGCTCCCTCGGCCAATAAAGCGAGATGAGCACCGCAACCCGAGTCAGCCACGACTGGACCTGATGGTCAGGGGTCCCTTTACCTTTTACACAGCTTCTGACTAATCCTGGTGAGGCCAGGCGGTCAGCACTGACCCGGGCTTCCTGGAACAGCCAGCAGTGGCGCATTCCGACAGTAGTCTTGCCATACAAGCAGCAGCTACCAGAAGCCACTGTTCCACTCAGAGGAAGCAGGCAGCCTGCCAGCACTCACATGTCCAGGGAAAGAAATGAAGGTGCTGGGTGGCTGGCAGGCAAGCAAGCACCACTCCTAAGGCCAGCAGCTGGGCTGCAAAGGGAGGGAGGGAAGGAGTGGGGTGGCCTGATTGAAGGGCACGATGCTGGCTGTGAGCAGGGCCAGGGATTTGTGACACATCACTTGACTGAGAATTCTGAAATCACTCTCAAGATTTTAATTTTAAACCAGTTTCAGGCAATGTATCAATACATCACCCAGGCCCATAGATAATGGTAAGCTTTGCACAGACATTATGTAAAACTGAGTTAGATACGCCCCTCCACCCACTCAGTGACTATAAGGTGAAATAAAAATGGCTATAATTGTTTTCCTTTTCATGGAAGTAGATAAAATATGCAAGCATAGCTGCTGCTGTAAACCTGCCAAACCGCATGCATATAGACCCAGGGATTTGACAGCGTCTATCAGAGATGGATGCTGTTTGTAGGCATGGCCATCCCTTCTGAGCAATTGCTATGTGGTTACTCTACAAGCAGAAACTTAGTGTTTTGGGATAGGCATAATACAAATCAAAGGCAATGGTAGGAAAAAACAGAACGTGGATTCTCAGCACAGAGCGAGCTGTGTCACTCGTCCCCACAGAAGAAAAGTTTTCCCAGTTCCACATAAAAAATTATCAAGTTTTCAATCCATCCCTGAAATCCCTGAGGGAGCTCTCTAGGGAAATGATTCACTTTGGGCACTAAGCTGTGTCTCATATCCATTCATGATGTGTCCAATGCTGACCATAAAGGTAAAGGTACCCCTGCCCCTACGGGCCAGTCTTGCCAGACTCTAGGGTTGTGCGCTCATCTCACTCAAGAGGCCGGGGGCCAGCGCTGTCCGGAGACACTTCCGGGTCACATGGCCAGCGTGACATTGCTGCTCTGGTGAGCCAGCACAGCACACGGAACGCCGTTTACCTTCCCGCTGGTAAGCGGTCCCTATTTATCTACTTGCACCCGAGGGTGCTTTCGAACTGCTAGGATGGCATGCGCTGGGACTGAACGACGGGAGCACACCCCGCCACGGGGATTCGAACCGCCGACCTTTCGATCGGCAAGTCCTAGGTGCTGAGTCTTTAACCCACAGCGCCACCCGCGTCCCTATATACTTCTCAACAATTAATCATATATCTGTTGGTTGCTGCTTATCTTGTGTGAAATGATGCATCTTGTTAGTCTATGGATCTATGGTTTAAAATAGTTGTGTTTGTTGGCATTTCAAAAAAACCTGACTCATACAATACATTCTGCTAGGGGTGATGCAGAACTCTGACTTTGCTACTGCTTGGGGGCTGTTTGTGATTTATATGACCAAAGAATCTAATGGATGGAACATTCCCATTAAATAGGGGTTTATTTGGCAACATTCATGAATGGTATGTTTGGTATAAATATGAACTTTGTATTCCACTATGGAAAAGATTTCCCTTTATTCTTTTTACGTGTTCTATGATTACCATATTGGCCCCAAGATAAGCCGCACCAATTTGCCATGTGTCTGTTTCAGCAGTGATGCCATAAAAGCCAATTTTTGTAAGGTCGCAAATTTAAGCCGCACTTTTAACTTTTAATGTTCGGAATGTGGGGGGGGGAGTGAGGCTTATACTTAGGCCAATACGGTAAGTACAGACAGGGTGAAACTACAGAATCAGCAGTTTGGTGCAAACAGCGCTTTGGAACTTTATTCACTATGAGGGCCACTGGCTATTAAGGGCTGGTGCTGTGATATTTTTATTGTAACAATCTGTATGTGGGCTTTTATATAAATAAAAAAATTGTCCAGTAGCACCTTAGAGACCAACTAAGTTTGTTCTGGGTCTAAGCTTTCGTGTGCATGCACACTTCCTCAGATACACTGAAACAGAAGTCACCAGACCCTTATATATAGTGGGAGGGTGGGGTGGGGTTTTTCTCAGGAGGGTAATGGGAGATGGGTGATTCACTCATTGGGTATGGTAAACCTGTTGACGACTGTTAAGGTCTGCAATTAGTCCTACAAGAAAAAGCAAGGGATAGTATGCAGATGATTAGCATACGTAATGAGACAGGAATCCAATCTCTCTATTCAGACCAGGTCTCTCCATAGTTTTCAGTTTAGTAATAAGTTGTAATTCAGCAACTTCTCAAGTCTGTTTCTGAAATTCTTTTGTAATAAGACAGCTGCTTTGAGATCGTGTATTGAATGTTCTAGGAGATTGACGTTTTCTCCTACTAGCTTCTCTGTCTTGTGTTTCCTTTTATATGGGCTTTTATATGTACCGTATTTTTTGCCCCATAAAAAGGTAAAGGTAAAGTTACCCCTGCCCGTACGGGCCAGTTGTGTCTGACTCTAGGGTAGTGCGCCCATCTCACTCAAGAGGCCGGGGGCCATCGCTGTCCGGAGACAGTTCCGGGTCACGTGGCCAGCGTGACAAAGCTGCATCTGGCGAGCCAGCGCAGCACACGGAAACGCCGTTTACCTTCCCGCTAGTAAGCAGTCCCTATTTATCTACTTGCACCCAGAAGTGCTTTCGAACTGCTAGGTTGGCAGGCGCTGGGACCGAGCGATGGGAGCGCACCCCGCCGCGGGGATTCGAACCGCCGACCATGCGATCAGCAAGTCCTAGGCACTGAGGCTTTTACCCACAGCGCCACCCGGGTCCCTTTTTCGCCCCATAGGACGCACTTTTTCCTCTCCAAAAATGATGGGGAAATGTGTGTGCATCCTATGGGGCGAATGCAGGCATTCGCTGAAGCCTGGAGAGCGAGAGGGGTCGGTGCGCACCAACCCCTCTCGCTCTCCAGGCTTCGCGCAGATCTCCGCAAGGCGCGAGAGCCCTGCGCTGGGCTCCCACAGCTTGCGGAGAGTTGCCTGTTCTGGGGGCTGGAGTCAGGGGAAGCTCGGGCTTCCCCCGCCCCAGCCCCGCGCCCGGGGGAAAATAATTTCCCCCCCTTTATTTCCCCCCAAAAAAACTAGGTGCGCCTTATGGGACGGTGCGTCCTATAGGGCGAAAGATACAGTATATATTGTATATGCATATATTATAAAGTTATAAAACAACAACAACAACAAAACATAGACCTGTCCATCAAAATGAAAGACTCTACCCTCCTCTCTTGAATTCTGGACAGTTTGACCAGTCAGCTTGGTTTCATTTCTGGAGGGCAGGAAGACAGAAAACAGTCGTTTTTCAAGGGGGTAGTTGGTGCTAAGACCTGAAGCCCATCCAGCTCCCAACAAGAGGCTGACACTCTTGCCTAAGGTTGGAAATAATTCACACCCTTGTGTGGAGGATCCCCAGATGCTGAAGAGGACAAGGCTCCTCAATTTGAATTAGCAATGTGGTTTTACAGAAACTCACTCATGAGTAGCCTAGCAAGCTCGTGCCCAGGGGTCAGCAACCTAAGGCCCATGGGCCGGTAGTGGCCCGCGGAGGTCATTTGACCGGCCCTTGAGCCACCCCCGAACCGAGCTGCCCACTCAAACGCTGCGCTAGATCAGCGTGGTGCGGGGACTCGCTTCCGCAGCGCCAAAAATCACGTCTGTGCAGAAGCAGAAAATAGCGGGGGGGGGGGGGGCACGTACTCCGGCCAAGGAGGGATCTCCGCGGGACGGATCTGGCCCAGGCAAGACAAACCTTGCTGACCCCTGCTCATGCCCCAATGTAGTGAGTATCAGTATGTGCAGCACGGGAGCAGGAACAGAGATGTTATTCATCACTTAAGAAAGCTAAAAATAACAGAGACACACAGAGCTTGAAAACAAAAAATCATGGGATATTTTACAAACAAAACATTACTGCTCAACACAAAAGTCACACATGAAAATCACAAGTGATCAGAGATATGCAGCTCTGGAAAAATGGATCCCAGGAACCTTTACAAGAGTACAGATAGTATGAAACACCTTTCTTTAAAAAGCAGGGCGGGTGCTTTTTCTCCTTCACATACACAATTACTGAAATCACACCTTTAAACTGATACTCACCCCTAGAAAAACGGGAATAATGTAATTAAAAGAAAAAGGAATGGTTTTCACACCAGCTATGTCTGGCCCACAGCATGCTGCTACCAGACACAACCTTTCATGGGTTCACAATTTTTCAGATGACAATTTTTATTATTACATAAAAAAAACCTAAATATTTTGTTCTGCATTCAACAAACATGATATTTGAAACTCATGGCATAGTGAGAAAATCATACACAAAACATTAATAAAATTAAAAGATGATTAAAACACTGCAGGTTACTTTCAAAACCTCTGTAAGGCACTAAAAGACAAGAAGGGGTGGTAAATGTGCCCCTTGTTGGCCCGCTTTAACATGGCTTATGATACACAATGCAGCCCTTAATGCCACCATATTACCGACATAAAGGCAGGATGAATCTCCCACGCCAACAATACGATGAAGATCCTGAGCTATTTAAGTTCCAAAATCAGATATGGCTTTGAAATAGGTCCACCCAGCCGAGCCTGTAGCAAGAGGGTCCTGGAAATTAAGGAACAAGGTTTGATCACAGTGGTGATCGAGGACGAATCGGGGAGGAAGATAAGGCACTGTCTCCAAAGACATTGGCGTAAGAGGACTTGAGGAGCTGCACGTAGCTTTGCATGCTTCGGTTGGTGCTCTCAGACTGTTCAAGACGATCCTTCAGGTCATGGAGGCGGCTTTCATACCGACACTCTGCCTGCATGAGGACGAACAAAATGGTTGAAGCGGGGGAAATCACTGCCACACTCAACCCATTTCCACACCAGATCCATTATGGATTCTTCAAATAAGCAAGTAGCAGTTCACCATGCCAAGCAGAAATTCCAGCCTGCTAACCAATTTAGCATATCTTCTATGCTCCCAATCAGTTCCTTGTCCTCCATCCTATTAAAAAAAATCCCCAAAACCAACCAACCCACACTCATCTACTTCCTTGCCTCCCTATCAAAACACTAGATGGGATGGACCTAAAAGTCCTTAAGAGAGTTAAGAGAGCTGTGCTGCTGCAGAAAGCCACTCACATCATCTTTGCTCCGCCGCAGCTGATTCAGTTCCGTCTTTGTCCTGCTCAGTTGAGTTTCCAAATCTAGCATCTTGGACTGGGCTGTTCTCTCCCTTGCTGCTGCTCGTTCCCTTGTTTGTTCCAGCTTTTGCAGGCAAGGCAATAGAAACAAGACAAACCAACGTTTTAGGTTTTAGCAAAAAAACAAAAAAGCATCCCTCAAGAACTTTTGGGGAAAGAGAGTGGCTTGATTCTAATTTTCCAAAGCTTCTAAAGCCAGGAAACATTTTAAAAATGTAGCACTCACTTTCCTGTTATATTAGAAACAGGGTTAATCTACATATGCAATGTTGGCAGGGGAAAGAGCAACAAGATTGGAGGGAAATTTTTGTCCTCACCGCCCTCCCCCCCCCCGACTAGAGTTGCTTTACAGCCAACACACGTTCTTCACACAGACAAACATGTTCTTCAAAATACATGCCCACCTCTCAAGAGTTTGCAAGTAAAGTAACAGGTGTAAAGAACTTGGAGAAGTAATATGTGTGTATTGCGGGGAGGGAGCATTGATTTTACTTTAAATATCTAGAGACAGTTCAAGTGGCCCAATACATTATTATCTTTGCATTTATACTTCCCCGCTCTTCCCCACCAAGCTCACACTTCTAACATGAAAGACTAAGAAGAAAGAAAATCAAATCACAAACAAACAAACACAGAGACAGGAAACTTCCTGGGAGCCAGCAGGATATGTAATGGCTAAGTGTTTTGCTTACACTGGAGAGAGCTGGGACCCTATCCACCCACAATTTAATTGAGTGCTCTCTCTCAAGCTGAGCACATCTTCCAGAGCTGTTATAAGGAGAAAAGAGGCTCCTTGCATGGGCTGCTCTCAAGAGCTCCTCAAAAGTAGGATGGGATGGAAGTGTATCAAATATACATGATCTCCTACTAGGGCAATAGGGAAGGGCTCTTTTCAACCCAATTCCCTGGTGGGCAGCCTTGGGGAAAGCTGTGGCAGGGCTGGCTCAAGACATTTGGCACATAGGCGAACCACAAAATGGTGCTCCTCTCCCACCACCAGGGAATAAAGGGCGAGTGAAGATCTATATTAAGAAGGGGGTTGGGGAGAATAAAGATCAACATTGGTTGGGTGGGTGCCTGTTCTGTATCACGCTGGGTGGGTGAAGAGCCCAGGAGACCCCAGAGGGCAGCCCTGCCATTTGCTCCCTAGGGGCAGGTGACTAGCAGTGCCTCCTGCTCACCAGGAAGCTGCTGCTGCGGCAACAGGAGACACAGCCTCTGAAGGCTGAATCTGCTGCCCCTGTGGATCTTGCTGCCTCACCTCATGGGTGCGATGGCCAAGGCATGTGGAGGGGGCTACATTTCCAGCCACAGACACCTCTGCCTCCTTCCAGGTAAGTGAGGCATTGCCACAGTTCAAGGACACATTCCTGCAAGGAACTGCTGAGCAAAACCATGCAAGGAGGACACTCAGAGCAGGGTTGGAAGAAGCATAGAGAGTCCCAAGGACCACGTTTGGGATCCAGGGTTGAGATCCCCCCCCCCCCTTGTACTAAAGCATCTTCTCACTGCTCACTTCAGGGAAGAGAATTCCGCTCCCACTGCAATGGCAATGCTCCTTCAGACTCATTGCCCAGTGGGAGGTACCAACCTGCCTCTTGGCATCGCCAATTGCTATCTCCAGCTGGCGAGCCAAGGCGCCACATTCCCGGGTCTTCTCCTCTAGTCGCAGCTGGGCCTGATGAATCGACTCCTCCCTTTTCGCTATGACCTGGATAAATTCTATATTCTGACCGCTTGCTGCTTCAAGCTTCCTGAATTGCAACCACAAGGAAGATTCATGGGTATATGCCAATCAAAACAGGGCTCAACATTTAAATGGACTAGATGTGCCTGTAAATAAGTTTTGATAGGTGATACTTTATACAGTGGTACCTCTACTTACTTTCACCTCTGGTTACGTATCCTTTGGGATACGTATGTGGCAAACCCGGAAGTATTTTTCCGGGTTTTGCTGCGTGCACACGCACAGAAGTACAGTACCGCTGTGCGTGCATGTGCAGAAGCGGTCCTTGCAGTTGCAGAAACCTCGGGATCTGAACGGAGCTCTGGAACGGATCCCGTCTGCAACTGGGGGTACCATATTGTGTGTGTGTGTGTGTGTGTGTGTGTGTGTGCTGTATAGCCAATGTAATGCCATCCAGGGGCTGGTGGACTCTTGAGTCTCATCCAGTATGACCAAAGGTTGATGGGAACTGGAGTCCAGCAACATTTGAAGGGTATGATGTTGGCTCCCCGTCCCGCATAGGAACTGCAGGTGGCCAGCACAGTCATTGCTGCTTTGCCGATAAGCAATTTTCTGGAAACAACAACAACAACTTGTTTGAATACAATGTCTGATCAAGCCACAGCTCTAGTGAAAAGCAAACACAGGCCTATTGACAACACTGATATTGCAAAGGAATGTGCTAAGCACCAAGTCAGACCATCATTTCTGCCCAGCATCAGCTGCCAGCACTGCCCGCCTGCAGTTCTCCAAAGCCTTAGGTGGGAGATTTCCTTCCCCATCTTTCCCAGCTACCATGATTTTTTAGCTGGAGATTTGACTTCCAGACCTCCTTAATGTGAAGCCATCAGCAAGCAACAGCGGTTTGCAACAGAACATTGCATTTGTTTTGCTCTGTGTGTCTGCTTTAGTTCCAGTGCTTCTGAAGAGGTCTGGCTGAACGTGCTCTCACGAGAACTGATCACTAGCTGCTGCCCACAGGAGGAGATTGGTCCTAGGAACCAGCAGCTATCTTAAGAGGCAGGCTGTGGAAAGCATATAGCTACATAAATTGCTACAGTTCCTTGACTCCTCCCTCTAGTTTCCCCCCACCCCACAAAAAAGTATACTGTATTGGCCTGAACATAAGCCGCAACCGAATATAAGACGCACCTTTAAAATACGGGGGACGGGACACAATACCTGAATATAAGCCGCTCCCTTAAAATTCCGCAGGCACTCACACCCATTCCATTTTACCGTATGTATGTTTCAGCAGCGATATCGTAAAAGCCAATTCTTGTAAGGTCGCAAATTTAAGCTGCACTTTAACTTTTCACAGTCGGAATCTGGTGGGAAAGTGAGGCTTATATTCAAGCCAATACGATATTAACCTACATTTGGAATGCAAGAGGCCTTCACTTTTTGCCTTCCCAACACTGGCAGTGGCCTGGTTCACATGTCACAGTAAGCCAAAGCATGGCTTTGCGCAAATGCTGAAGAGGAGGAGATTGTGGCCATTTTGTTTCTCCCTGGTTGTTTTGCTGCTGCATCACACTGAATGAAACCATAGTTTGGCTTAGCCCAAACCCAGGCTTGTAGCTTAGCTCTTCCAGGCAATCCACAAGCCAGGAACTAAAGGACAAACCCTAGCAACCGCCAACAGTTAATCTGGAGAGAGTTAAAGTCTGACCGCAGGTCCAGAGTTACAAAGATCACTGCAGGCAGCAGCAAAACTCTGCTGTGACTCAGTTGTGAACTCCTCTCCTGAGCTCCCTATGTTCACGCTTAGCCATGGTTTGGGCTTTGCATGGTGTGCCAACCAGAACAACTGTCTTCCCCACCATCACCACCAAGACCAGCATCCATGACAAGACTACAGAGTTCCATACTCAGCACTAATACAGCACCTGATTGATCTATACGCACAGGAAAACATTTGCACAACACAGCCTTTCAGTTTTGATCACTCTGCTCCCATCCTTGACAAAGCGGCATCCTCCCCACTTGCTCCTAACCTCTCCAGCTCTTCAAGCTTGAGGATCAGCTGCTTGTTCTCTTCTTGGGCAGACTGATACCTCTCTCTCATCATCTCCATCTTGTCTCCCTGAAGCTCAATCTGAAATTTGATTTGACTCGATTTAATATTTGTATTCCGGTTTTCCAGCAGCAAGCGTTCAGCTCAAAGCAGCTAACATGGGCATTAACAAAGCAACAGACATCGCAATCACTATAATATCAAGCACAGCATCATATAAATAAAGCAAACGGCAACAATAAATCATCAAAACAATCAATACAATTAAATCAAACCATAGTAATTCAAGATATGAAAATGAAAGATTGGTTTAAAAAATGGGAAGGGGGAAATGTAGAAAATGTGTAAAGTCTTTAAGGCCTTCCCAAGCTACCAGTGACAGATATCTTGATGTCAAGATCTCCCCAGGCTTTATTTCCTAGAGAAACAAGAATGGAGTCATGCAGAGAGAGACAGAAAGACAGACAAAGAGTGAAAAGGACCAGAAACAACTACCATGTTAAGTGGACCAGGGCTCATTTGGTGCTTATTTAATGTTACTGTTTACATTGCACCTTTCTTCTTCCACCATGGAAGGTCAACCACATGTGGTTTCCAGGTACTGAGCAGACCCAAAGCTACTTAGCTTCAGCAAGGTGATGGCCTTGTGTGCTTTAAGACCAATCCCCAGGAGCAGAATCTGATTTCAGTACCAGGAGGTGGGACACGGAGTAAAATTAAAGACAGCCTTCTGAGATAGGGGTCTTTGCCTCACCACTAAGCAACTATAATCAGCGAACCCCTTCACATACACCCTCAACCCCACTGGTCAGAGGATGGCTGCAGGGCAGGGATGAGCCCAGGCACCTCCTGTTGCACACATTAAGCCCTGTACGTGTTCCTGCTTTTGTGGCCTTTTCAGAGCCTATTTTGATCCAGCATGAATTTTTTTCTTCTCAGCGCTGCACAAATGAGCCGCCAGCCACCTGCAAGCAAAGTGAAGCACACACAGATTGAGGCAAACCCCAAAGGAGAGAAAAAATCACAATCACAATCTCTCTCTCTCTCTCTCTCACACACACACACACACACACAAACAAACACACACACAGAAGGAAAAGCTTATGGAGCTGAGCAAAATTAACCATGGGTTGCTAAAAGATGAAGTTGCTTTTGACAAGGAATGGAGGCTCAGGTGCTTGTGGTCAGGTACATGTTATGCTGGTTTGCACCCCATACAAAAATAAAATAAAATAAAATCTTTGCAAATTAATATTAAAAAACCAATATCTGATTTAAGCTGCCAAGAGCTTATTACACATGGATTTACTATGCATAAAGATTTATGGATCAAAAAGAAAGACTTTACAAGAATTTGGGTCAGTTTGGAAGCACAGTACAGCAGCTGTAAAATTAAGGCCAAAAAGGTCACACAGAGAGGCTTAGGGAACCAAGCGTTGACTGTCAGAAAGACCAGAGGACTGGAACTTTAGCAAGTGTAACTAAACCAGTCACCATGAGCTGAATCTCAGAAGCTCCCCACCACCCACAGCCCAGGTTTTTGCTTTCAATTTTAGAACATACCACACTTACGAGGATGTGTGCATTTCAAGACTGAACAACACAGGAGGAGAAACTGAAGTGAGTGCATGCTAAGAACTTCAGTTTATATTTTCTTCTTTAAAATGAAAGCAAGCAATCCTCAATGGCATAGGTTGCACCTTCTCTTCCCCCACGACAAGATAAATAAATTATGCAAAACAAGCCAACATGTGCAAATATTCTGGTAGGCAGTTTTGATTCCTCCACCCCACTCGGTGCCTAGAGACCTGCCTAACCATATTCAAATTTTCATCCCTCTCAGTCATGAGGACTAGAAATTTGACTTTTTGTTGATGAATTTAAGTTTCTAGCCTGAACTGCAATTACACAGAACCCTGGGAAACCTATGCATTGCCAAATAAAAGTGTGAAGGGGGCTGGTGGATCTTAACTGCATGCTTTCACAAGGCTACCCATTTGTTAACTTGCCAGAGGAGGTGTTGGTGGACTGAGAAAAGCAGCAGGCTTAAATGCAGATAGCAAAACAGCAAAACAAAGACATGCCACACGTCCTTTTATTCTGCAGTGCAGATGTTTAATCATTTCAAAAAGAGACGAGACAAGAGACAAAGATTGCATTTTCTTGATGCTAGAGGCTCATTTTGGTCCTCGGCTTGGGGTTCGTGTGGGCACCTTCTGCCAATCCCTTACCCGCTGACGGAGGTCTGTGATCATGGCTGACAGGTCCATATTTTTCTTCTCGTAACTCTTTAGCTGTTCCTGACACTCAGCCAGTTTAGACTCTGTGAGCTTCAAGATCTCGGGAAGCTTTTCTAGCTCAGCAACCTGACTCTGGAACTGCTTACGAGCCTGTGAGCAAAGAATGCAAGAAGCGGGTATTAAAGATAAGTTTGATCCACAATTCTAGATCAAGGGCCTGATAATATGTGAAGCTAGTAGATGCTTCTGGGAAGCACACAAGCAGGACCCAATAGCAATAGCAGTGGAGGTAAAGTAAAGGTAAAGGGACCCCTGGCTTCCTATGTTTATTTATTAAACTTTTAGGAATAGCTCTGCTGAATTAGACCTAGGCTCTAGCATTACGAAAGAGGATGAAAATCTTTTTTCCTATCTGTCTTATTTAACTCATGCCATCTTTTTGTGTCATGACATTTCTATCAAGTCTCCTATTCCTTGCCTTTTTCTAAACTAAAAAGCTCCAAGCACTGCAACATTTCCTCATAGGGGAGTTGGCTGTTCCAGCCCCTTGATTACTTTGGTTGTCCTTTTCGTCACCCTTGAATGCTCAATGTTCCCAACTCCACATCACAGCAAAAAAACCCATCTCTATAGCAGTCCTGCACATAAGCTGTATCTATGGAGTTTCACCCCTCGACACATGATTCTCCAAGGTTTTTTCTAGCTCTGCTAGCTGAAGTTTTCCAACTAGAGACGCCGGAGATTGAACCTGCACCTTCTGCATGCAAAGCAGGTGCTCTACCACTGAGTTATGACCCCCTCCTAAACCTAGATCACCATTCGCCATAATTTTACAGTTTCTTCAGTAATCTTCTATGGTGCTAATTATGCTGTGAATCACTCTGCCTGGACAAGATGCAGCATAATGAAACATCCCGTTCTGTTTCTTTTCTTTTTTCTTTTTCAAAAAAGCAGCAATGGAAAAGCCTTGGAGGAACGGGGACCCATCATGAACCATAACTTCCAGATTCTCTGCCTTTCCTTCCTTCTTTCTTTTCTTTTATTTTTAAAAAAAGAGTGAATCTCTAACATTCGTAGAAACTGATAAATACGATGCAAAATGTACAAGCAGTTTTCTTCTCATGTTTTTGTGAGGTACTAGCCTGCTCCTTCTCTTCCACACCCCACGAAAAGTTCCTGTGCAGGAGCTACAACATGTGAAACCTCCAGATTTTATGGCTCGTCTACAGCTTGGACCAGACACTTACATTTTCAATCTCCTTGGTCATTTCCTCTTTCAGTGATTTGTTCTCTTTCTCACAAAGCTCCAGTTTCACAGACACCTCATCAGCTTCCATTCGCGTTTTCAGCACCTGGGGAAAAGATGTTGGTGGGTTGTTGTTTATTTAAGGAGAAGACAAACATGTACAGCAGCCACATTATCAAATGGAACTGAATTAATCATGTTTCAATTTGGGTTTAGTGAACGCAACTGTGAGAAATCTGAAGAGAAAGTACTAAAAGTTTTGTTCACATAGACACTCCATTTTTTAATCAATCCTCAAAAAAAAAAGAGTCATTGCAGTTATGTTCTCACCTAAAGGAGTCAGAACTCAGAGGGAGACACACCCACCTGCCCTGCTGAACTGCTTTTCTCCATTTGTGTTAGAACACATAAACTCTACCTCTAACCCAGGGGTCAGCAACCTTTTTCAGCCGTGAGCCAGTCCACCGTCCCTCAGACCTTGTGGGCGGCCGGACTATATTTTGAAGGGGGGGTGAACAAATTCCTATGCCCCACAAATAACCCAGAGATGCATTTTAAATAGAAGCACTCATTCTACTCATGTAAAAACATGCTGATTTAGAAGGTGATTGGGCCGGATCCCCCAAGCCTTAGGTTGCCTACCCATGCTCTAACCTATACAGGTGCCTTTGGTTCATATTTTAGAGACAATTTCCTCTCTAAATAGCAAGAGTGGAATATAATTCTGAAATCCATACCCTACAGCTTTACTCCTCATAATTCCACAGTGATGGGCTCATGACTGTAGGTTAATTCCACAGGGGCCATTGTTCTGTGAATCACTCTGACTGAGCAAGATACAACATAATGAATCCTCCCATTGTCTCTTTAAAAACAACAACACCACACACCCAGCAATAGAAAAGCTCTGGAGGCACGGGGATCCATGATGAGCCATAATCTCCAGATTCCTAGCTTTTCTTTATAAAAAACAAACAAACAAACAAAAAACACCTCTAGCATCTGTAGAACCTGATATATATGAGGCAAAATGTACGTGGACCATTCTTCTGTGAGCTACTCCTGCATGCAAGCCCTTTATGCGTAGACTTTGAAAGAGCCCAATTTCACTACAAGGTGAGACAAACCCCTTTCAAGTGTGACAGTTCAGATAATAAAAAGGTACTCTAAATTAGTGGACAAGGCTTTTATACAGAAGTGCTCCAATTTGTTGGCTTTCCTCCTCATAGGCCTTTGCCAAGCTGCAGTCCTCTCCAGATGTTTTGGGCTACAACTCCCATCATCTGCAGCATCATACAGCTGTGCTGCCTTGGTCTGATGGAAGCTGTAGTCCAAAACATCTGAAGGGTCTTGGTAGAGGTTGTCATTTATGAGCCTAGCCTAAGCCAAGGCATCTGCATCACCAGAGTCTTTCAGAGAGAAGCTAAGCTCAAGTAAGAAAAGCCTTCGGAGACACCTGAGAAAACTAACCAGTTTAAGCCTATTTTATGTTCTGCAGCTCTCAAATCATTCTCTGTATTTGATGTGCATTTGTTCATTGCTTTTTAATTACTACCACAATTAGGCACCTCTCGGATTTTGAAATATTGTAATCCATCTTGGGTAGGGGTATTTTTATCTTTTTTAAAAAGACACATACCAATTCTACATTCAGTTCCCCAATAATAGAGGGCTACAAAATGAAATAGACCAACTTCAAATCCTTTCAGTAACACAAAGGAAGAAAGGCAGGTGCTTATCAGGTACCCCCCACCTCTTGCAAATATCTAGAAAAGAAATTGCTAAGTACTTGCTTAGACAAAAGACACAGAATGCCTGAAAACCAAAATGCACCTCTGCCCCACTCCCCAAGCTCCAGGGTTTTGGAGCTCAGCAGGGCATTCCTGCCAGAAGACGGAGAAGGAAAGAGAGTGCCAAAGGTCTTTCGAGAGCAATACCTGGTTCTTGTAACTTTCAATTGTCCCTTCGTAGTTCTTGAGGGATGCTTTGAGCATTGCTATTTCCTGCTGAGCTTTGTTCAGCTTTTCCTCCACCGGCAGAATGCTATTCTGGAGGGACCAGAAGAGAGACGTGTTCAGTCAGAAGAGAAAGGACTGCTGGGCTGCACAACAAGCATCTCCCTCTTGCTCTCATGAGAGAGTCAGTGCGGCGTAGGCAGTTAAGACTGTCAACTAGAACCTGGGAGACCAGGGTTCAAATCCTCCACTCGGCCACAAAGCTCACCAGGTGACCTTCGGCCAGACACTCATTCACAGCCTAATAGACCTCACCAGGTTATTGTGTGGATTAGAGGAGGAAGGGGGAGAAGCACGTACACCACCTTGAGCTCCTTGGAAAAAAGATGGGATGAAAATGCAATAAAATAAACTAACAAATCCCATTTGGAACATCTCTTGCACTATCTCCACTGAAATGATTAGAAGTTATTTTAAAAAATGCTCCTGTACATCCCACCAGGACGGTGGAGATGCCCCTAGCAGACCTAGACCAGCTGGTGCCCTATGTATGTATGTTTAGGACTACAACTCTCAACAGTCCTAGCTAGCATGATTGCGTTATGCTGGACTGATGGGAACTGTAGCCCAAAACATCTGGAAGGCCCCAGCATGGTGAAGCTGAGGACGTTTCTCTACTAACCTTCAACCTCTCATTCTCCATTTTTAATGAGGTGCTTTCTGTGACCTGCCGGTGCAGTTTGTCCACCATGCCATCTCTGTCTTCCCGCATCTTGTCTTCCATAGTGGTTTGCTGTTCCATCAAGTCTGAAATACGGCTTAAATACATGTCAGGGAAAGAGACATTAGCCCAAGGAAGAAAGAAGCAGTCTCAGTTCAAAGCAGAATTTCACAAAGATGACGATCTTTTTAAGGCACATGATTCCCATATAGCAGAAGAGGGAAACCTGTGGCCCTCCAGATGTTGAGGAAACAGTCATGGAGGAAACAGAAATAACAGAGAGCCAGGACATATGGCCGTCACCTTCTTAACTAACTAAAAAGAGAGTAATGCAGTGATGGGGAACCTGTAGCTCTGCAGTGTTGTTGGACTTTACATTCCCTCTGCCCCAAACAATTGGCTATGCTAGCTGGGACTGATGGAGCCCAGTAGCTTCTTCAGGAGCTACAGGCTTCAGGAGCCCACAGTAATCTTTTGGATCTGAGTGCTGTGCTGCCTCCCATCCATCCCTCCACGCGAGGGAGCCAGCTCCAAATGGGACAGCACAGCTCTCACCTGTTCAGCATCACAATCTCGACTTCCAGATCACTTTTGTCTTTCACCACCTGGTTGTAGCGGCTTCTCCATGATTCCAAGGTGGACAACGCCTCAGCAACATAGTTGTCCTGCCAAGCAAGGCAACAGGCAAGGTTAGAAGAGCAGCCACATTGTTTGGCATAGAAAACAAGAACTCATCTGACACCCCACACTCATGACAAGTTGTACAAAGCAAATACAATGGACCTTCGGGTAACATAACTTTTGGGTTGTGAACATGGCAAACCCAGAAGTGTATACGTCCGGGTTTTGCCGTGTACACATGCACAAAAGTGCTCTATCGTGCCACGCGCCTCATGTTGTGGCCTTTTTGAGATACATAAGGACCTCCGGAATGAATTAAGTTCGTATCCGGTGGGTCCACTGTAGACTTTCACAGCAGCCCTGTACTTCTAGCCACCTTCAGCCAAAGCCAAGCCTAGAAGATCAAGGCAAGCCCAATACAGATCAAATGCTCCTCAATGTCCTAACCAAGTTAAGTGGTCAACAGCATGCTCATTCCCCCCTTCGCAGATTCTCCCCTTCTTTTCCTTTTCAGCTTTCACAAGGGTGGGACAGGGTTACATATGCAGCAATGACTTTGATTATACCTTGCTTTAAATCAAGAATTAAAAGCTATTTTGGTTGAGAACTAACCAGAGTTGTCATTTATCTCCAGTGCATCATAACACTAAGCCATATTAATGTTGGACAGAAAGGGAAGGTGAGAAGAACAGAAGGAAGAAGAAGAAGATGGGGAGGAAGTGCATAAGTCTATGGGCAGCTCCCAGGTAACATGTAACCATGGTTTACAGATAGGAAAACATTATACCCATTCCAGACAACAGAGGCTGGGAGAAGTCCCCAAAAAGTCTATTCTTCCTACCACTCCCCTTCTTCAGGACTCACTTTACAGTAGGAACAGTGTGCCACCTCATAGGGTTGTTGCAGGACAAATGGGAGAAAGATCTTAACACCACCAAGAGCAATAAAAATGAGGGTTTTTTGCTTACTGTCACATATTGTGTTAATATAAGAATACAAATCAAAATTCTACAACAGAGACAGCCAATGTGCCCTCCGAATTCTGTTCTGCTACAACTCCCATAATGATATGTCCACCACCAATATTTATTTATATAGTGCCACCAATGTACATGGCTCTGTAACAGAATCAGAGAAGGAATTCTACCCTGAAAGACATGCAAATATAAACCCTACTTTAAAATGAACAATTCATGAGTCATTAAGTCAGGTTCAGTGAAACTAGTTAATCAGACCTAAAGGCCTCAGGAAGTATGGTTTTTTAAAAGATCTGAACATAGAGAGTGATGTTCATCCCTGAACCATGTGATACTGACTAGGGCTGATGGTAATTGGAGCCTAACAACACCACACTGGCTACTTCTGCTGTAAAACAATATATACCCTTCCTGGAACTCCCAGGCCTCCTCCTCTGACTGTAACCCAATAAAATGTAAAAAGAGAAAGTCAGCAAGATGAAAGGAGGATGAAGAGAAGAAGGGGAGGAGTATCAGGATTCAAAGCTGTCCCAGAGTTCAGACATACTGAATTTACTACTAGCATCATGGCTATTAAATAGTATTTGTTCTTTAACTGCCAGGTGGGCTGTAAAAAGGAATCTCTATGCTCTCAAGACAGCTAGTTACTTAGCAAACCAACTTTCCTCAGCAAGTTCTGAAACCTGTGAGTTTAGCAAAGCTCTTCTTCAGGCAAGAATGAGGCAGCTGTGTCATTCAGACTGTTTAAGCGACCTATAGAGCTCTAAAGCTTAAATCTCTCCAAGGAAACCTATGGACCAGGGTCCGCCCCCCCCCCCCATGTTCTGCAAATCAAACCTCACAAGTTGCCAAGTAGCTGTGCCTTTCAAAGACACAGATGCAGCTTCAGTCTTTATTGCTGGTGTCCTCAAATGCAAAAAGAAATGGTGTGGGGAGGCCACTGCACAAAAACTTTGGCCCAATAGTAAGCGATGCCCTGGCATGGAGGCCACCAGAGCAACCATCACCTTTTCTGCCAGCTGGGCATTCAGTTGATCTGCATACTCCTCACTGCGCTCCGCTCGCTCTTTCTGGGCCTTGATTGCATTCTTCAGGGCGTCCTTGTCACGCTCAGTCTTCATCTTCAGCTCTTTCAGCTGTTCCATGATATTTTCCACTTCTGCCTTGTGTTGAGCTGCAACACGCTCCAGATTCTGAAAGGAAGGCAATCAGGGTACATGAAGAAATTAATTGTGCTTCAGGCAGCCAAAGACTAACTTTTCCTCCCCGCAAGAGCTGAGAGCAGAGCAAGGCAAGATAGAGAAATGTCTCAGGCCAGTCTTATACTATCCAAAGACCTAGCAAAACTAGCTGTGCACAGTCTTAGTTCTGCATCTTTTTCTCAGTTGGGATATTGAAGGAAGATGTGTTCCGTCACCCCTTTCTTCACACTTATTCCTACCACCAAAAGTTTCTACTATAATCTCTAGCTGTCTATTTATTCTGGAGGATCTGAGGCAAACCACTGCAAGATGCTGGAATAGATGCAGAACCACTGTTGAACCCCAAGTTTTGGTATCCTTCTTTCCCTACTTCTGACCTAAATGATATTATATTGTTTTATATATTGTCATTCATGATATGTTAGTTTCTGTAATTTTATTATTCTATCCTATTTTTCTTGCTTCAGGACCTTTTAATAATAATAATAATAATAAATTTTATTTATATCCCGCCCTCCCCAGCCAAAGCCGGGCTCAGGGCGGCTAACAACACTAAAATAGTGCAACATTATAAAAACATTATAAAATTAATTAAAATCAAAATTGATGGCAACCATAAACTAAAGTTTTGTAAAGATTGCCAAAGGAGGGAGTCAGGCTGCACCCTGACCAAAGGCCTGGTGGAACAGCTCTACCTTGCAGGCCCTGCGGAAAGATGTCAAGTCCTGCAGGGCCCTTGTCTCTTGTGACAGAGCGTTCCACCAGGTTGGAGCTGCAGCCGAAAAAGCCCTGGCTCTAGTTGAGGCCAGCGGGAAGTGATGCACAAATTTAATAAACCTAAAGACCAAAGTGGCTCGAGAAACTACTGGATTCTTTAGCAGAAAGAAACTCCAGCTAAAAGTTTATAAGTAGCTATGTAAGAGGACAGGAAGCATCCATCAGCATGGGAAGCACAAGTAAACTGAGTGAGACCAATGATACACTAAGTACTGTCCTACATAGAAACACAAAAGAACCACTGTTTAACTGGGCACTTTTCTTTATGAATTACTTTTAATATAAGAACTTATAAAAACAGCAGGCTGTAGGCACTATTTTAAGAGGCTCCCTTTTGTCTGAAACAACTTCCTTGTTCTGAGACCATCACTTTGAGAAAAAGCCAGGGCTTCCACAGCTTGGGCAAAGCTCAACTCACATGAATAAATGAATTCCATGAAGGCACTGCAAAATCCAGGAATTTAATTATTGGGTGTGGTATGCATAGAGTCTGGGGAAACTGGGGTGCAAGTTGGGCCACAATCTGACTGTATTCATGGAACATGGCAAACTGCTTCCATTCATTGAAAAGTTAACCATACCCCTGCTGGAATAAATGCACCGTCCCCCTGTTTGCAGAATGCATAGAATTCTGTGTGTGACCCAATGCCATGTCTCCATCACCTTGTTCACTACAATCTATTCTGAACTCGGGCCTAGTCTAAACGTGCAGCAAAATGAGGTGGCTGAATTTTGTGATGGCGGAATAAACTGTACCACTTTGGACTGTGCCAGAGAGGTAGTGACATTTTTCTTTCGAATGCGCTCCTCTGTTAAAAGCCCTCTGCACATAGTAAGTGACCACATAACAGAGGAAAAACTCTGCATAGTCTTCCTCTTGGTGTACTAACTAAAAAACACACAGTCAGAGGAACATTAAAATAATAATTGTATTCCTCCACGCCCCCCAACCTGAGAAGTCCACTGTACCACCTCATCTGGCTGACTGTAGAGCACTAGGCACTGTTTGCTCAATATCGCAAAGGTACTGTACCCGGATCTGGATCTGCAGGCGGTTATTCTCAGCTTCTTTGTTGCGCAGCTGTGCCTGCAGGTGGCCCCTCACGGTTTCCATGGATTTGGAGAGTTCAGATGCGGTCTTTGCTTGGTCCTAAAAGATGGGGGCGGGGAGGGAAACAGGTCCATAAGATGAAGCTCAGCTTCTCTAAATCTTCACCCTATTGCCCCCCAATTCCACTGTGAAGCCAGGTAGACGCTTCCCAGCCAATTGGGCATGTTAGAAATAATAAATCATCATCATCTCACAGCAAAAAATGCCTCAGGAAAAAAACCTTACCTTTTCTGTTTGTATCTGAACCATTAGATCATCAACTTCTTTTTCTTTCTCTTGCAGTTTTTTAACCAATTGCTGCAAAACAAAAAGCCCACAGTGGTTGACAATTGTAATTATTTGTCAAGTGTTCAAAATTTCCTTGGTGATGTGCAACAACTGCAACAACCAAGCAACCCCAACGTCAATCTTGTATTTAGGTACTAGCCTGGCAGGCATAGGTGAGAAGGAACGCCATGTAGGCCATGGCGTGGGCTGGTGGTGGAGTGCCAGAGGGCTTCTTCCTCCCCTGTGCCCAGCACAGAAATGAAGCAGGCTGCGGGAGGGATGGAACACTCCACCACCACCCCTCCTGGAAAAGCAGACTAGTATTATTAATTTTCTTTTGCGGGCAGGTAACTGTTTTGCACTTGTTTACAAAGCTGCTCTAACTGCTGGCTTATAACCTAACAGACCAACAGCAAAGTAAAGGAAGAAACAGGAAAGTGAGCAAACTGAGGCTCCATTTCTAAACGTTGATGTAACCCAACCCAGGGTGGATAACTAATTGAAATATGTAAAGGTAACTTGCAACTAACACATGCTTGACTTGTGTGCAAAAATAAATAAAATATTTTTTATAAAAAGGGTGCAGAACACCGGGCGGCCGGGAGGTGGGGGGAATTTCACAGTCCCACCTGCCATTGAACCCAATGCATTTTTCCTATACATGATTTTTGTTTTACCCTGGAACATAACCCCCATGTAAGCTGAGAATCGCCTGTAACAAAAATAATAAAAAGCTTCATGAGGAAGAAGAACTGAACAAAGATTCATTTCCCTCTGGGGACTGTTTACAAAAGATGTATGTTAATTGATGAACTGGTCCTCAATTGTCTTTATAGCAGCCCTAGGTGGATTATTTCCCCCATTTTACAGATAAAGGAACTGAGGCAAGTGCCATTTCTTCATCAGAAAACTAATGCTCCAGTTGCACCTCCAGGGCAACCTGGTTTTCCTGCTTCAGGCAAGCACTTTGTCCCCAGGCAAGAACTCGGCATTTTGTTTCAAGAACATAATATTAAGTTCCTTCAATATACAGGCAAGAAACACAGAGAGCGAATTTCTGGCATATATTTACCGCTTTTTCGGCATCAGCTTCAGTAAGCCTCTTCATTAGTTGCGCCTGCTGCTCAGCCAACTTCTGAGAGTCTTTCTGCAGAAAGTGTTAAAGAGAGGGAGGAAGAAACCAGA
This sequence comes from Podarcis tiliguerta, assembly GCF_965153285.1. Lineage (NCBI taxonomy): Eukaryota > Metazoa > Chordata > Lepidosauria > Squamata > Lacertidae > Podarcis > Podarcis tiliguerta. The sequence continues at coordinate 3,237,866 of NC_139553.1, forward strand.
AAGATTCATGGAAGGTTTTTTTTTAAAAAAATAATCCATCCCTTTTCCTATAGGGCTGGCTTTTGCAGAGCAATGATGGTATTGCTTCTGAAAGGGGCGTGTGTGTCGCTGACTTCTGTACCAAAAAGAAAACTACAGTATATGGCAATGATATAAAATGATAGTAATGAGAATATATGTAAATAAAAGACTACAAAGGTAACATAAAATAATGTAAACAGTAGTATTGTATGTACAAAAAGCCAGAAAGAGGAAGTTGAGGGAAGTCGGGGGGGGGGGAGTTGCTTGAATTTTGTTTTTATATGATTTATGTGACTATGATAAATTTAAATTGTAAAACCTAATAAAAAAATTAAAGAAAAAAAAAAGAAAAGAAAAAGAAAACTATCGCTTTGTGCCCCTTTCCCTAATGTTAGCAAATCCAACATTATGAAACACTACAGTGGTGTACAAAATAAGCAAAATTGTGTGTGTGTGTTATTACTACAGTATACAGGAGACTAATAGGCAGCCCTTTTGATTAAAGAGCTTCCAAGATTATTCTAAAGTAATCAGAAATGAAAACAGCAAATTAAAGAAATGAAATGAAAACAGCAAATTAAAGAAATGAAATGAAAACAGCAAATTAAAGAAATACAATTCAACACCACACACAATGATAAAATCTTTTTTAAAAGTTGGGAAAGGGTAATTAAGTCTTAAGGGCACCACGGAAAAATTGAGGTGGCCATCCCTAGGGGGAGAGTATAGAAAGCCGGAAGTACTGTATTAACTGTAATCCAGGGATAGCCAAGATGGTGCCTTCTAGTAGCTGTCAGACTAGAGTGGCCCATATTCAGGCACAACAGGAATTGGAGTCCAGAAAAATGGGGGAGGCACCATGTTGGCTACCCCTGCTGTAACCGTTTCTCTTGCCAATTGCACATTTAAGTTTGGGTGGCATCTGGTGCCACATGTTGAATCCCAAAAGCCTTGCCATTTGTGTTTTTGAACAGCTACTACCTCACAAATGTGCACATACAAGTTAACGATAGATGCATGCAGGAAAGAAAAAGCCTTGTGCTCTGCATTTCTTTCCCTTGCTGTTTAAGGTCACCTGTCATTACCATGCTCCCTACGAAAAATATCCCAGCTTCAGACTTGTGTTTTTTGCAAACATAAAACAAGCAATCCAAGACACTTCAAGCTGACTGTGAGAATGATCAGCATTGCAATCTGCCTAGATATTTTGATCAGAAAATTTGGGTTTTCTTGGACCAGTTTAGGATTCTCTGGTGTAACATACCAGATAGTCAAACACAGTCATAATGCAGAAAATGTAATCCAATGGTGCCTTCTGTCACACCAAAGGGCTGCCCTACACCTTGTGTATAAGCACTGTATCAAACTGGCTCACAAAATCTGAAGACTCAGGGTGGGTATAGGGAACCCGCAATTCTCCACATGATGCTGGACCACAATGCCTACCAAACCCTGACCACTGGCCACGACAGCTAGGGCTAGCAAGAGCTGGTTCAACAGTGATTTCCAACAGAGAAGTGTGACTAGCCCAAGGTCACCCAGCAGCTGCATGAAGAGGAGCAGGGAATCGAACCCGGTTCCCCATATTACAAGTCTACCGCTCTTAACCACTACACCACACTGGCTCTCTAACCCTGGCTCTCTACCCCTGAGGGAGACAAGTCAGATGTACCAATGGGCCTACTCAGTAGAAGACAGTTTCCAAAAGATGTACTTCCTCTTGCATAAGCAGATTTTGAGAACCAGACAGGAATTTACCCATGACAGCACTATGCACTTCTACTACCCTGTTTGTGCAAAACCACTAGCAGGCATATTTGCTCCACGCACAGTTCTTTAGGTCGAGTCCAAAGAAAAGTAGGAATCAGTACTAAAGAGCAGGTGTTTCAGTCCTCACTCACCTCTCGACCATGCTGCTCTCTAAGCAGGTCTCGGAGCGTACGGTTGGTTTCCTCAAAAGTACTTAACTTCTGCAACAGCAGTTCTTTTTGTCTAGTAAGTGTGTTGATGTCCGAGACTGTCATGTTCTTCTCCTGGGGGGGAGGAAGAAAAAAACCAAAGCCAAGGCTATCAGATTGCTATCCAGCAGTACAGTTTCTAAATCTTTATTCAACAAGGCTTTGCCAGCTACATGTGTAAACAGCTTCAGGGCAAGTTTTGGATACTATTTCTGCTATTCAGGTACTTAAAAATAAACTGTTCCACAGTGCTTTACATTTGCCACCTCGCCTACAGTGAAATCTAAGATTAGCAGAGCAGAGCTGCAGATATTAACTGATCAATTCATAACTTGATTAAAGATGTAGGATTGAATAAAAAGATGCCACTGTTTAATTAGGAAGCAAAGTCTGTACTTGGAAATTATTATTTTTTTAGTACACACAGTTATTGAGAACTGTAGGTGTGGAGCAAGCGCCAAGACATTTTGCTCCAACTTATCCCAATTTCACATACAAAAGTTGACTCTTACACCGGGAACTAAACACTGTCCTCTACTGCAATTAAAATCAGCACGGCAGTTTCCTAGAAGGAATTAGCACCCCTATTAATATGGATCTTGAGAACCAGAAAACTTACTGAACTGCTGCAGTCAACTGTTACAACCATGCAAGGAGCACAATTTAGCTTGGCCAGGTTTTAACTCAAACTATGCTTGCCACAAGTTATTCCGCAAACTGTGCCTATCTACCCATCAGCTGGCATCGCTTGTGACATCAGCCAATAGGCAGGAGGACAAAGTTTAATGTTCTGTTGTTGCTGTAATGGGAACAGGATCACACAGTCTAAGCAGCAGGATTAAAGGTGGGAGCTTGAGATTGGGTACTTGAAAGGCTTTTGCAAATCTCCTCCTCCGTCCCTTCGAAGTTCCTGGTTCCAAGCAAAGTCAGAGCACTGGAGAAGTTCCCTCCTTTGCTTGCAAGACTTGCCTCTCTTAGTCCCTTCCTGATAAGGATCTGGCCCCTGGAAGTTAAAGAGGTCGCCCCCCCCACACGTTATGTAGGAAGCACGGTGCCCTCATTTGTGAGGGTCTGGTTTGTACACACATAAGAACAAAGTGGAAGGATGGAAGAGCAGAGGAGAAATCATATTGCTTGGGGCTTCCCCCTCCTCAAATAAAAACCTACAGTGTAAAGACCAGCACAGCAGGTAAAGGGCTGGGACTGAACTCCTCTCCTTGATGTGTATCTATTTGCAGTTGTTTAATAAAACAGGAAAGGGAGCAGATGATTCAAAACTTATTGAATTGAATCCACAGGTGCCTTCAGTAATCAGATGTCCTTCCTTCAGCTGAAAGAGTTCAGAACCAACAGTGGCATTTGCAAACAAAAAAGAGGAGATGAAGCAATTTTTGCCAACTCTCTAGGGCTGGGTGATGTTAGGTTTCCAACACCCAAACATCTCTGCTTGGTAATAAACTGCAATGTTGAAAGAAGCTATACTGGCCCCAGCCGGTGAGACTGCAGCAGCTCTCACCACGGCAGCTGAGGCGTTTTGAATCCAGCACCTCACAGGATGAGGCCAATGCAACTGGCCCCAGCCTGCTGATCAGCTGGAGGGTGGAAAGGCTCCTGCCCGCAGTGGGCTGAGGAAGCAAAAGGAACCTTGAGGGGTCCTTTGCAAAGCTCCCTCGGGCACACTGCCTCTTTGTGGAATGGTTGTTCACCCTGAGAGGAAAGACACAGCTCACCCTTCTGGGCTAAATTCGCAAGGCGGGGGAGTCTAATGGAGCTGGGGACAAGTCTAACAGGGAGCTCCTTTCAACATCTCCGTTAACGGGAACACAGACATGCACCCGAGTGGAGAACTGTGATGGAGCCTGCACCTCCCCATCTGAACAGCCGCGATCATGCTCCTACTCACGTGCAAGCAGGAGCCGAAATGAGGCTCTCACAGCTGGGGAGCACATTAATAGATTCCCCCACCCCGCCACTGGCTTGTGTGAGCCGGTGGCAGGTCAGGGGCTCCATAAAACTGATTGGCTGAGGCGAGGGCAGAGGCGCACTCTTCAGCCAAGCAGTTTAAGGAAGCAAAGGGAGGAACAAGCTATATCATGCCTCGTTGATGCAGCTTGTTTCTCCCTCTGCCGGTGAGAGGAACAGACCACGATGACGGCTTCACTTGATGGTATATCACTGGTGAAACTGCCGCCACTCTGGAGTCCCTCTGCCTCCAACGCCCGGCTGCAGTTTGTTTCCCCCTCAGTATGCTGGGTGCTGGTAGCAGAGGAGGCAGGAGTTTCATCCACGATAAACTGCTGAGTGAAACCACCATCATGGTCTCCCTATTCATACCAGTCCTGAGCAATATATCAATATGTCGCCCAGGCCAAATCCAACCTCCCCCTGCACTCTGAAGTGGTGCACAATGTAGTGTTACCACCTCATCTTCCCTGTACATCTAGACAAGCTTAAGCAACACCACCTGGGAATGGCCAGGGGAGCAGGCTGTCACGCTTTGGCTCTTTTCCCAACCAAGAGACCAAGGCAAGCCACCAGACTCCCCACTGAAACCGCCTGCTCCTCCTTGGGGATGCTCCCAACCACCACCTTTTGAAAAGCTGTTTCTATGCACTACTCTGGACTGGCACATACAGATTTTAGTTTGCAGATAGCGTCCTTCAGGGCCTTAATCTGTTTGGCAGCAGCTGCTCCATCCAGCTCAGCCTCCACTAGCTTGGACATCAAGCATTCTTTCTCGTGCATCAAGTGCCGCTTCTGAAGTCTGGAAAGGAATAATGTGTTAATCCTCAAATAGCATGGGATGGGGGGCACAGTATTATTATTTATTCATTTTTTAACTTAAATTTCATTAAATCCCCTATGCCTTGTAAAAAAGGCTAGAAAAGACACTAGGCTGGAGATTGCGCCCCTGATGTGCCAGTTTTAAACATATAAGGAATCTTGAAACAATTATAAGGAGGTAAAAAGGTAAAGGACTCCTGACAGGTCCAGTCACGAACGACTCTGGGGTTGGTGCGCTCATCTCGCTTTACTGGCCGAGGGAGCTGACATTTGTCTGCAGACAATTTTTCCGCAGACAGTTTTTCCGGGTCTTGTGGCCAGCATGACTAAGCCACTTCCAGCAAACCAGAGCAGCACATGGAAACGCCGTTTAGCTTCCCGCTGGAGCGGTACCTATTTATCTACTTGCACTCTGACGTGCTTTCAAACTGCTAGGTTGACGGGAGCTGGGACTGAGCAACGGGAGCTCACCCCATTGCAGGGATTCGAACCGCTGACCTTCTGATCGGCAAGTCCTAGGCTCTGTGGTTTAGACCACAACGCCACCCGCATCCCAAGGAGGTACTTAAAGTAATAGAATTCCTTGCCTCTCACCATGAAGAAGCACAGCCTACCAACTCAGGATTCTGCCACATGTTTAACTGAGCCTGAACAACATAATCACAACAACAGCTGAAGGCGTAGGTCACACCACATCCCCCAAATGCTCTTAGCTGCCCAGGAGCTGCAGTCTATCATGGGAAACTTGACCCTCTACTGACAGTTCTGCTGGTGCTTATGAGCACTTGTGTGGGACAAATGGGGGCATTTCCCCTGGTTTGACACAGGCCCCACAGTAGCAGGTGCAGGAGTAACAGTGCATACAATACGGTTGCCATTTTCAGCGACTTCCACCCAGACTGCTGAATCCTGGCTATGTCAGGGATATTTGGTTGCAATGGTTCAGATCAGTTATTCCAAGAAAGCCCTGCTGCTCTGAAGCAGACCGAGGCTGCTCCCAACGAAAAGCGGCCAAGTGTAAAAATCATAACCCTGCTTCAAAAAAGAGAGAATAAGAACCCACGACCACAACCACCTGTAAATTGTAAAGGGCCTTGGGCTTTGCCCACAGCTGCTCTCCCAAACCCAGTGATACACAGAGATAGGAAGGGTCAAAGGCTTAATTACATGCTAAGGTCTTTCTCCTCCTTCATGCGTTCAATATTGCGCCGGAGAACAGTGTTCTCATGCTCTGTCTCCACCAGTTCCTGAGTGACCTCGTCCAGCTCTTCCTTTTGCTCTTCAAGGAGACGCTTAGCCACACATCGCCCATCATCCCGCTTTGGCATTTTGATCTGAGGACAGATCTGAGGACACATCTAACAAATTCAACAGAGAGAGAGAGAAAAAAATTTCATCCACAATATATCAGAAAATAATAACACTTTGGCCAACAAATTTAGCAAGATTTTAGTAAAAGCAGAAATATCACAATTCTGCCCATTCATCCAGCCCATTCAAAGTGGAACAAATTTTGCTTTGCCCAACAGGAAGGTGGGCTTTAATAATGCAGAAAGTGAACACTGGTCACCTGAACGGAATCCCTGTACTTGGAGCTGTTCCATTGTTACAGCGTACCGTAGCGTCTAGACTAAATGCCCCCAGGTCTTATTCTTACAGGGCTGAAATTTGGAGGATGTCAATTGAACAGGGAAACACACGTTATACCAATTTACATGGTAGCCATTACTGAACATGAAGAGAAAGTCAATAATCCTCTTAATAAAGGTAAAGGGACCCCTGACCATTAGGTCCAGTTGTGACCGACTCTGGGGTTGCGACACTCATTTCGCTTTACTGGCTGAGGGAGCTGGCGTACAGCTTCTGGGTCATGGGGCCAGCATGACTACAGAAATGCCATTTACCTTCCCGCCAGAGTGGTACCTATTTATCTACTTGCACTTTGATGTGCTTTCGAACTGCTAGGTTGGCAGGAGCAGGGACCGAGCAATGGGAGCTCACCCCGTTGCGGGGATTCGAACCGCCGACCTTCTGATCGGCAAGTCCTAGGCTCTATGATTTAACCCACAGCGCCACCCGCATCCCAATCCTCTTAATAGAAGCCTGCTAATTTTGCTACAGCTGTTTTGTTCTGCTAGCTTTGGAAAACTTGCCATCAGGCACCTTTTATTGTTCTCTGCTGTCTTTTTTAAACGGGGTAAAAAAAACAAAAAGCAGAATAGGTGGGGTGGGGAACCTGAGACCCTCCAGATGCCCAACTCACATCGCTCAAAGCCAGCATGGTCAGTGGTTAAGGATGATGGGATTGGAATCCAGCAACATAAGGAGTGCCAAAGATTCCCTGTTTCCTCTCTTTCCTCTTCAAACTCAGGCTTAAACAATGAAATTGACTGGCAGAAGGATGGGGCAAAAATCTTCACACAATTCACCCTAACACCGCAAGATGTTTTAACAAGGGGGTTGTGCCACATCATTTTCTACAAAATTCCAAACGTGAATTCCAAACAGAAGAAGAAATATCAACTCAACTCTGACCGCCTCACCTCATTTTTCAAGGTGCCCACTACGTTCATTAAGCTCCCTATCTTCTTCTCGTACTTGTCCATTTTGCAGTGAATGGCGTCCTCCTCGTCTGTTGAAAGATCACTCAAGCGGAGCACTGACAGTAACTTATCTGAATCTGGAGGAGTTATTTCCAGGCGATGGGTTGGTCCCTGTTGAGAATAGGACAGAGGCTGTTATTTGGCTTCTTACACCTTTCCTCTCATGAGAGGTGTTTTTTTAAAAAAAAAACCAACAACAAGAAAATATTCTTTAAAAACTTGTTTTTAAAAATCATTCTACAAACAGTTAAAAACATTGTGATCTCAGGGTTGCCAGGAAAACTGTCTTTCAGACGTCAAACTCCTGGGTAAAGAGGAATGATTGCTCTTTTAGGTCCTTGATCCCAATCCATTCAGGATTTTATATGCTGGTACTAACACCATGAATTGAGCCCGGTCGCTCACCGGCAGCCAATGCAGTGCTTTCTGGACTGGGGCAGCAGTGGTTTCATGGGGCTGCCCCACTCACCACCCAGCAGCTGCATTCTGCACCAACCTCCACACCCTCCTGTCCTCAAGGGCAGCCCCACAATTCAGATATCATGTCAAACAGCTATTAACAGACAGGTCCTCAGTTATTTTGTCTTATGACTTTTTAATTAGGTGTCATGCCATGTCGCTCACTCCTCCAGGACTGTACCAAAGATGAGCACATGAGTCAGTCTCCCATCTCCATTCTTAAAATGGAAATGCTGAACTGGAAGATTACTTTACTCAAGTAGATGTGATCAATTCCGCACACATCTGGCTGGGTTTCCCCAGACAGTCTGCGTGGCTTACAGCATATATAAAAACATAACACATCAAGCACTAAAAACCTCCCAATACAGGGCTGCCTTCAGGTGTCTTCTAAAAGCTGTGTAATTCTTTATCTCTTTGGCATCTGAAGGGAGGGCGTTCCACAAGGTGGGTGCCATTACCGAGAAGGCCCCCTGCCTGGAACAAGCAGAAGACCCTTGGAGCAGGACCTCTGTGTCCAGGCTGAGCAGTGGGGGTGGAGACACTCCTTCAGGTGTACTGGGTCAAGGTGGTTTACGGCTTTAAAGGTCAGCACCGACACTTTGAATTGTGCTCAGAAACGCACTGAGAGCCAATGAAGATCCTTTAGGACAGGTGTTATATGGTTCTGGCAGCCACTCCCATTCACCAGTTCTAGATGCTGCATTGTGGATTAGTTGTAGTTTCCAAGTCACCTTCAAAGGTAGAGCGCATGACAGTAGTCCATGCAGGAGACAACCAGAGCATGTATCACTCTGGCGAGACAGTGTGCAGGCAGGTAGGGTCTCAACCTATGTACCAGATGGAGCTGGTAGACAGCTGTCCTGGACACAGAATTGACCTGCGCCCCCACTGACAGCTGTGAGTCCAACATGACTCCCAGGTTGCACACCTGGTCCTTCAGGGGCACAGTTACCCTCTTCAGGACCAGGGAATCCTCCACACCCACCCTCCCCCTCTCCTCCAAAACAGTAGTTCTGTCTTGTCAGGATTCATCCTCAATCTGTTAGCTGCCATCCATCTGCCAACCACCTCCAAACACTCACACAGGACCTTAAATGTCCTCACTGGTTCTGATTTGAAGGAGAGGTAGAGCTGAGTATCATCTGCATACTGATGAACACCCAGCCCAAAGCCCTTGATGATCTCCTAGAGGCTTCATGTAGATGTTAAAAAGCACAGGGGAGAGGACAGAGCCCTGAGGCACCCCACAAGTAAGAGGCCAGGGGTCTCAACACTTTCTGGACATGGCCCAGGAGGAAGGAGTGGAACCACTGCATAACACTGCCCACAACTCCCAGCTCCTCTAGACGGTCCAGGAGGATGTCATGGTTAATGGTATCGAAGGTTGCTGAGAGATCCAGCAGGACCAGGAAACTGCTTTCACCTCTATCCTTAGCCCACTGGAGATCACTGACCAGTGAGACCAAGGCAGTTTCAGTCCCATGATGAGGCTTGAATCCCAACTGGAAGGGGTCTAAATGGTTCGTATCCTCCAGGCATGCCTGGAGTTGTTCAGCAACCACGCGCTCAATCACCTTGCCCAAGAATGGAAGATTTGAGACTGGGCAATAGTTGGTCATATCGGCCAGGTCCAAAGATGGTTTTTAAAGAAGCATTTAATAACCACCTCTTTTCACAGATCTGGGAAGACTCCCTCACAGAGGGAAGCATTCATCACCCCCAGAGCCCATCCCCCAGTGCTTCGTGGCTTGTTTTTATTAGCCAGGATGGGCAAGGATCAAGGAGACAGGTGGTTGGTTTCACTCATCCAAGCAGCCTGTCCACATCCTCGGAGGTAACAGATTGGAACTGATCCCATGCAACTTAACTAGACAGGACTCTAGCACTCTCCTGCCTCAGCCTTGCTCCCACAGTGGAGTCTACCTCTTTCCAAATCTGAGTGACTTTATCTGCAAAGAATTTAGCAAGATCATTGCGGGAGATCTTGGGGTGCTCACCAGGCCCCAACGGCGAAGGAGGTTGCTAGATTGTAAGCCACCTGAAAGTGTTTCCTGCTCCTGTTCTCTGCAGATGCAATAGAGGTGGTGAAGAAAGTCTTTGCTGTTGCTATCACCACTTGGTAGGCTCAACATTGAGCTCTAACCTGTGTCTGGTCCAATTCAGAATGAGTTTTCCGCCACTGGTGCTCTAGCAGTCTCAACAATTGCTTCATTGCCCTCAGCTCTAGGGAAAACCACAGGGCTGTCCAGGACCCATGCAATCGGAGAGGGCGCTTCAGAGCCAGACAGTCGACAGCCCTGGTTAGCCACATTCCAGCAGACCACCAGGGAATCAGCTGAAAGCCCATCAACATGGGATAAAACATCCCCTACCACTCCCTGGAAACCCTTTGGATCCATTACGTGGCAGAGCTGGACCATTCGAATGAGCCCCATCTCCCTGCGGAGGGGAAAGGTCACAGAGAAGTCTATAATTTCATTTTACAATAAGAACACTGACTGGTGATCTAAATACCAAATAGACATTTAATTTTGACACCCCCCCTGCCCTTTCCATGGTTCACTTCATGATTTTCTTTTCCACTACATATTCTAATTAATCCCTATCTTTTCATTTTCTCATTTTCTATATCTCAATAGTTATTACTGCTGAATTTACTTGGTTAGTGCTAACTTTTAAATCACAGTTCAGCAGTTTTCTTGCACCCAGGGCAAGCATGGTGCAAGAGGAGTAGATGGAGCACAGAAGCTCCATGCCTGAACCAGAGTCTTGAAGATTATGGTGGCTGTCACAAAACTTCATCTCCTTTACACTGCAAAGGGAAAGGGAATGCCCCATCACAATACAAGAATATTTTCCTACCAAAGCATTTGAACTGAAGATTCACCCTTCTTTGTCCCAAAATACAGACCTAGACCCCCAAATTGTCACACAGTTCCATTGTTTTCACGATCCTCAAACCCAAACCCATGGACCAAAATAAATGGATCTTATTCATAGCCATTAATGCTCCCTGTGGTCGTATACCACAGGAAGTTACAACCCAATGATTTATTTTACTTAGTTTTTTGTTCTATATATTAAAAACAAGAACAACACTTTCATAAAAGCAAACGTCTCTTTTAAAAACCCGAGGCTCATTCCTAAGCTCTTCCTGGGGGAAATCCTGGGGGTGGGTACATATAGCTCATGAGCATGGGAAGCCAGAGAATCAAATAGGTGCTGGGCAAAAACATTCCTCTATAACCAGGCCTTTGGCTGATTAAACCATCTATGGCCTTTTAAACAGGGCAACAGTGGGAAGAGTTATTGTTTTCGTTTCTTATGTTACGTATTTTTCTGTTTTTATACGGTAAACCACCCTGTGATCCTTGGATGGAGGGCAGTATAAAAAAATTAATAAATAATAACTGTTGGCAAGGTGGCCAACATAAAAAGCTGCCTTATACAGAGACAGACAGTTAGTCCATCTAGCTCAGAACTGCCCAACATGCTCTATAGCAGTGGTTTTCAACCAGTGTGCAATGGTACCCTGGAGTGCCTTGAATGATGGGTGCCGCGGGCAACACTGGCCTCTGTCTCTCTTTCCTTCCCTACCTTTTCTGATGCCCAAAGACTTGCACAGCTGTTTGTTGCAATGGTCTTGGCTACAACCTCCACAAGTGAATGGTGCTTCTGGGGCTGGCCAGGGGATGCTGGTTGCCAGGAGCTGAGATGGTCTCAGAGTAAACAAGTTAGCGGATAAGGGAGCTCAGCAAGCCAGTCCACTGGCCATTGCTGTTGGGAATGCACAGACAAGTGGGAGGCCAGGCAGGCATTGTGCTGGCCTTTGTTGTGCTCGCTGTGTGCAATGCCTGCCTGGGAGCTGAGTGCCCAATGCCAAAGGGGAGCCTTTCTGCCACACAGGTCCGGCGGCACCTGCTACTGCCACTGCTGTCTTCCAAGGTAAGGCGCTGGCCTCATGTTCACCTTTGGCCAGTCTCCATGGGGCAAGGGGTGACATAACTGGACTTCTGAGGCTCTGAGCACGTTTCCCCACAGGGGAGCCACAGAAAGAATGTAGTTGGTCAGGGGAGCCATGAACTCAAAAAGGTTGAAAACCTCTGGCCTATAGAATTTCTGCCAGGAATGCTTCAGCACACCTGGGACCTTCAGCACACAAAGCATGTGCTCTATGACTGAGCATCAGCTTCTTTCCAGTTCAGCTTCAGAAAAGGCCCGTTATTAGGCTGCCAAAGAAACAGCAGCTGTCCTACCTCCCACTTGTATGATGACTCTCGGCAAGATGTTTTGCCTGGGGGCATCCAGGGGACTTTGGTTTTTACTCGGACACTGCGGCGCACATTCACGGTATCCCCTTTCATTTTCTGCTTGTGCTTTTGCTGTGAGGATGTGGGAGCAGAGAGGGGGAAAGAGAGAGAGAGAGAGAAGTAGTATACTGTTTTAGTTGCCCGAGACCCTTGCTGAGATTACTTCCACCCCCAAAATTCGTGCAACGAAACTGGAAGCCCCCAACAAAACTATTCCAACAAACTGTACCACGAGAAAGGCTTCACATTCTACATCACAGTGCAGTCTCAGTAACCATGCTCAGGAAAAAGAAATATAGGTACCGCATAGCGAGGAGTATGGTACCCCTGAAAGCAGCTTTGTCAGTCAGGATCATTATGACATCATCATGTCTCTTAGTCACTTATGATGCAAGGTGGGCCTTAGTTACCCTGGAAAGATTAGATCTAGTGTATGGTAGGAAAGATTTAGGTCACAGCTGCAGCAAAGTACTGATTGTGAATTGGAAACACATGAATCTGCATCTGCTCCCCGGGCCACCTACTGCAGGACTTACCAGGAACCTGAAGCTGCTGAATGGGTAGGCTGCAATACATCTTTGAAAGTGACCTTTACTGCTGAAAGGCCTCAGGCCAAAACGCATGTATGTGGACAACAGAATCGCAGACAAGACACCAACTCATAGAAAGACAACAGAAGGTGTTTCACATGACTAGATGAAATTACAATTCTCCTGTGGCCCACAATATCTGCATGTGTTAGGAAAGATTCAACAAGGTGCTTTGGGCATAGGAATGTGCTAAAATTGAAAGGGCATTAAACTCAACTCAACTGCACCCATTTGGGCAGCTCTGTTAATTAAAGCCCACAACATACACACATTTAACTTGTGCATGTTCAACTTTACATACATGGGGTGGGGTGGGGGGAATAATTAAATTTAAAAAGGGGCAGAAAGTGGGTGGGGCTCCAGGAAAAATGACTTTGGTAATCCCACCCATCATTGAACCTAATGGGTTTTGACTATACACAATTTTGACTTTAGGTGTGACCCCCAGAATGTAACCTCCCACCTAAGTTGTGGGCTTACAGTTTTTGATTAATTAGCTGTTGGTTTGCTCTTCAGCTGCGGGGTGTAACGTTTTTAAGGAATTATACAATTTTCATTCTCCATGGTAAATGCATAGGTTCCACTGTTTCTGTTTGTTTGGAGTACCCAAGTTCAGTGGCGTAGCATGGGTGGTGCAGGGGGGGCCGGCCACACCAGGCGCAACATCTGGGGGTTAGGGTTAGGGGGCGCAAATCCACAGGTTAGGGGGCGCAAATCCACGGGTTGGGGGCGCAAATTACTTGCCTTGCCCCGGGTGCTGACAACGCACGCTACGCCACTGCCCAAGTTGCCAGAAAGTGGATGATTTACTGGGCATGAGTTCATTGCACCCACTATTCCTCTCCCCACAAGCACTAGGGAGAAACAAATCAATACCTGAACCAGCTTTCTTGATTTGTTTTGCTCTCCATAAATCTTGATGGATAAAGCCGAGGTTTGTTCTCAGCTTACTGACTCTCATTTGAGCAAAGCAAACCACCATCCCTGGTAAGGAACACAGTTTGCTTTTTTCATGCACTAGGTAAAGGTAAAGGACTCCTGGATGGTTAAGTCCAGTCAAAGGCAACTATGGGGTGTAGCGCTCAGCTCGCTTTTCAGGCCAAGGGAGCCAGAGTTTGTCCACAGACAGCTTTCTGGGTCAAGTGGCCAGCATGACTAAACCACTGCTGGTACACCGAGGACTGTGCACTAGCAAAGAGGAGCAAAACAAACCAAATTTGGTTTACCATGAAATGTAAACTGGACAAATATGTTAATTTCAGCACAGTTTGGAAAATATCCCCTTCCTACCATGACATTTGCCATCCTACCCCCCCCCCCCAATTATTTCCTTAATTAATATATAATAGAAATTTGTATTAATGGGAGGAAGTGGTATTGATTTTGAAGGAAGCATTAAACAAAAACAGTCTTTCAGCAGGAAGATATGGCACCCATGAACACTAGCCAGAGCAGTAAAAAAAGAAAAGGGAAAAAAAGCCAATTTTCTACATCTACACATTGTGACAAGAGCTACAAAGTAAAGCAAACAAACCATTTGGGCCTGCTCTTCTTTTGCAAGGTAGGAAGAGGGCTGGGTTTTCACTGGTGCTTCTGGGGGCTGGGGCTTTCATGACAGAGCCCCTACAAACACCCAGCTGCACACTCATACCTGGGATTTTGCAGGTGGTGGTGTTTTCTGACCCTTTTTAATATGGACATGGACAGGGGTATTTTCATCCACATGGACGTGCAAAGGGGGAGTTGTGGAGCGGCTCTTCATGGTTCTTCTCCGATAACTGGGAAAGGGCATTCAATACAATGGAAAAAGGACCTGTGAATAAGTAGACCGGAAATAACAACTGTTCCTTGGACCCAAGTTTTTTTTAATAAAAAAACCAGGACGTGTAGCTCTGTTGGGTAGGAACATGCAACTGCTTTGAAGCCCACTTGATCACATAGGCATCTGACCAACGTACAAAGGAATTTAAAACAAGTTTAAAGGGAGTCTGGAAACTGTGGCTTTTTTAAAAAATATGTTGTTCATAGTTAGTGTGTCACTTAACTGTGATTGTTTAAATATAGTTTGTTTTAACAAGTCGCCTCCATGGTTTGAAGCTGACTTATTCTGAACAAGCCATAGTTGAAATTCTCCACAGTTTGTTAGTTTAGATGACAAATCAAGCTGCAGAAGCTTCCAAATTCTTAGACAAGGCAGGGGAGCATGCAAGTCTCAGGCTCACTGCTGTTTATTCTCATCATCATGCAAAAGCAGCTGTGGGGAACCTCTATCCCTTCAAATGTTGCTGAACTATAACTCATATCATCCCTGACCATTTTTACTGGGGTTGATGGGAGTTGTAATTCAGCAATGTCTGGAGCACCGAAAGTTCCCACCCCATGCTAAGGTTTAACAGCTAAACTATGTTGCCTCCAAACCAGATCACTGTCTCCAAAGAGCATCTTATGATCTTGTGCAGTGTGTCCAAGAGATTTTGAGAATATGCTAATCAAGCAACTGTGCGTGCTCCAGCTCACCTTGATTTCATTTTTTTAAAAACTACTCAAAACACTCTGGAACACAGACGCTAAACTAAATACTCCTTATTTTTCTAGGATTAACCCAAAACATTGTATTTCAACTATGAGTACATGCCTGGAATAGAAACTCTGTATATAAAACTCTATACATCTTAAACTATGTTTGTACCTTACCTGAGTACATACCTTCACAAAGTGTAAACGCCATTCCCTGCCTCCTTTTAATGACCACTAGAGTGTTTTAATAACTTCCCTAGTGACCATCTATGAATACATATAGCCTAGCATACATTCCGTTGTTGCTGCCCTCATCATGTGTAGACAACCCCCTCTTAAAAGTTTGCACTATGGCTAACTTATGCTACGTGGTACAATTACATACAGTTAGCAGGAGAGTGTCAGATTCTGGTGATGCGTTTTTTTGAGTTGTGACAATTACTCCACTCCTGAAAGAAGGGGAAAACCTAGAAAATAAAATGAAGCCACTAATTTAAAACAGCAAGCATTCTTGTTTCCAGTACACAGCTACAGCAGTGAATCCAGAACCAACTGACTGAACATTCATACTGTTATCTACACAACTCTGTGCTTCTCACAAGCTACCCATTTATTAGCCTCAAGCCCAGATAGTTATATTTATATTTAGGCTATTAGCACAGTCTACTTTAGGTACCAAGGACCAGTATATGCTTACACCCCAAAGGGCCTCTAGATATTGTTGGACTACAACTCCCACAGTCACTAACTTTTGCCCATGCTGTCCAATGCTGAAAAGCTGGGAGTCCACAGCCTCCCCATCTCTTGAGAACTAACTCATGTACCATTGTCAATCTGAAGCCTCTAGATGTTTTGGACTACAATTCCATTAGCCTCAACGAACATGTGTGTGCCCTTCCAGATACGGTTGGACTATAATTCCCATCAGACACAATATGCAAGGCCAATGGTTAGTGAAGATAGGGCTTGGAAGTCCCACAACAGCTGAAGCGGTGGTTCCCACACTCTTTGCCCTCCCTCCAATGGATGACTTAGAAATTGCAGGTGGTCTTGGCAACCACTTATATGATTTATCTGATCGCTGCAGCAATTGAAATCCACT